>NW_009952804.1:575927-616636 GCF_000747805.2 Chaetura pelagica
AGAACTACAGGCAATGGATTACTTCCCAGGACTACCCATGAGAGCAAAGTCAAGCATGTGTTTTAAGTGTCTGCAGGACCAAGGCTAAGTTAGTAATTGCCTCTGTTTTCACAAATATTGTTTTATGAGTAAATCAACAGCAAAAGTACAACACATTACAGATGTTAGATTTATTATCCCCAGCCTCCCATCCAAAGCAAAAAGCCCTTAGTAGTCTGAAAATCTCAATCCCTTACTGGCATTTGGAGTTACCCGAGTGCTCCCAGCTATGCCTGTGTCACCTTGCACTGAGAAGGAAGCTCAACTGCTCATACTATGCAAAGCAAGTGGATAAGGTTTCTGGGGACAGATCCAGATGAGAACATTCAAATAGGACTTTAAAGCAAACACACAATCCTACCTCAAGGTAGGAAGAAGCGGAACATGAGTGAAAGCAGAACACTAACTGAATCAGAATGACTGGCCAGCTAGACCAGTAGCCCTGTACAAAGAGGCAGGTGAGGGTTTCTTTTTGCTTTCATTTGAATTCTGCTGTAAGAACTTATTTTTGTGTGATACAAAAATAAAACCACAGAGCAATGAGCTTCATAGGTTACCTGTGACTGGAGGGGGATGTGACAGGGACACAGCATGTCTGGTGTTCACGAAGGCTCACACAGAGAACAAAGGAGAAGCTGGGGTGCCTGCAGGAGGTTACTAAAACTGGGGCCTGGCCCTGTACCTCACACTGTCATATAATGGAAACTTATTTTCACAGTAGTAAAAGGAGTGCATCAATATTTGGCCTGAAGGTTACAGTCCAAAGCCCACTGACTTCACCTAACCACAGGGCACCCTGTGGCTCTATTATTACTGTTTGTAATGCACAAGCAGCAGGAGGCCCCAGTCAAAGCCAGGAAGCTTACTGGACTCTGCACTCAACCACAGACACTCTGAAAGTCTCCAGAGGTGAGAGAGAGATGAAAGGGTGGAAGGAGTCTTGGCCAGTCAGTCTAGCAGGCTGGCCACGGAGTCAGGAATACATTTATCTCACCAGCTCCCAGCCTCAAGAGGAATATGCCACCTATGAAAAATCCTACCAAGCCACCTCTCTGGTGCACATATAATGTCTTTGCTTTCAGAAATCAAATATACTCTTCCCCCCCCCAAAAGCACCTGTATCACCATCTCCCTTCTTTCACCAGACCTAACCCTGGCTCTTCTTACTGATAAAAGCTTGGGTACATTTGCCCTGTTTGACACTTGACCAATGTTCTCTTATAAAAACTAACCATGAGTGGTTCCCCTTTATTACAAGATGGACCATACAACACCCGAAACAAAGGAAAACTATAATTAAATCCAAAAGCACAAGGAAAGGACACAAAAGCAGATTTACTTATGCAAACCTTTGTTTAAATTGTTATTTTTAAAAAGCACACCACAAAAAAAACCCCAAAACACCCCCTGTGATGAAAACTGTGGTTAAGGTCTCCCAGAAGAATATTTCACCTGCAAAAAAGAAGGCAGGGGTGTACATATGTGTGTATGATGGAAAGAAGAAAAATTACAACTATGAGTAATGTGCACTCATACATGCTAAGTAAAAGCAAAAGCCTCATTTCCTCCTCTGTACTGAAATACAGTCAGACACTCCCAGTCCCAGGAGTGCCACCCCCATGGACCACCAAAATAAAGCACAACAAAGGAGGCTCATGTAGACCCCATTCAAGAAAAACATCTTGTTTACTAATCAGCTTTACTTCTGGAGAAGGCCAGCAGCTGAAAAATCCGTGCGTTACTAAGAAGTCGTGGAGTGGGAGATGTTGGTTTCTGTTTTCTTACTTTGGTGGTGAGAATGGGGCAAGGGAGAAGGAAAATTCAGACAACTTTGTTGTAGCAAACGCAACCAGAGGGGTTGTTCGTAACGTTGCTAAAAAGAAAAAAATATTAACATTTCACAAGTTCCCCTTGTGGCCTTCCTTGCTCCTCCTCCTCCATCAAAAATTCATAAAGGGAATCAGCATTCTTTACCGAATGGGTCCCTGAGGTGCCATATACCTTGTTGGAAAGAAAGGCTATAAATATCGAATTATACACCTCATGGGAAGAAAGGGTTGAAGATTCAGCTTCAAACCCACTGTGATGTCCCCAGGGGAACTCACTCCAGATTCAAGGTCCAGCATGGCAAGGAAATGGGTCAAGTGTGTCAATTTTGAGATCGCTGACCTTTGACACCTTTAATGATGCCCAGAGTCCATCTCCTTGACATCTTGCTGCCCTGTGTGCACCACAAACTTCCCAAAGTCCCTTCAAGTAAAATATAACTGAGTCAAGCAGCATTGAACTGTGCTGAAGGCACTTCACAGGCATCTCTGGTCCATTAAAGCAAGTGTAGTGCTCAGATGTTCAGACCTTCATTTATCTCTACCATTGCAATACAGTGGAATTAAGTGCAACCACACTTTTACCATTAGGTCCTCCCATGTAGGTTTTGTTCTAGGTAAAATGTAAACCCCCCCATTATTAGAATGTACATGGCTAAAAAAAAACACCTATTTTTTTTCTTTTAAAAGTATTTCCAATTCAAGTTGCAATAAAATATAACAGGTGTTAAACAGTTAAAATGCTATACAAGTGCCTTAAAAAAATTCAATAAAAATCCTGTCTGTAGGCACAATCCAGCAAATGTTTACTATTGAGATACAGGACGTCAGAACAGCCTCCAGCTCAGCAATAAGCATCTCCAGGACCTGGCCTCTCCCCACATCTTTATCATCTTTGGCTTAGGCTGATGATAGCGAACACCACCCATCTCCCAACAACAGAAACCAGAAAGAAAACCACACTTGTCTGCTCAAGCCAACCTTGGTGTGTAATAGCTTGCACCACTGCAGTGCACTGCATCTGCACAGAGGTTTAGAAGAATAAGGGTGCAGGAATATCTCCAATGCAAGCAGAAGTAGGAGTTACTTGTGTTCTGGAGAAATACAGCACATATGGATGGTTTAAACCTGATTAGGGCACAACACAGAGGACTTTACTGAATAAGTCAACAGGAATCAGTGGTAGGAAAATGCAATGACCCAATACCTAAACTGTGATCTGATTAGGACATCAGGGCCAACAATTCCTCTTCCAAAGCAAACCAGCATAGTACTGTAATACCACAATATATTTTTGGCATAAAATAAAAATAAAATAGGGCTCTGCACACTGTGGTTCCCTGGAAGCACTTGGGAAAAAAACAATCAACTTGAAATCTGTCTTCCACCAAGCCAGCTACCACCACCCCAACAGGCACTGGGGTGTGAGCAAGTGGTTTGGTGTTTTTCTTTTGCAGTACAGATTCAACAGGCAAGGAATGCACACGAAGCCTGGAAAAGTCCCAGGCATAATTGTTTCTGATCTCTGATCCTGGAATTTACTGAGGAAGAGATGCAAGATTTGGCTTCTAGGGCTGTGTACAGACACCACTAATAATTTGGCTCCCAGTTCACCAGTACACAGTTCTACTGTAGGAAATAGGCTTAGGGAACAACATTCTAATTTACAGCTGCTACCATTAGGATAAATTACAGGGTAAAAGATGCAACAGTGAGATGCTTAAGATGACATATTACAACTCAGAAATGCCAGGTTCCATTCTCAGCTCTGCTAGAGTCCTTGCCAAGTGAATCAAACCCACAGCTCTGATTCAGATCCTCAAAAGCCTAATCCTGATCACAGCTGGCTTTCTCCAAGCTAATGTAACGCAAGTAATCAAAAGTAACAAGGA
This sequence comes from Chaetura pelagica, assembly GCF_000747805.2. Lineage (NCBI taxonomy): Eukaryota > Metazoa > Chordata > Aves > Apodiformes > Apodidae > Chaetura > Chaetura pelagica. The sequence goes on from NW_009952804.1 coordinate 579,685, forward strand.
AGAATATTTTGCTGTTGTATATATATGCACACATACATTTCAAAAGTGAACAGAAGTCTGTGATTGCTTTTCTTTAACACCTTCCACAGTCCAGCTCTCCCCACATGAATTGGCTTGTTCCTTATGTGAGAAAATGTATGAGGCCTCAACCAAAGTACTTCTGTGCCACAGGAATGAAACTTGCCTTTATACTGGGTTATGTTGGGTTGCAGGAGGACAGACTTGACTCCTCAAGAAAAAGAAGTTACAATTGTAAAGGTAAAAATAATTTAAAACCCTGAGGAATATACTGAGCTAGAAAGGGTTTCACTCTCACAGAGCCTCCATCCCCAACTTGGACAGACTCTCTCATTATATTCCATTGAAAACTCTCTGCCAGGCCAGCTCATATAAATGTATAAATCCCACTTATCCACCATCTCAGGGGAAACCAGGTTCTTTTGGATAAGCAGGGATGATGGGATCTGTGAGCCTCCCAGCACAGAAAAGGCCATGCTCCAGGTCCCCACCCCTGAGGCACAATGAAGAGAAGACCAAAACACTTTGCTGACTGGCCAGATTTTTAAGAGATTGTGCTCCAAACAAGCAAAATATTACTGGGTATATATACACACACACTCACTCTGTAATCCCAAGGATATAGAGCTAAACATCTGTTAACCCTCTTGCTCCCAACCTCAGTGAAGTGAATGTAACACTGAGGAAAACCAGACTATCACTGGCCCTTGTTTATTCCCAAGCTGGATGTAAGAGAGGCCACAGTCAAACACCCTGTCTCACAGCAAGGCTACCTGTGTTGAACTCATGGCATCCTGAGACTACAGCGATGTTACTGAGTTCTAATGCAACTGATACTGCATATATGCATACCAATTCATGTTTTATATGTAGTTTCTGAGGCCTCCACAGTTAATTTTTTTTGCAGGGAGGAGAAAGGGAATGTGTGCTGCTGCATACATCAAATTATGAGCACCTCTGAGGGGAAACGTCCTCCAAACTCACCATCATAATTTCTCCTGCCATCTTCCATGTCTGAAAGCACTGACATTTTTAGCCCACACCGAATAGTGACATCCAAGTTCTGTGTAACTCTACACCTCTACACACAACCTTCCACTCAAACAGGGAACAGCACTTTATAGCATCCATCAACATCCATGGGTCAGAAGCAGCTCCCACACACTCCTCTGCCTTGGACCTCCTACGTGTGCAGATAGGATTCCCATCAGATGTGTCACCCATGGATCAGCCTGCATCCCATGTACACCCAGAGTGAGCTCCATTCTGAATGCCCTGACTCACTTTGCTTGCCCCATTAAGCCACACACCCTATGCCTGATTCTTCAGAACTGCTAGACATCTTTGAAGAAATCCAGAAATCCTTTTAATTCTATCCCCAGCCAGTTCGTGCATGAATAGAAATTAAGTACACAGAAAGGATCCTTTACTAATCAGTTGATTAATAATGAGTATTTGTGGTCTCCTCCATTTACCTGTAAATCAGCTCACAGATAATTAATTTAAGTCACCACAATAGATAGTTTTACCAAATACAGGCCTCATTGTACACATAAGCAAATGGAGGTACACAAAGCTGGATGTGAAACTCCAAAGAGCTACAGCTCTATAATTCAGGATGCTTTTATGCTAATTAGTATTAGTATGGGGGTCCATATGCAAGACCCCAAAGTCCTGCCTTTTATTTGAAGGCTGTACAGAATTTGCTAGGGTGACGCAATGGGAAAATGAGAAGCAATTAACAACAATTCCCTGCTCACTTTCTCTGGGTCACTCATAATTTCATATACCTCAATTCTTCATCAGCTTTGTCATTTCCCGGTCCATCTTTATTTAGTGTCTCCTCATATAAATGCTGTATCATATCTTGATCAAGTAAGCAAAGGATATCTAACAAATTCTGTGAGATATTTCTATTCAAAATAGAAATCAATTTTCTGATATCCCTTCATCTGTAATTAACTTTTTCCCCCCGTAATGCTAAAAGCAGGGATTGCCAAAATGGTGAATGTAACGGGCAGCTTTGGAACCAAAGCATCACCCTCAGAAAACAGAAGCTGGCTTCATGAAACCACAGCTGAAGGTAGCAGAGAGGAATAAACATTCCTAACAGAGAACAGAATATTCCAAGTTTCTCATGTCAATGCTGCTTCTCTCATGCAAATGTTATTTGCAGACAACTGATTTTGTTGAAAATTTTACTGTATGTCTTCATTTTAGCCAAGTCAAAGCAATTTAGAGCACTGGAACCGTGTCAAATTGCCTGTAATTCGATAAGAAAACCTCTCCGCTTTGATCAGAGACATATTTTAAGAACACTGTCATTTATGTAAACTCATCTTTCCATAGACAATTCATAACTGCCCTGTTTTCTCCTCTTCCGCTTCTAACACTTCCCACGTTGCGTTTCAGGCTGTCATTAAATGCCCTTTTATTACTCCCTTGTTGTAAGTACCTGAGTATTAACCAGGGCTTCAAGATTTACAGCCTATTTTAAACTCAGATAATGATGTTTAATTTGTTATTGGCTGTGTAAAGGTTAACAAAGAAATAACTCAAACTATTAGCAAAGGAATAAGGCATCACAACAGGGCAATTAAGAGCTATATCTGGCACTGCTTGAAAGGACTGATCTCATTTCAAAAGGAGCTTGATGATCCACGTCCACAAGCCATGAGAGTGAAGGGGTAGCAGGCAAGTTAATCTTCTACATACAGCACGTAGAGTTTTCATCAAGAAGCTTGCCCAAGTCCCATGCTGACAAACAGGTTCTCACAAATCTACCTGTGAGGTCTGAAAGAAGTATCTGCCCTCAGAGTTCATACTGCTCCTCTTCTGGGGGTTATCTCCCTTAGAGCAGAGTTGGCAGAACGCAATAAGCAGCATTTACCTGGAGCTGCACACCTGTAAAAGCAAGCTAAGCTTAGCTTAAACATGCCTTCAGTGGCATGCTGAGCTATATCTTTGTCCATAACTTGAGAAAGATGCAGGCACACTTCACTCCACCAGCTCTGCAGTGGAAAGGAGGCACCATCTGAAACTAACGTACTGTAAACAAACACAAATCAAAGCCCTAAGCGAGGAGATTTCAAACTGATTTTATAAGACTGCTGCAGCTGCAGTGCAAGGCCTTGCTTTTAAAATTCATTTTTGTGGACTCCACTGATCATATGTTTTGCTGGGAGGGAGTTTATTTTATTCAATTTCATTGCACTTTTACAACTGGTCTCATGCAGATAAGACCCTTTTTTTCTGATCCTTTTTCAGGCTGCCGGGCAATTGCCGGAAACACTTTTTGGAAGAGCTGGGGAGAGGTTATTGGATGTAGGCCCAGGAGCTTTTGGAAAAACAGAGTAGAAAATATGCAGAATTCATGGAAGAAAGACAAGCAGATGCTGCTTGAAAAGATGGTTATATCCTTATGTCAACAAATTAGTACAGCAGCAGCCAAAAAGCCCACACAGAGGTAACACAAGCAAATGTGTCCTTAAGACATTCAATGGAAAACACAAACTCTCCCTGTAGGATCTGCACCAGCAAGGATACAACTCTGCCCCTACTTAGCAAACACACTCAAGAGCAATTCCCCTAAACTTTGGATCAAGGCAGTGGAAGGGCCAAGCCCTGGTTTACTCGAAGTAAACCCAGGTCTGAAGCTTCTGCAGCTGAGCTCTATTTTTCAACAAATCCTTGCATTTAGAAACAATTCCAAGCCATCTTCCATGGGGCTGAGAAATATATGGGATTGAAAAAACATGGATTCTGCAATGTTGGCTCAAACAACACCCATTTTATTTCCTTAAACACTTACCCAATACTGCAGCCAAGTGCTAGTTCAGTCAGTCTTCACAATCACTTTTTGGGAGAGGAGAGGACCTCCAGCTGGTATAAAATGGAATGTGATTTCAACAGCTTTAAGACCATTTCCACCAAGGCCAGGGTATAACTTTGTCTTCTTTTTAACACCCCTTTCTTCATTTTTTCTACCTGCAAGCCCAACCTCCATATCTTTTCTGACACCTCCACCCAAATTCTGCATTCTTGGCTCTAAACTTGCAAGAACAGCAGTGGGGGTGATGGAGAGGAATATACTTTCCCTGTAGAATTCAAGCATAAATTCTAAGCAGTCATATTGAAATCTGTGGAACCTTCCCATCCTCCCCTTCCCCCATCTTTTTTTTTTTTTTTCCTCCTCTTAACTCTTACCACATGTTTAAAGGCCAGACATGAGTCAGACTGAGCTCCTTAAGCAGTTGGGAGGGGGAGGGAGGAGGTAAGCAGAGCAGAAGGTGGTTCCTTTATCAGCAAAGAGAGAGGCCATTTCCCAGAGTGCCCATTCCACACCCCAGTGTTACAAAGTCACAGCCTGGCAGCAACACAGAATATACCCATTAAAAACAGAGGCTGAAAATTGAGGACCAACAAGAAATTATAGAAGCAATACAACAATTGTGGAATTCACTGTTTTATTGGCCAGTAAACTTCTAGCAGGTCAACATGTTCTAAATTACAATTGGCTGACAGGGTTAGGTACACAGGGTCCTGGCTGCTCTCACCCTATGATAAGCCCTTCTAGAATCATAGGGGTTGGAAGGGACCAAAAAAAAGAAAACCTAGGAAATCCTGCAATACATGATTCCAGAGTTATTGATTAGTATCAGAACTCAGCCAGCAGTTAGCTATGTCATTCCTAAAATAAATTTCTCTATTCTCAACATTACATCAATACAGAATATTTATAAACCTTGATATGATGATCATGAGCTCTGTAGTATTGACTGGGAATGAGTGCCAGAGGCCAGTTATACCTCACAATAACTATTTTTTCATCTGTGGTCTTTCCATTTCTTTAAATATTCTCTTTGCTTAACTTAAACTATGTCCCTGTTCCATGCCATATACTATTTTATGGTCCTTCATGTTACTTTTTTATCCATTTCAACTTTTATACCATTCCTACAGGATGAAACACGCAGCTCACAATAAGTTCCAGGCTAGACAGAATTTTTATCTGACACTCTTTTATTTCTCCCTATGTCAAACTCTTCCAGCTTCCAAAAACATTTTTCGGTTACATTTGATTTTGTTAAGTCATCAGTATTTAATTTCAACAAATTTCTAATCCATTCCCACCAGTTCCACTGAGGCAAAAGGGCAGCTTAAAGGTCCATGGATAAGTGCAAGTGACGATTTTTGGATTGCAAAGTGCAATTCAGGTATTGCAGTGTAGGAAAATCCCCAAGAAACAATCATCTAGATGGTTTTCCTGCAGAGCCAGCTCAACTATCTCTCCATCATATTCCCAAGCACTTCTGGACTGGGAAGGACTTACCAACTTAGTTGTGTACCACAAAGAAGACACAGAACAAGCTTGGGCCTGAGAGCTGGACTGCCATAACCACAGAGCTCTTCATGTCCAGTCATGCCTGCAGGGCTTTCCAAGGGCTGGAAAATATGATGCAGAAGTACAAGTGGCCCAGCAGGATTTCTGAGCTCTGTGCTAACAGAATACTTGACTAACAATCCAGATAATCTCGCTCACAGATAAAAGAATGAACTACAGACACTGCTATATTACAAGACAAACTGCCAATTTCTTGATTAAGGAGAACAGGGTTTCAGCATCCAGCAGCAGAAGCCTTATTACCTACTGCATTTCTCCCTAAGGCTACAGGAGAGAAGACTGCACAGGAACAGCACACAAGATTTCTGCCGCTTCTGGGATATCGGTGTTAGGGAAAAAAAAATATATTGATGAACTACTTTGTCATTGTTAACAGCATTGCTGACAAACTCACAGCAGGCCCACTGAGAGGAAGACAGCAGCGTGTCTACTTGAATGCCTGTTGTAGCTGAGACATGTGCTCTGAATTAGGCAAGGTGTGTAAATTATGACAGCCAGAGCTCTTTAGAGAATGCCCAGGTCTGAAGGATTCCGGTGCACTTTTGTTGTTGCTGCTGCATTTCCCCGTAGTTCTTCTCTCAAAAGAAAACTTGCTCCTTGGAGAGAGCATTAGCAGGCTCCAGCTCCTGAAGTGTCACTTGACAGAAATAAAATTGAAATGCTAAAAAGAAACTCCAGTTTCCCTCCCTTATTACATTCATTATTTTATTCTCTCTAACTGTAGCTTAACCTCAGAGGAGAAACAACAACCAGACTAGGCTGGGGCAGATGGGGGAGCAGAAAGGATGAGACAGACAACCAAAAAACATGGTTTCCTTTACAGAAAATCATGCATGAAACTAGCACCCTGGTCGCATCTGGGAAGACCTTCCCTGCAGCACGGCCTGCCAGATGGATCCCAGAAAGCTTCATTTACAGGAAGGTCCCTTCCAGAGCAACAACGCCCAATGCTGCACTGTCATGATTGTTATTTGAAGGAAATTAGGCTACACTGAACTCAGTCATTAAAAAAATAACACTGAAAGAGACTTTGAAAGGACATCAGTTCATTCTCCTGCCTTCAGGCCTTTACTAAGAGAATGATAATAATTGAACAGACATACTAGTCCATACAGAACAGAAGCAGCAAAGGGAGTGAGATACCAAACTCACAGGCTGGCAAGCACCTGCATAAAACAAAACCTAGAGGAAAAACTACAGCTTTCTGCTGACAGGGTAGGACAGACAAATTGAGTGAGCAAATAAGCAGGCCAATTGTTGTACAAAAGTTAGATTTTTCTCTTGAGAGAACCTACAGGCATTTGCTTTGTTGACCTGTTTCAGTCCCTGGGCTACAAGTGTTTTCTGTCAAGATGAAGAGAGTGGCAGTTTGGAAAACCAACACAAACTGACACATCTGTGAAGAACCATGGTTAAAACCAAACTTCCTCCCACAAAGGATAATGTAACCCCTTCAAGAGGAGATTACTGACCTTTCCTTGAATGTCAGCTTTAGCATATAGTCTCATATTCTACAGACATACATTCCAAATACACAGATCAAAGTCTGAATCATACATCAATTTTGGCACTGTGAAGCTGGCCACTTCCCACTTTCAACAGTAAAATTCATTAACCCAATTCAAAAGTTGTAAGGTTCTTAATTAAGAAAGATAATTGAGATGGATGCACACAACCATCAAAATTGTAAGTTGATAATGAAATAAACTAAGTGAAAAGTATTTTAAATACTACAAAAGATACTAATTAAATTCATTGGAGAAATACTACTAATCAATCCTTCTCCTTCGTGTCCTGCAATTTTGTCTTACTTTTTGTCTCTGGATCCCCAAACCCTTTTCAGATTCTCTACCAGAAAGTCTGAAATAGTCATTATACAGTTATCTGCATTATCATGCATTTGAGCCAAAGTTTCCTTGTATCAGCCTAAATATAGAGATACTAAGATGTTTTCTGAAAATAAAAATATTCAGTGAAAGATTTAACCATCAACAAACACCAGTTCCTCTTTCTGTTGAACAAGACTTCATCCTTTGGCACTGAAAACATCATTCCATTCATGATGGCAGCATGTGGGAAGACTGGGTGGTTTTGCACTCAATCCCATTCTGCCACACTGCTCAGAAATGTTCCCATTTTGATACAATTAGTGCTTTATTGCAGGGGAAATTAACCAAATGAAACTTTATCAGCTTTTTAATTAATACTCACTTTGCCAGTGCTTTCTGCCAGATATCACTGTGTTGGACTTGTTCATCCAATTGCTACAACAGGGAATGACATCAAAATGCCAGCTCACCACTGGTGCCTCCAGTGAAGCACACACAATAATTAATATCTTTGCCAGTCAACAACAGAAGAGCAAAAGAGGACACAAAACTGAGGAGATATCATGATAGATGAATGATGTGAGTGATTTCTGGTGCTAGTTCCAGTGTTCGGGGAGACATGGATACAGCACTGGATCCAAACCCACCTCCCTTTAGCACCTAAGCAATAAGAAAACACAGGGACAATAAAGTTTGGTAAGGAATATGATTTCTGGTGCTAGTTCCAGTGTTCTGGGAGACATGGATATAGCACTGGATCCAAACCCACCTCCCCTTAGCACTTAAGCAATAAAGAAACACAGGGACAATAAAGTTTGGTAAGGAATGGCCACCACTACCCTGTTCTCCAACCAACCTGACACTGTATTAATTTATTTCTTTACTTATTTACAGTTACAAAACTCTGATAAAAAGAAATGTAGACATCAGTTGACCTATTTGGCATATAACCCATATAGAGATATACAAGCTGGACAAATTTGAGGCTGAGATCCAATGCTAGGTGAGTATTTTGATCAAGGAAAGTAAGACTCTCAGTAGCCCAATTCAAGGGGGTTCTCTCTCTGCTGGATTTTCCTTCATGCTCAAAAGGCACAAAATGTATCACTGAATTTCCAACAGCATAACCTTCTATCTGAAGAGATTCTTACCTCCAGTTCTAGTCAATACTGCAGTATCTACATATCTTTCAGTCATTAATATGTAGTTAGTAAGCTAGGTGAGTATAAGTGTCCTCCATTTCACTAATAAGACACAAACCACCTAAAATGGCAAGAAAAGGGACAGGCCTTCTGTGCTGCTATCAGTGGAGAGAGGCTTTTGGGGGAGGTGATGCAGGGACCAAACTAAATTAGCTGTATTGATTCAACCCATCGAAAGCTTCTCGTCTATCAGGAGTCAGGCTGTTTGAATCCCACCTTAGTGACAGGGATCTGAATTAGGTCTGCCAGGCTTCAGACTTGTGCTTCACCCACAGGACACACCTTCCAGTATTATCCTTGTTATTTTCAACTTTCCTCTCTTGGTTCCAGGCCTAAACACATCAGGTGTCACTACCATAGAACAGTGGGTAGATTGAGTCATTTCTTCTTTGGAATGGAACTACAGAACACCAAGGTGTGACAGCAGACACTGCTGAAGCACAGTGGTCTGAACCAGCCCTGCAAGACATTCCCTGTTTCCCTGTCACAGCCTAGGGCAGGGTGATGACATTTTACAGTGGGAGGTCCCAGCACACTCATATCCTTCCTTCTAAAACCATATCCTGCCCTCCCTGTCACAACAGACAGGCTACAGCATTCCTACCTGCTCACCAGAGTAGCTTGCAAATCCAAAATAAAATACACAACATTTTCACAGACTTTTTTACTGCTCACTCCAACTTTAAGCCCTGATATTAATATTCTGGTTTCACAATCTGAAATGCCGTATGGTAACAACCCAGGTTAGGAAGGGTCTGTTTATTACTACCAAAATAAGGCTGAGAAGCTGCAAGTCAAACGGTCCATAAAGGTTTAAGTGAAAAAGATGAACTTTTGTGCTGTTTTTCTTTTACAATTGCCTTCTTCTGGGTTACAGAAGCTAACTAAACTAGCCTGAAATAATAGAAAATAGCCAAAACTGACGACTGAAATTTGCAAAGACATTAAATTACTTGGTTATGGCCAGGAGGGGAAACTGTATCAGGTATTATTATGAAAACTCCAGAGCTCCTGGCTTATGCTACTCTGGTTATTCTACACCTTCTGCACTGGAGTGACCAGGACGTGACCAAATCCTACAGAATAGATTTTACTAATGCCTGGAGTGATAACATAACATTTCTCTGTAACAATGCCTATAAAATACCTCTGTGCTTGCAGCCACCCTAGCACTGAAAGCGCAAGACAGCAGCCGACACTAGGAGCATTTCAAAGCAGAACAATTGGTCCAGTAAACTTGTACGAAAAGAGGACAAACAGCAGCTTCACAGGGGGAACTAAGAAGAGCTCAGCTCGGCAGCTCATACTGGCACTGCCTCATGAATCACCAGAAGGCTGCTGGGAACCAACCAGCTACAAGGCAGCTGGGTGGGAGTGGGGTGTACAGAAGGATTCAGAGAAGAAATGCCAGTGAGACAACCTGTTCACCACAGTCAGTAGCACAAAGGGGAAGAAGAAAAAAAACTCAGGCAGGACTTCCTTATGAGTAAGTGCTCAAAATAGAAGGCAAGCCCTGATTCTGAGTAGAGACAAAGAATTTGGCAATCCTACAAAAACTCCTTATGAGATACAGAGAGCACCACAGGGAGAAAGGGGGGGCGTAACATGCAGGAATAATAACCAAATGAGAAAGCTAATCTCTGTGCAAAACCCTTGTGCCATGCAACTCACCAGGCCATTACAACAGGTAAAGGGAGATGTAATATTATTATTGTCTAGCAGTAACTCTATAAAAACAGACTGACTTGACAAATTCTTGAAGAGGAAAAAAAAAGTGAGTGTCTGCCGTTACTGATCTAATGAGCTAACTCTGAAATATGAGCTAAAGACAGCTCCCTAGCGGCTGCTGCCTCCTCCACTGGCTGAGAGGAAACCTCTTTCAGAGTCCATCAGTGCAAACCGTTGCTGACAGCTTGGGACTACACAACACACAGATTTATTTCACAGACAGGAATTTAGCACCCCAAGCTGGCCTCCTGCTTAGCAGAGAAGGTGTTAAAATGCAACCACGCAGAGCCTGGTCCCCTCCCCACACTCATTTTCTTCCCTGACCCCTCCTTGAACAAAACACAGTAGCAACTAATCAATTTGGTCACCTGCTCCAGGCAGCAAAACACTCACCAGGTTCCCCCTTTTCTATCTCAGTCCTCCCTGCTAGACACTCCCCCCCAGAAAAATTACAGAGCAGCCACCAGGAAATCCACCAAGCGCAACAGCCGCTCTCAGTGCCAGCCAAGTTCAGCTGCATTGCCTCCAAAATCCCCAAATATTTTGCATGACCTTTCATCTTACAAATTAATTTACTTCCAAACACAGCCAACTCCTTTTGTATGTGACAGCCTGCAATCACTGAACTCATCCAAAAAGATTTAAAGGCAGAGAAATTGAGAAGTCATATACCCTGCTGGCGTCACCCAACCTGAAGGATTTCTGTCTTTTTTTAAACTTGTATTTCAACTTCTAAAACGTCAGCCTTTACTATTATTGTTTCCCTCAAATTTTCCTTTTAAAGATTAAAAATAAGATTTGCAGAGTGTCACATAATTTCAGTTTAATAACTGAAGTGTTTTAAGTATTTATTAACTTGGGGGGTGAAAAAAACAGGTCAAACTGATCAATGCAAGTTCTCACACACATCTTCACATATATATACAGAGAAACTTCATTTCTATGAACACAACTGAAAAAGCTGAGAAATTCTCCCCAAACCAGAGGAAATTTGATACAGTTGGCAGTGTAGCTAGTACTGATTAGATATACAAATCTTGCCTCCTCACACATCATGCTCCTATTAGAATTTTAGGAAACAAGGAGCCCTTATTAATGACTATCTTCTTGTTTGGGAAAAAGGCAGGGGAATAATTTTGTTTATATTTCTCAATCAGTCTGCTAGCTTTCACACAAAGCACTAAAGCAATTACACTGGCTAGTGCACTAGGTAAGAGATTTAGCAAACATCATTAATATTATTATTCATGTACTTAATTCATTTTTTTCTTCTTCCATTCCTAAAGACAGCACACCAAGGATCTAATACATCCCCTCTGCTAGTGAATGTAACTCCCATTAACGTTGGACACCTGCCTTCAGGGAAGCAAGGCACCAAGTTACAGCAGGGGAATATATTAATAAAGAACAGCAAGAGGTTCCTTAGCTGGGCCACACCAGGGAGAGCACTGAATGACCTAATGGAGATGGAAAGGACTTAACTTTTCTGATTCCATTAACAAAGCAGCCCAAAAACTACAGACCCTAAGAGAAATGCACTGTAAGCACATTCTGAACACTAGAGGTTACATTTTCTCTTTGGACACTGACAAAAGATTCTTCAAATGGATTTCATTCTCTCTCCTGGAAAGAGGTCACTAGTGCTATGTACAATTAGATAAGATGATGATTTAGGGCACAATTCTTAAATTTAAAAGCAACAGGCTAGAAATGGCTTAATTTTCAAAAGTTCTTTCAAACCAGCAATTTCTGTAATTTCAACTGCTCTCTTTAAGCAATTTTTTCCAAGTCAGCTATTAGATATGATTATTTCCATCATAACTCTTAGGCAACACAGAAGATCTCAGTCTCTAGTGATGGGGGAATGAGGCTAAAGCTTAAATTGTAACATTCAAGACCTTGGTCCATAAGCAGGCCAGCTTCAGAGAAAGTTTTTATGTACTGCTTAAGAAACAGTCTGCAACAGCAGATTCAAAGCAAAATCTTTCCTGATGTCTCCATGAACAGATTGAGATGGTCTCCTTGCCATTCAATTAGAAGCTGCTAGCCTTTTAGCACTCAGACTGATTTCTGATGCATGTTAAGAACCTCTCTTCCTGGCCAACAAAAAACAGCCACTGTATTAACCAGACTGCTCAACAGTGTATTCGCATTCCAAGGTGAAATCTATTAAGGGGAAAAGATGAAGTGTGGTATTTCAGTGCAGACAAGGTGATCAGATAATGATATTACCCTACACAATACAGGATATGGTTACCATCTTGAGCTGAACTATTTGTTTACTCTCCCCCCCACTCACCTACCAAGTATATGAGACTCCAGATTTTAATACGAGATACAGAGGTGAACATCAGGGGTAAAGCTTCACACTGCTCAGGGTTTAGCTTAGATAGGCATCCAGCTGAAGCCTGTTGAGTTTGAAAAGTCAGACAGGGTATCTCCTCAATATAGAGTCTTCCCCCTTTTTAACCATTTTTTATACAAATTGTCCTCTCCCATTTCTCTAAGCACATTTAGATACAGCACTTAACTTACGAACAGGCTTATTCCCATTGAGAGTGCTCAAAGAACTGAGTTACAGGCCAAGACAAAAGCTTGGAAATAAGACAGACCATAGCTCCTGCCACCACAGGTGAGCTTTGCCTGCTCTGAGCAGAAGGCAGTGAAGTCTGCTGGGCAGAACACTTCACCAAGGCAGCTTTGGTTGATTCCGTCCTCCCCAAGCTGAGTTTGGACCTTGACAAAATTCCATGCCTTTTATTTCTTCCTTTGTAGCTCTAGCATTCTTAGGAGGTAAATTCTCCTAGTTCCGTTGCACCAGTAGAGGGAGTAAATTACAGTATCTGGGCGTTCTGCTTTGCCTTCTTTAAATCCAACCCTTTCTTCCCACTCCATCAAACAACCTTTCAGGATTTTCTCCTCTTGCCTCCACTCCACAGCAAAACGTAACCCAAGACGAAACTGGAAATGTAACTGAAGCCCAGCCCAGACTTCAGAAAGGGGAAAGGTTCACAAGCCAGACGTTCAGCTTTCCCTCCTTCCTGTTGTCTCAAAAAGGCACCACTGTTTTTTTGAGTCCTGCAGTTTAGATCTCTACCCAGTCCCTTCCCCAGCATCAGGATACTTGTCCGAGAGCCTTTATTTGATTGGGATATTTACTGTACACCAGCACTTCAGGCCTTTCCTTCTTATTTATGGTTTAAGCAACAATTTCAAATGGAAATTCCTTAGTGCCATTACTCTGACTACTTACTGACTTCTTCAGCCTCATTTTCCCACTTCATGGTTTAGAAACATCAAGGAGCCACCACAGTAAAAAATAAAGGTTCAAACCCTTGATTTTTCAGCCCAAATCAAGTATTACCAGATTTAGAATCTTCTAATATGGGGGTTTGATTTCATTACTTATTTTACACACTCAGCTGTGCACAATTTCAAAGCCTTGATTTTTCAGCCCTAATAGTCTAATAGCCTAATAAGTATTACCAGATTTAAAATCTTCTAATATGGGGGTTTGATTTAATTACTTATTTTACACACTCAGCTGTGCACAACATCCAAGGAAAGTGGACATTCTTAATTCTTCTTCTGAGGGGAAGAAATGTAAAAAAAAATTTAAAGCACTTCCACAGAATTTTTGGGTGGTTTTGCAGGCCTATGAAAACCCTCTTAGAGGCTTAGGAATTTATTTTCTTACTGGTAAGTCATAGGAACCCATTCCTAACGATCTGATAATCATGAAAAGCAGCAAGGGATATAACTTAAAATTAATTGGAGAAAATTACTAAGATCCCACCCACAAAAAATGTATGTTCAGAACTCTTGCTTGGCTGATCACAGGTCTTTTCTTCTTATTCTGGATCTGATAATTCCAATTAATCAACTTCATCTTTCCAGGCTTGTTTTCCATCTCCAGCCTCCTTTCCCATTCCACTTCTTCCTTGTTGCCCCAATTTCCCAAGACATTTCCACCAGTATTTTTCAAATCCTGTTCAGATACTCACATAAAGCAAATGGAGATTTTTTATTTTTTTTTTAAGACACAACAGGGAGAGATGAAGTTCATTACAATATACAGCATTGAACTGACCAAGGGTAAAGCTGTTGTATACTTGAAAACGTTAGAACTGCGTGTAGCTCTGGCTGTACCAATACAGCACACAAGATCTGTACTTCTCTCCAGCTGTTCCAGGTTGGGGAATTGAAGTGGGCCGATTCCTCCTTTGGGCTCCCAGTGTCCCTTCCCACCAAGGTCTACAGAGTATCATTAAGATATATTGCAGAAAGGCTCAGAATAACAACGAGATTCAGAAGCAATACATCAGGCATGAGGTGTGGTGATTCAGGGGGGTTTTTTCAACCACCTCTTCACTTTACCCAGCTAGATGTGATCTTCCCATAATCACATACTTTCCTTCTCTGCAATCTTGCCAAGGGCAGTATTGCCTCTTGATAAGATAGTCTTTGTATGCACCTACTGAATTAAGAGAGATGTGGGGGAATTGAGGAGTTGGAGGGAGGTAATTTCAAACCAAACCTAAGCAGCATGCAGAGCTGGGTGTGCAAGATCAGAAAAAAAACTATTCCTGTCTGATCCATACTATAGATCTCACCTCCTAGTGTCCCACTTCCCCCCTTCATACATAGACTGCATATTGATGGGGGGGGAAATGAAACAAAAAATAAATCACAACTTGCAGCAAAAAGCTGTCTCTTTTACTATGGACTGTACAGTAGGATTGGGAAGGTCCACTGTGATAGACACTATACATTGGCTGCAAGACAATTTTTTACTCAAAGAGCCTACAATGCAAAATAATCGCAGCTGAACAGCAAGACCTTCCTTCTGTGAAATTTAAATTAAAAGGTGTTAAGAAATAGTCTTTTCACTCCCATAGTCTTTACCAATTAAACTGTTTAGTATGGTCAGGTTGCCCTCTAACTTAGGTTTGTCCACCACCCATGTGAACTCCAAAAATTGATTTTAAAAATTTTAATAATTGTTGCAATTTGCTAAGCTTAATGTAAAGCAAAAACAATGTCCCCTCATGAATGCTACTGCAAGTGGCTACACAGCCTGACCCTTGCTTATAATCCCCTGTAAATTCACCCAAAAAGTCATGAACTACATAATATTAGTTCTTACAGACTGACATATTTCCCTGATCTTTCACGAGCCACATGGGGAAACAGTTTTCGCCTGATCTGAATGAAGAAGAAAAACAGTGATCCTAATCAACCGTTTACCCTTAGTGCCTTCCCTAAACAAATCTGGGAAAGAGCTTAAAGGCTTGGGAATATCCTGGACCCTGCTTGATGCACTGTAATAACCCTACCTAATTATACTGATATAAAAACTAATTGGAAAGATAGCAAATGTCAGGGTAAGATGCAAATTGTAGGGTGTTAATTGCTGAACAGGTGCTGGAATAGAATTAAATGAGCATCTTGATTAGGAGAGTGGAAAAAACAAATGTGGACCCCGAAATCAAGTTGGCCACGTGAATTATTTAGCAGCCTCCTTGTACCAGCAAGAGGTCATGTTGATGTGACCTCTGCTTTGTGATGGGTGGGCTGACAAAACAATAGTGAACTCCAGGAGGAAACGTGGCTTAGGAGAGCGGTGAAACTATAAAACATTGGAAATTTTCAATGGGATAAAGAAGGAGCTTTTTTATTGGTGGACTTCTAGGTAGATAAACATGCTAGCAGCAAGTTTTCCATGTGGATCATTGTAGTAATGCAGAGTCACTAGTCCTAGAGCTCAGGAAGTCCCTGCCTGAAAGAAACCACACAGGTAGAAGCTCCTGGTTCTCTTCTGACCTCACAAGCAGAGAAAATACAGTTACTGCCATTTACAGCAGACATTTTGGGATAAGTTTGTCCAAACAAAAATGGACTAAAAGCCAGTTTTTGTATTTGCACAGAACCTAACAGGACTTTCATCCACAGCCAGAAGTTCTTCAGTGACCCTATTATGGTAGTAAATTTCTTTTCACACAGGTCCTCAGAAAGCCCTCTCATGTTTCACTTGCCACTCAATGACCAACAAACAGATTAGATCAAATAACATCAATTAGAACAAGCAGTCTAGAAATAAGAGAGCCTATTATTAAGCAGTTATTTCGGGGGCATACAAGTAGAATAATTGTCATGAAGAGTTTAATCCAGCTTCAGTTAACTTTTTTATTTTAGGAGCAGCTAAAGACTCAGTCTAGGGCTGCAATCCATTAGACACTGTACAAAGTCACAGTACAAACCCTCTGCATTGCAGAGCTTCCAATCTAAACAGAAAGGAGACTGACAAGAATGACTGAAAAGACTGACAAGAAAACAGGCCAGATGTCCTACACAGGCTTAAAATA
Source organism: Chaetura pelagica (assembly GCF_000747805.2). Lineage (NCBI taxonomy): Eukaryota > Metazoa > Chordata > Aves > Apodiformes > Apodidae > Chaetura > Chaetura pelagica. The sequence continues at coordinate 596,231 of NW_009952804.1, forward strand.
TCAGAGGCCTAAAAGAGATCTTAACATTAATGTAAGCAGGAGTGCAATGAAGGGCTTTTAATACTGCCAATGAAGTGCAGAGGACTCACTGCATAAGAGCTGGATCTTAATTTTTGCCACGTACTAATAAACTAGTCTCTCTCTCTCCTTCTTTGCATTCCCAAATGTTCAGGCAACACAGCATGCTGCAGTTGCCTCTAGACTAATTTTCTTAATTTCTACACACCAGATCTATTTTGGAGAAGACAGAACTAAGCACAGAGTTCATGCAGACAATAAGACACTGTTCCCAGTATAATTCTAGCACCAGGTTATGGATGGTGTTAAAGCAGTGGCAAGAATGTAACCACAATTCCTCAAGAGGAAAACTAACTTGCACAAGGTGACAGCATAAGTCAGTGACAAAAGGAGACACTGAGTATCAGAGTACCAGCTCCCCTTTCCCCAGCCAAAGAGAATTCCCCAGCTAGAGAATTCAATAAAGGTATCTGCAACAGTGCCAAGTCCAAGGAAAGGCACGTTTCTGCTCTAAGAAGTGCAACAAAGGCACAACGCTTGCAGGGTGTGCTCCAAGGTGGGTCTGCACACAGGTGAAGGACGTGCTGCTGGCACACTGCAGGCAGAAAGGAATAAATTCCATTTCAGAGGAGGATGAGACATTCTACACAGATCTTCAGGGGTAAGGAGAGAAGCATGCTTATGACTGAAAATTTAGATTTTTTTACACTAAGACCTAAAGTTCCCTTTGTATCTAGGGGGTGACCATGACACCATGGGTGACAGAAGAGAGTGGGTACCACGTTGCAGTGCTCAGTCTCCTGGGATAAAGACACCAATTCATTATCTGCACACCATCCTTCTTGGGGCCTCCACTGCTAGAGGAGGTAGCTGCCAATCAAGTTCCATTCTGCAGACTTATATTTAGTGCTTGCAGTGTGGGCTGGAAGCAGCTGCAAGGAGAAACCAACTCAGTTAATTTTTCAAGTTCAGATGTATGTCTTAAGAGGGGAAGGGCTGCAACTCAAAACAATTTGTCTCTCCAATGACTTCAGCTTTAACTTTGATGTTTGGGGCCACTATAGCTATGCAGGGTGTACCTGCAATGTTGTATCTGGTAGGAGAGAAGACAATGACAGAGAGACTCACTTTGTGTAGAGTTAAGCTGAGCAAAATCTTGGTAAGTCTATTAAAATCCTGTAGGTATGATCATGGCTGTACTGCAGGCTATTTTATGCATCTGTATGGAACTACTATGTTCCTTAGTATCTTACAATGCTCTTTGCCAATGCTGACACTGTCCCAAAACTACTCATTAGGTAGCTTGAGATTTCTTATACATCTAAAAAATAACATACAAAGACACAGAGGATTTTTTTCATTATTTTAAAAACTCATATTAAAATTTACAGGAAGATAGAACTTCACCCACACCTGCAGCTTGCAGTAATGCTAATGGGAAGCCTTTCACAAGCCAAAGAGCTGAAGAGCAGGAGTATTACTGAGCTCATGAAAACTCATTCAGAAGCTACAAAACACTAGAATTAAGATTTTAAAAACTAACTCTAATTTAAATCCTTTTTGACATACAAAGTACAATCCATTATTTTATGGATTGAGTATCATTCCCACTCAATGTGTCAGGATACACCTCGCCCCCGTTCCCATTTTTACCTGCTCATTCTAGCTGCTTCTTGCCTCTCCACAGCCTCCAGCTGAGCACAACTTACTATCAGGTCCTAATCTTCCAGCCAAGTCTACTAGTCCAGTACAGAATTCCTCACCAAAACTTAAAGCTTAGTTCTCTTCTCCAGAAGTGCAATTTCCCTGCATTGCAAGTAAGCCATCAAGAGGATGCTCCCCAGCAATGCACAACAACACATCCTCACAAGTGTTACAAGCCTTAGCTGATACAGCCTGTCTTATGACAGTTCACATTAGCCAAGGAATCACAATCCATGCTGCTCTATAATCAGCTCTGATCTGTGCAAATATAGTATTTATATATGTTTTCTGCTTTTCTCTTGCTAAAGCAGCGTGAAGTAAGTGTAGCAAAACAGCCATCGATGTAGTGCAGAAAATGCCACCAATGCAAGAAAAGACAGAACTTCACATACCTTCATATATAACACAAAGATAAATTTTGCCTGTAAAAAAAACCCCAAAGTTACAGAAGAAAACAAAGGGGACACAGCCACATTACCCATCACAGAAACAGTTAATGTCACTGCTTCTAAAGCAGAACTATATTTTAGGTGAGTTAACAGGCAGGGCTACTATTCTGTTTGTGTTGTTTGGCTAAATAGAACTGACAGTGATACTTTTTGAAGGTACCAAAGTCAAGCTAGAAAATGAGAGAACCAGATGTCCCTGAAGGAATGCTGGGAAATGCTTATGATAAAGGGGAGGAAAGAAAGAAAAACAAAAACAAAACAAAAAAACTTTAACCAAAACATCCCACAGGATCTTTTTTTTAGGTTCTATGTCAACGAGTGACACTGACACAACACTGTATATGTACTTTTTCTGCCCTCTTTAGCAGAGGAATTTTGACTGACCACGTATTTTGTCAACATCAAGTAGAATGACTTATACTGGCTTGGATTCAACCCTAAAAGTCATCCTTATTTTCCTTCAACATACTAAGCACCCACACTGCTGGAGAAAGAGATATGGAAAAAGATCACTACTCAAGTATTCACATATAGTTCACATTAGTATCTAGCACAAGCAAGTCTAAAGACCCAATGAAATTTGTAGTAGATATAAATACAAACATAATTTAAAGCTGTCCAGAATAAAAACTTAGATCCATAAGATAAACAACATTTCTGAAGGAGGCAGACCCCTCCAGCTTTACCAATCACCCAAAACAGCACTTTTTGATTCATGTGAATACGAGAATCCTAAATTACACCTTTTTAAAAAAGGAAATTTCAAGAACAGTAGCTTCTTATGGATAGTTTGCAAACGTGAAACAAACCAGAAGCCCAGACAGGAATCAAGTTTCCTTTTTCTTTTAAGGATTTAGTTTTAACAAAATATTTAGGTTCCTACTTCTTGATGTTGATGGTAAATAAAAGTGCTAAAACTGCTTTGCTGAATCAGGAGCCATTTGCTAAAGTAGCTTTTTATCAGTGTTGCATAAGAAAACCTAACCACATCTCTTAAAAATTAATTAAATCCAATTTGTATTGGCATCAACACTCTCGGCTTCAAGTCTAATTTCTTTGTGCCATCAGCTAATTTCATCTCTTCACTGTGTACTGGCTTTCAGCTGCTTTAAACGCCTCTGTAATTGCCCTCCCTGTGCCATCACATTTCAAACACACCACGATCTTCCTCTATGGTTTGGTGTTTTCAAAAAGCACGTGTGTGTATCTGGCTAATGCAAATATACCTTGTGCAGTTGTGCTTTTGCAATATAGCTCTTGGGTACAGAGCCATAAGAGCAAGGCAATTATTTCTTTCCTTTCTGATACAATCCTCTTGCACAGAGCTGCAAAGATCAAGACAAGGACCCAGCGGGAAAGTATGGTAGTGGAAAACTTTTCCCCTGGAGCAAAGGACCAGACCTAACTGGAGCAAGTGAACATCTGCAATAATCAGGCTAAAAAAATACCTCAGTGGTGTAGTCAGCAGTAACAATGGAAAGCACAAGAAGCATGCAGAAGGGATGGCACATCCTATGGAGAAAGCTGACTAATTCTTTGAGGGAAGCACCAGGAATGAAAGGAAAAGACTACCAGAGGTGTGACTTCCTATCAGGCTACACAACCTGAATCCTGGAAGGATTTGTGGTAATTGACAGTATCATTTTAGTTTGCTTGGGATTCACTTTTCTAACGAGGGTAGTTACTCTACTCTTTTTTCTTTAAAGGGATAAAAAAAATCCATGGAGCAGAATTTTCTGCCTTCATGCCAAAAACTGTGCAGGGGGAAAAAGGCTGAACATTCCACAGGCTGCAAAACTGCAATCACTTCACTAACTGATCAGCCCAGACTGTGTGGGTCTGAAGTTAGAGAATCACAGAACAGCTTGGGCTGGAAGGGACCTCCAAAGGTCATCCAGTCCAATGATGCTTTGAGCTACAAAGCTTCTGTAACTGAGACTTGAACTTCATGTTCAATCACTGGTCTTCTTTTTAAAAAATAAGTTAACTGGTACTTAAGTGTATTAAACTGACATCAGAGTGTCTAAATATGTGAATAAGAATGCTCTTTGCAGGAAGAGGTCAGTCTGTGTGGACTGACTCTGCTCCACCTCAACTAGCTGCCAGCATACTTCAAATATCTTCTGTTGCTGACAGGCACCACCAATGTGATTTATACTGCCAACAGGGTTAGTCCCAAAGAATCACCTAGTGCTCCCAGCCAAGATGAAGCTTTCCTCCTCCCTTATCCCATCTCGCTTGCCAAACAGTCCCCATTTCAAAGGTCTTGCAATTGAATGAGGCACATCAAGGTAGGTTAAGGGAGAAGGGATTTGTCTAAGTTCCTCTGCAGGCCACAGGAAGGGGAGTGCTGGAAATGGACTTCAAACATCCGCATTTCCATCCCTTCCACTAAAGCATACTTGGTTAGTACAACGTGCTGGGTTAGTTAGTAAGAGGAGTATTCCTCTGAGGTAGAACCACAGAAGGCCGGCTCCCCAGTCTGATTTGTGAACACTGAATTTACAAAACTGTGGCCTCAGAATCAGATTTTACAAAGCCTATTTCCCCGAATCTACACTTTCCACTGCATTACCTCTGTATCAATTCAGGCTTAAGGGAAGAGCTGAAAAGGAGAAGTTGTGTACTGATTTCACTGATTATTGTGTGCTTCTTCTAACTTAGTCTTTTAATTTCATCTTTCTTTTTTTTCTTCCCAGTGAAAATACATTTTACATAGAAACTAAAAATCTGATTTTCTTTTTTTAAATTTTCTCAATGAAGATGCAGTGCTACCTGGAAATGGAACCTTTTAGAAATAGCCCCCAGTTGGACCTCAGAAAAAATCTAGAGGCACTCAAGATTGTTATTTTCTTTTTAAATTTTTCTGCTACAGCATATATAACTTCTTCCAGAATACTTGAATATAACCTTGCTCCTGCTTCCACTGAAATTGAAGATTTGATGTGGATTTGCACAAGATAAATCCCCAAACCCATAACATACCATACAAATAGGAGCCCTGGTGGTTGTTCTCTGCTGGAATAAATAAAAAAAATGACTTCAGCATAAGAAATGCCATAATTTGGTGAAATCAGCTTTATGCCATCTCCTGTCAGGTGTGACAGTGCTTGGGAGTTCATGAGAGGGACAAGTGATTAAAAGCCACCATAGAGCAATCAATTGCCACTTCATTTTATTTTCTTTTCTTTAAATAGCCTTTGTAGGAAAGATACAAACCCATGTAGGAAAGAGCAACTCCTTTTGCCTAATGGGTTCACACTCACTGAGACTCAAATAAGCTGACTGCTTAAAAACAACTCAAGAGCCACAGTAAAAGATAGAAAATTATTGCTTCCTGTCATGACCAAATATTAAACACAGCACACACCTAATGGCTCTATCACTCCCCAGGGAAGAAGCTTTATGAACAATAAAATCCCAGCAGACTTGCACTGTTTGGACTTAGAAGCCTCATTATAGGCTCACTGATCCAGTACAATTTACAAGCTCAATGGACTCCACTTGAAGGAAAAGCCACTAAACATGGAGTTATAAATGGAATGCCCATGGAGAAATAAGCATTTATATGTGAAGGAAATCAGCAGAGGAGATGGAGGGGAAATAAAAAAAATAAATATATATATATTTTTTAAAAAGGTAAAAAACCCCCACAAAACACAGAAAGATGGTTTAGATGGCAGCAGCATGTTAGAGACCCAAATCAGAGAGAAAGAGGGAAATATGAATTACACTTGCACAGAAGAAATGCTGTTGCTGCACATGGTTGTGATTCAACCCTGGAACACCCAAGACCTGGATTCCATTCCTCACTGCGTGACAAACTGAGTCTCCTACAGGATCTGGGGCAAGTCCTGTAAATTCTTAGTATCTTTAAAATTATAAGCTCACCTCCTATTGACTTAAGCAAGTTTCAGATATATTTCACATACTCTCAACCTTGTCTTCACCTTAAAAGGACACTGGGTAACGTTCTGAACAGCACAAATTATTTCATACCCTATCTGAAAGCAGGAATCACTACACATGAACTGGGAGGCCTTCACACATGAAGTACTCGCTTCAGAGAGGCTGAAATCCTTGCATGTTTACAGGGTAGAAAATATATGAGATCCCACCAGAAACAGATGGTGATAGAAACACACAAGGAAGGGATGGGTAGAAACAAAAGGTTCAAAAGGAATGCAAGAGGCAGTAACAAAAAAGGTTAGGGCAGATGAAGTGACAAGTCCATAAAACCAGGTCTAGACAGAGGCCAAGAGGAGTGCAAGAGTGATAAGAGTATTTTAGGTCACAAATACACAGAGGATGCTTTAATTAGGGTGCAAATACTCTGAAATACTGGCATTTACAATGATAAGGGCAGAAGGATCCAGGTAAACACAGACCCATTTTCAAAAAGTTGAGTTGTAAAGATCCCATGTCACACACTACTGCTCCACCACACCTCCAGAATTTCTTTTGCTTGCAGAGTGAATTTATCCTCAGTTTCTATTCCCAGAGGTGCTTTAGTTCATGGGAAACTTATTCCATTCCACTCTCCACTACTACCAAATTCATTGATTCTAATGACTCCTTAAGCTGTGATCTCATCTGTCCTTCTGAGACCCCTTATCAGCTGGGTGTGCAGCCATTTAACCTCCTCACTTGCTGTTGAGGCGAACACAACACAAACTGAATCAAATTCCCCTTATTGCAAGGACAAGGATTTTCTCATACTATGTTTGTACTTTGCTCACAACTTTGCTCTGCTCGCAACTTTGCTCTGCTCAGTCACGATTCAGCCAGCCAGCACCATCAATGTTTTTTATCCCAGCTATAGCACAACTAATCTAACAAGACTGGAATTCATCCATGCCTGCTGCCCAAACTGCACTAAAGCACCATGGAAGCTTATTTGATTTATGCAGAATTGCTAAAATCCTTCAGGTCTTGTCTTCATTGGAGTTATTTTCTTAAGGCTTCCAGGCAGTAGTAGCAATAGGCAGATTTTATTTCTTTAAATTATATAATATGTCCTTGCTCAGACTTAACAGTGCTTCCTTTGCAGTTCTGAAAGCAGAACACGTGCTAACTATTCCAGTTACAGACATAGTGGAACTAAAGCAACCGATTCTGCTTAACACTCCTACTCATTATATTTTTCTCTCTAACATTCAAAAAGAAAGGTGCTCCACTCAGAGGGCTCAGGTGAGGTGCTCAGGACACAATGGCTGCACAGTCACACAGTGACAGCACCTGGCTAGGAGCACACACGTACAAAAAGCTAGTGGAAATGAGGCTTCAGTTCTGCAAGCTTCCTAATAAATCTGTGCTTGAAATCTGCTGTGAATTCAACTCAGCTCATTTATTTGTTACTTATTTTCAGTAACACCTTCAGCCCAGGCAGCAGCAACTAACAATCTGGGGGCAGAGTAACTTATTTAATCACTTCAAAACAATCTCCACTCTAATGGCAACAATTTACCACATCACCATAGTATTTCCACACATCAATTTTTAGCATATGTATATTTGTGTCATTATTGAAAGCTGGAAAAATGCACACTCACTGTTGGTTTACTGTTAAACAGAGACCATGTGAATGACTAGAAAAATACAGGGAGTCTCTGCAATGGAGAGAAAGAAGCAGAACCCAGAACTTCCACCATCCAAACTAGTTCCTTAAGTCCATTCTTCATTTTTCTAGCACACTTAGAAAAATCTTTAAGCTTTTTCTGACTCATCAGCTTGCTGGAAAAATCTGTTGTCTGTCAACATTAACCAGAAAAAAGTGACACAAGCTAGTACCCATTTTACTCCATTTACAAGATTTAAGTGGTATAGTTCACATCAAAGATTTCAAAATGCTTTGGACAGCAAATTAGTAAAGAAATTTTCCTTTTGCTTAAAAGAAGGGAAAACCAAACCCAAACAAACAAATGATGCATTAAGAGAACCACTTGTGAAACGGCTGGGATAGGGCACTTTAAGTTACTGACTCCCCACAATCATCCAGTCTACTAAAAAATTCATAAAGAGACAGATGGCACAACAGCAGCTCTTTGCAGGAGAGCAGGGTTTAGCAGTGAACAAAGGACTTTGGCTCCCTAGGACAAGAGAAGAGATCATTGTGGGGTTTGGAGGCTTGGAAGGGGGGATTGGAGCACACAGGAAGATGAGGAGGGCTGTGTCTATCTGTGGCTCCTAGTTTCACCCCAGAGCAGCAACAGATTTGAGACATTTATTCTACCTTGGCAGGCTTACAGAGAGCACAGAGAACAGAGCAGAACAAGAACAATCCAACTTTGATATGTAGCTGAGCTCCTCCTCACTGTAGAAACATTAAAAATTAAAACAAAACCTCCTATTCAAGAATCTGAAGCCACTTTTCATAGCTAGGTAATTGCTAACACTTTGCATTGCAGAGGAAACTGAAGCATGGAGATATGTGACTTGCTAGAAGGGACAGGGCAACACAGAGTCAGTGGGAATTTGATCCAGACATCTCCATTCATGCTGTTCTGTTTCTAAGCATTAGGAAATATCCTTCTGTTACCCAGTGGTTTTTAGGATCAGCCTGAAAGTGAGATGGAAGGGATAAAGTCATTTTAGATGGCAGAGACTGAAAGAAAACAATAGTAAGAAAAAAAACAACAACAAAAAGCATTAGCCAGAAGTCTGCAGTTATTTCAGGCCAGATCCTTCAAAATGAAAATGGATTTATATACCCTTTTGCATTTTTTAGGAAGAGGAAACTGGGGGGGAGAGGGGAGAATGGAGGAGCAGCAGAAGAAGACATAAAGCCCAGTCCTATTAACGTGGACATCTCACACAGAGCACTTCAACACACAGCATGGACACTACAGGAGCTGAGTCAGAATGTTTAAACTGGCAACAGCTGTCTATCCTAAAGTCAGTTTGAGTGCTTGTGAGACATGCCAGCCAGCCCGGGAGAGCTCAGTTCTCTGTTTCTCTGTACAACAGGTAGGGCAAAGGGTCAGCAGGGGAGAAAGTCTCCATCCGTGCTGCCCACTTCTGCATTGAAGGGATGGACCCTTATGGAACAATAATGTAATCCAGGCTCTTTGCTTCTTTACAGAGATGCTAACAATGTGCCAGCTGTGTGCATGCTTTGGGGTTTTTCTTTAAAAAATAATAATAATAAAAACCTAAACGTGTCAGCTGACCAGTACTCCAGTTCACCACTGTGCCAAGTGCTCAGCTGGTGCAAGTTCATGTAGCAGAGCTGACCCAGCTGCAGATCTGGCCCCATGCCTCCACCCACTGGTTAGTGCATGTCTCGACCCAAGGTAATATTCCACACTCCCGGCAACTCCCTCAAACCCCATCCTCAGTCACTGCAGCCTCTGCTCCAGTAACAGCTGCAATAAATACACACACAAAAGGTGGTAACAAAACACATCAGATTCTTTACAGGACAATTTAGGAAGAGTTTAGGTTAACAGTAAGAGGAATTGAACCCAGGATCTCAGATTCTTAAAGCATCTGAGCTAAATGACCTCATTCCATCAGCTCAAAGACAGCAGAGGACTCAAGAGCCTCCACACAGTAAAACCACCAGGACAGCACACAGCCCAGGCTCAGATTTTGAAGTGGTGTTCCAAGTAATTTCCCCTGTAGTAACAAAAAAAAATAAAAATCTGTCCCATCCCAGCTGCATTGCACTGTTTAATTGAATTAAGATGTTTCATTTGAACTACACAGACATTTCTTTTGACTATTGATCTCTTACTGGAAAAAGAAAAAAGAAAAAAAAAGTAAAACTGTTAACTAAAAAAAGTCACCCAGCTCTCCCCAGTACCCTGGAGCCTTCAATTAGATCACAGCCTTAGTGAACTCTAAGGGTAACAAGCACACAAAATAACCTGTTCTAAAGGGTTTAAATCTTCAAGAAACAGAAATAAGGAAAAAAAACCAACACTCCCACTTGATGAATAGGGATGTATACTCAAACTATACAACTCACCTAAAATGAGAGAGAAAATCTGCTGTAAAATGAGGAATTAAATTCCTTTGCAGTATCCACAACCTCATATTCATGAGACCAAGTTTCTTTTTCTTTGCATAACTGGGGCAGGAAAGGCAGCAAACTATAGAATTGTAATGGAGGCATGACAGAATACAGATTTCATTTTGGAAGTACCACCTTCAGAGAACAAACTTCCACCCTTACATCTGAAAGCCATCCCAACCCATCCACTTCATACCCCTGACTACAATTTCAGTAAAGGAGGAAATGTTAGTATGCGAAGTTCACACTTTTCATTTCCAGGAACATTAACTGCTCACCACTTCAGCCATGAGAAAAAGTCACAAAAATATTTACATTTTTGAAGTCTCATTAACTTACCAATTCCACAGGTACTAACTTCAAAAAAATAAGCACTTAGACAGGGTAAACAGAAATGTATAACACTGGGAATCCACCAGTGCTATGATCCACACTAGAACCAATTTAGCTCTGATCAATTTGAATCACGTATGCAAAGTTAAAGCCTGGTCTAAAGTTTTGAGAAGTCACTATGGCCTGTACTGTCTAAAAAACTTGGGAGTGAATATTTCACAACTTTTTCTGGACTAAACACCAATCATGTCATCTCCCAGATACGATCAGGTGGGCCTTTCAGTCCTGTGCTGCAGTGGAGTTAGGTCTGTCTCTGTTTTTTGATGCCTGCAATAGCAGCACTGCAGGATTCCTGCAGCATCATTGCTGCTAAAACAGAGGCAGCATTCTGAAAAGAAGTTTCTCATCCGAGGTTACACTGGAATTCCGACTCCCAACATTGCAGGAACCTAAATCCTCTCATGTACCCTACATATATTTGTCAGTGGGAGAGGGGTACACGATTAACTTCAGTGAAGAAGCTCCCTTTCATAGAGAAAGTGCTAGTGTCCAAGAGGGAACACAAAAATAACTGCACAGTCCTTAGAATCTAAATCTAGTCCCCAGAGCAAAGGTCACGGCAGATATGTTTTATTCAGCTAAGAACTTTTGGAATTAATTCAAGAAGAAAAAACCCAACAACAACAACATGGCTGACATTTTTTTCCCACTGAATTACTTCTTCCTTTTTAAACAGAGATATAAGTTTCTATGATTAGGGAAAATCCAATTAATTGTGCCTCCCTACAGCAATAAAAAGGTAAACCAACACAACAGTCAACCCAACACTCTGAGTTTGAAAGCCAAAGATTTAGCCCCACTGAATGTAGCTTGGGAGAACTCCTAAGAAGTTGTACTTATTGCTAAGGAAATGTCTGAGGATAAAACTAGACAACGAAGCCCTTTGTGCACAGACAGGCACAGCATGATTTTGTTATTATATTTGCACTACATGTGTTGATTACGATGTAGTACACAGGATTATCCTTCAACTCCTCAAACCTTATTTAACCAGGTGAAGTGGTGGAGCAGAAATAACTGTACTGAAGCAGGAGTCATATGCTAGATGCTACACTAGTGATGAGCAGGACAACAAGAAAAAAGACTTAGCTTTGAGTTAACCTTCCATTTACCACACTGCTCACTAAACCATGCCACCTCCAGACAGCAGTGGATCTCTAATCTTTTTTTCCTCTGTAGCCTAAATCTGACTCCACGACTGCCTTCAAAAACAAGTGAAAAAAGCTTTACTTGGGCTGTACCACTTACTTCTCTCATCTACCTTATTATTACCCCTCTTGAACTCCAGATTTCACTTGCAATTTTGAGACACAAAAATTGCCAATCAACAGGAAACTGCCAGGCTGAACCTAGAGGATGCTTCCACACAAAAGGAAAAGTCTATAGGCAAGATGTCTACTGCTGTTAGCAGAGGAGTTACCAGTAAAGTTCTAGGTTTGGAGCAAGTTACAACTCACTGACCACACAGATGGCTTGCAAGGCACATTTTACATACAGTTATTAAAAAGAATAATCCTGTTCTAATAGTTTCACTTCCATTGCATTTTACATCAACAGATTTCCAATCCCCACAGAAAGGATGAGAATCTTCATTTTGCCCGAGAAAGGACAGCTTGCTAAAGATGACAAATTCAAATGGTGGTAGGAACTGCCCCCTTCATGGTCTTAACTCATAGGCTAATACACAGCCTTACATCATGCTGCTTCTCCAGCAGTAAGGCAAGTTTCAGAAAATTCTGACTTCAGATTGGAAAGTTCCCAAATGCAGATTCATACCAAACATCAACACAGCCAAAAATAGGCTAGAAATTTCAGAGAAAAGGTCAAGATGGCATATCTAGGACTTCTGCTTCTAGTCAGGAAACCACATACACACACGAACAGCCCAATTTGCTGGAATTACCATTTTTGGCCCCAAACACAACTTACAAGTGCAACAGTAAAAGGAAAACCGTGGGGTAAGAGAGTGGAAGAACCCCATCATATCATCAAGGTTTCAAAACAATTTAGATAAACTCTGTCATTAAAAAAAATAAAGAAATAAGCGTGGATCTTTATTCAAACCAGCTTGACTGTTCTGAATGCCAACACAAATTTGCAAGGAATACTATGACAAATAACGCTTATTAAAATGTAGATATAACATGTCAGGCACATAAAGATGTAAAAAGTGAACCCACAATCAACCAGCTTCAGTATCAGCTCTCCACTTGGCCCCTTGTACCAGCTGCTTCAGAGAAAACACTCTTTAAAGAGTTACTTAGATTCATCTGGGGGAAATCTTCCTACTTGTCTTTATTTACTGTTCTTCTGGAGATCTTGGTTGTGTATTTATTTTTAAACAGCTGGCTATTCTTGTTTTTCCTTTTTGAATCTTTCTGAACTCCAGATCTCAAACACCACTTTGAGTCAGTGAGCTCCACAGGCTAGTTTTCTAAGCTTTCACAAATACTCCAGATTTTTCATATGCCAGTTTATTATTTATTGAACTGCTGATCTGTCCTATTTATGTTATTTACCTAGAAACTGGCAAGCAGAACCCAGCTGGATCTGGAACTAAGTAATCTATGAAGCTGTTGCTCTACATAAAATGGTTCACCATCCCCAAACCCTCAGTTCTAATCCTGCCTAATAATATGTTGCACTACTGCCTTTACTCCTTCCTTCCTCTCCACATTTCTATCAAAATGTTGTTTTGCTAAAGAATGTTACTGAAGCTGACAGGTTGTTCAAAGCTTCCTCTGTCTCAGTAGTCCAGTTGGATCATATCCCAGGTAAACAGAAAATATTCCAGATGCATACATCGAATATTTGGTCACAATGAAAGTGATACAGAGAGAATTTAATTTAAAAAATAAACATCAACGATTTTGTCAAGGTAAGCCCAGATGGACTAAAGCTAACCAACTAGCTGGCAATTCCCTAAAGAATCATGAAGCCCAGATATCCCTGGCATGACAGACACAGACAACCCATCACGAAAGACCCTCGGCACCTCAAAGCACAACCAACAATTCGGAGTTGCTTTTGTGGGGAACTGAGGATTCATTTCCTACCTGTCGATGATCACGGGGTCAGACGGAGTCTCATTTCTGTTGCCACAACTTTTCTTCTCACAGCACCGACTACAGAGAGAAAGAAAAATCAAAATTAAAGAATTAATGGGACAGCTGATAACAAAGCAACCAGCTAAAAAGAAAAAAAAAAAAAAGAAGTCTTGCTTGCAAAGTTTCAGAATTCAATATATACCTAGAGAAGTGACTGAGAAAGTTCTGGCTAGGCTTTCTGGAAGGGAGAAGAACTAAGGGAATTGGGTGCCCAATACTCGGCTGATTCCAGATAGAGTTTGGCACTTGCTCCCCATAGCCTTTTTTTGAAATTCCCAGCCCAAAAATGAACAGCAATATGGTCACACTTTAGACTAAGGCACTATTTATAAAAGCTTAATAAATGATTAACAGATGTCATGACATTACGGGCATGAGTATCATGTTATGTATGGCTAGAACTGACTCTGCTTTAAGCAAACTATGGATTTTTTTATATTCTAATAACTCATTTATTATTAAATATCTAGCAACCCCTAAGTCCCATATGCCCACAGAAAACGTCCAACACTAGTAGCACCAATGAAAAAACACAAACTCAACATACTTAGGATACTCAACATACTTAAGGATCTGAAGAGAGATTTTTTAATTTCAAATGTAAATCCCTTTGCATTGTTTCAGTAATGACAAGCCTTTAAGATTAGCAGGAATTTATACACATCATCCTATGTAGCTGCCAATGTGACTGTGCAGAAATCACAACTCTCCCTGATGAGCTCACAACACAAAATAAATATATTTCTCTGATTTGCTAAGAAAACACAAGACAATGCTGTCACTCTCAGGAGCCTGCAGCGATGTATGTATTACAGAATGACACCCGTGTTCAGGTGTGCATGCACACTTACACAAAGGTGACTGTGGACATCAACATACAGATATATCAGGAAATGGTACACCAGAACACAGCCTAAACTCAGGAATTATTTTATGATCTTCACTCCCAGTAAACTTTTAACAGAAAATAACAGAATCACTGCATTTCCTTTTCCCATTTTAAATAATGAAATGAACAAACAAGAGAACAAAAACAAGAGACAGGGTGTTATTTGATTTCCACTGATACACTCATCAACATGGGTGACGCTCCTTGCACATACACCAGCTGAGCACCAGAATTTTAACAGACTTTCGTAACAGTCCCTCCTCAGAAATTCTCAATTTTAACAATTTGTAGCAACAGAGAAGTGCTTTAGAAAATTTAAGCTGTCTTGGTGCTCAGATAGCTTGTTCCAGCCAAAGCTTATATGGGAGGGGAAGGACGAAGGCATCCAAGACTTTAAGTAGATGAAATCAGAAGTTTCATATGCCTCAGAAGTCACCAGATCAGAGATTGCCTTAAGTTACACAAATGCCTTTCCAAATTATGGTTTACGCATTCTGCAGAGGTTGTTCAAATTTACACGTATGAAATCAAGTTACTGTTTAGCTTTTTGTACAGTAGTATGAGTTGCTGAACAAATTTGCAAAATTTTCAAGTCGGTCTGAATCCCAGTTTCCAACTGGGGAGCAATTTCAAGCTGAGGAATTTAAAAAATGAAATAAAATGCTTGAATACACTGAAAGGAGTATGAAATATGAAAGAGTAGCTTTTTTCTCGGAATGTTAATATTCGATTACAATTATGTAAAATAAGCATTTGGACCAAAAATGTCTTTCAGATAGGAAAGATCTGAATTGCATGCATTTTCTCCTTAAACTGCAGTCTGTTGCAGGAACCTCCCCTGTTCGCAAGCGAAATTGCCCAGCAAGATAAGAAACAACTACCAGATCTATTTGAATATCAGCTCTACCTGTTTCAACATTTCTACATTCCCTTTGCCTCAAACCTGCACTTACTCATCGATGCTAGTCCTTTTAAAAGTAAAAGGATACACTAAATATTTAAAAATCCCTGGGGCAGACCCTCTAGCTGCTGTAAATTGTCATAACTCCATCGACTTCAGTGAAGCTATGGTAATTCACACTTGCTAAGAATATCCCCACTCCCTCCTCTGAACTTGAAGTGCATTTCTTATGTGTTTCACAAGGAAAAAATAACCCCCAAAAAGCAAAGTCAGAACGTAGATTTGACATGTACTTCCGACATGTCCAATGTAACAGTGCATTGGAAATTAGACTGCAAATAAACGCCTTGCTGGTTTATGTGCTGCTATAATAAAACAAAAAGAACTCAATTTTTAAAATAGTTTTGTAGTGGTTTGTTGTTTAGGCTTTTTACAGCTAGCTGAAACAGCAGACTTTTCCTCTCTTGGCAGTACTACTGAATGAGAGCTCCTTTAGCCGTGTAACTTAGGTAGATAGTCAGAACAACTATTTCTGATTACACTGCAACACAGTGATGTTCAAGCAGAATATACCAGCAGTACCTCCCCAACTCACCAGCTCATCCACTCTTCCCAGAGAGGATGCCATTCCTTGGCATAATGTATTAGAATGAATTATGGAAGATTGAAGTACAACATGGCTGGCTTCTGAAATAAGGACACCTTGGTTTATTTTAGTTTGCACAGTTATCGCACTTAGAAACTTCACGTTTGTAACGCTTAAAAAATTGCTTTCTAGAACTGTGGCTTACAGCTGAAGTTCTCCAAATATTATATGCGTTCTCATCACACTCAGGTAACAGATTTTTGTCAAGAGTGCTAGGTTTTTTCCCTTGACCATAGTATTTTTTGAGCCCAAACACATTTTTTTAAATTTCTTGATTAAACATTTACTTCCAATTAATGACTAGTTCACACGTAAATCAGAATGCTTTTAAATACTGAGGATCTTTCTGTCCAGCACTTTAGCAAAAGTACCTCTCAAATCTTTAAGTCCCCATTTCCAAGTGTTTCATCACAGTATCCAAGCACTAACATTTCCAGCAGGTTTGTTTTACAAGTGTGTCTGCAACAGAATTTACTTTTTCCAATTTAAGTCAATGACAAAAATCTCCAACTCTTGTGGGTCCAGGATCAAGCCTACAATATTCCCTTAAAGCAAGTTATTAACATGACTTCACCAGTATTTACATTTCTGCTACAATGCTGTACTAAGAACTTTTCTTTAAGGATGCTCATCTGGTGAAGACAAGAATATCGAGGCCTAAGACTTCTATCTATCACACCTTTTCTTATTATACTTTCCCATCTAACTAGATCTACATGGGGAAAAATAGCCTGTTATGAACAGTCCTGAAAAAAACACTAAGACCACAGAAACTAAAAAGCTACCACAGACAACACTAGATCTACAAACTGAATACTCCAGAAGGCTCACGTCAAAGGCAAACTTGCATCCCTTCCCTCCTCACACTTGACTAAAATGGTTTTAAAATTCAGCCCCCAACTTCCCTCCCCTCATCCCCCACCAAAAAAAAAAATAAATAAAAAAAAATCTGTCTCTAATTTCAAACTCAAATAAGCTCACAGCATGGTGGCCTTTGTTTTGTTTTCTTCTCCCCAACTCCTCCCTGCAATTGCATAACAAAAGTGTCTAAATTCACACCATCTGGCCGATAAAGACACAGGCCCCAGTGGCCGCCTGGCCCAGCTGATTAGAGCTCCTGTCTAGTCTGAGCCTTGTGGCGAAAGTCACAGCTGTGGGGCTTGCCTGCACTCAATACAACTCTGTTATTAGCCAGCTGTAGGCCCTGAGACTACTTCTGTTCAAATTATAATACCTTTTAACCCTCTGAGCATTGAGGGCATAGGGGGTTGCTGGCAGCAGCATAACAACTAGTTTCCTCTTAGTCGATAATTGGAAGAAAGGAAGAAGAGGAAAAAAGTTATTCCAGGAGAGGAGACTGTTTACCTTGATTTCCAGCCACTGGGGGGGCTGAGGGATGGGGGAAGGAGGACCACATATCTAAGATAGACCCACCTAATAGGAACAGTTTCCATGAGGCCATTATAACCCAAATGAAAATGTTCAGATCTGCAGCTAAATAAATAGAGCCTCTCACTGAACGCGCTAATTATTGAGAGCTGAGAGTTTAACTTTCAATTGGTATGACAGATTGTTGCAGCCGTATCAATATTTAGACAACTTCCCTGCTAAGCATGCATCTGTCACTGGCTGAGGGGAAGATACCGAGTTTCGATGCACTTGTCTCCATACAGCAAGAATATCTGCGTGTGTGATTACATGCAAAAAAAACCCCACAAAAACCAAACCAAAAAAAAAAAGCCTCCCTTCAACTAGCGAGGAGTAGAAGAAGAGAAGCAGAAAGACAGGCAGACCCTTCTTTTTAAAAACAGCAGGCATCAATTTGGACAGCAGAGTGGGTACAGTGCATTAAATTTTTATATACTGTTACTAATGCAAACTAAACTAGGGGCTTTAAAAATTGATGCTGCCACTTAAGCAGCACACAATGAGGAAGATTTGATTATTGTACTTAAAAGAAATAAAATAAAATGTCAAGTTTAACTAGAGTTGGATTCATTCCCTTGGTATTACTCAAAGTGATATGTGTAATGCCTCTTCAGAATACGCAGCATCCTGTTCAGAGATACTTTAGGAAAACACGACATTTAAAATCAAACGCCTTGATTAGGTTACAGAACGATTTTGCTTTTGTTCACTAATCTGTGTTTTACATGGAAAGAAAGAATGTCCCTGAGTTTTAATTCTTCCTTGGCTAATCTATCAAGCAGGAGAGTTCAGAATAATCTGCATAACGGCTTACATTTGTAGAACACCACCTTAAATCAAGCACAGAATACATTTATAGGCATCGGTGGAGGTCAGGTATGTAAGAGCTGAACAGTGTTTGATACTATAAAGGCATGGAGGGGAAATAGGGGAAAAAGTAATTTTATTTTAAAAGTACATTTGGATGGGAAGTATTTGCTGAAGTATTTTAATTTCCAAAATAGAACTGCACTCTATAGAGAAAGGGTGGAGCAAGATGCAGTACGGCAACTGGTATTTTGTTATCACAAATCAGGACCCAACTGCATAGCAATACAAAGATTTTTCTTCTTTAATGTTGTAGTCAAGAAAACACGGAGTGCACATATATTTGAACATGCAGGCATATGCCAGAAAGTATTGTACTTTTGATCTTTGCTACTACATCTACAGGTCCTCGTGAGCCACCGTGTGCATCTCATACCTGACAGACCTGTGTTAGTGCAGAGATGTGAATGGTGCTCTAAAGTAACAATGCTCATTTTCTTAATTAACAAGAGGAAAGGGCCACAGATAAACACTATACATTTCCTTGATCCTTATTATATTTTAAAAGTAATTAAATACTTTACATAATGGTTAAGGACTAAAACTGAAACTTTCCCTTATCAAGATCTCTGTCCAAATAAGCTGCTCTTGCTACTCTAATAGCTTAAAAGCTTACTTAAAAAAATAAATATAAAATGTAAGTAGCAAACTGCAAGATTAAAAGAAGCAACGTTCAGTCCAACAGCTTAACCCACTCCCACTAATACAATAAATCACAAACTATGTTTAATAAAGGCCAAGATTGGTTTTGCCCTTCATTTTATCAAAGAACATTCTATGAACAATTTAACACATTTTAATATAAGAACAAGGACTGTTTACATTTTTATATGTATTGAAAAACTTTAATTACATGAGAACAGGAAAAGTAATGTTACCATGGAACCACGATGTACATACGTAAGGTAGATGTAACTTCAGACTTATACAAACGTCATTTAAAACATTTTCAATTCATTGTATCCTCTGATTCATAACTTTACACACTAAAAATAATGTTTTTTCTAATTAAAAGCTGGAAGTCTCCTAAATACTCCTTATGCGGTATAGAAAAGCATGATTTGTGTTATGGTTTGAGGAGTTTCTTTTTCGATTGGGGTAGAACTACGCAAACGTAAAGAACATTAATGATGACAATTTCATTAAGAAAATTAAAATATTTCACAAGAGAAAATTACATGAAGAATGCCTTTTAGTTTCTAGGTACAAATCTGTCAATTGATCTGCTCATTCTCAAAAGGGGAACAGGAATTTTCTAAGAAATAAGCACATTAAAAGTCTCAATTTAAACAACCTATACAAAGGCCTAGTTTAAACAAAAATAGTGCTGCTCAGACTATGGACCTGGGGTGGCTACAGCTCTTGCACTAAAAAAGACAACCTGAACAAACCAAGCCAAATATCTTTATCAAACCCTAAACAAATATTATCCACATGTAAAAAGAAAGTCTCCCTACACCAGAATCTCTCTGACTCAACAGCAAAAGAAACAAACAAACAAAAAAAATCAAACTCTTCCTACCTACCTCATCAGAAAAGCCATTCTAGCATCTATGAAAACAAGCTTAAGAAATTATATGCTGTTAATAAAGTCATCTTACCTGCACATGACTTCGTGGGTAAGCAAAACTCTGCACATTTCAGGATTTTTGTTCTGTCCTTCGTAAGTTATGGGCTACAAAAATGAAGAAATGGGGTAAGCCAGTAGTGTCAGCAGGTCACTTCTTTGCTATAATATTCAGATCTGAAGCTTTTTACCATTGCCCATCATCGCTTGCAAATAAACACCATCTCCCCAAACAACATGCAGGGCAATGTTAAGAAAAAAGGAAGGATGAGGAGGGACAGGGTAAGCACGGCACATATGGGCTATGCTCACCTGCTTAGTGACTGAATCGATGAGTCTAACATAGAGATCCTGTTCAGTCCTGACACCTAGACAGAGCAAGAGGGAAAAGTAATAAATATTGCAGTTATTTGCCTCTTTCCC
>NW_009952804.1:617166-624204 GCF_000747805.2 Chaetura pelagica
GATGCCTCTTTCCCTAAATATCAGAAGATAACCACTTAGTTTCATCTAGTGCCTTATTAAACATCCTCAGAAAGACCGTTTAGTTTTGTCTCCTGCATTGTATTTCCCAAGCCCATCCACATAAGGGAAACTTCAGAGCCCATCCCTACCCTGAAGGGAAGCACAGGAATTTGTGTGTTTTAGAAATCCGTGAGGGTACCTACAAACATTGCCTCACAGGAGGTGACTGCAAAGGGGACTCACCGTTGCTATAGAGGAGTTGGAGTTTGTAATGCGTGCCGTTGTTTGTCTTTTCATTGCCTTGCTCCTGAAAGAGAGAATTAAAAAACATCTTCCAGAACTTACAGTTGGCACATTTACAATGCAAAAGCTGATAATCATGATGGAAGTGACAACAAAGTTCATTAAAATTCTGAGAGGTGAATCCACTGATTGGGATATATTAACCTTCCGAATGACCCAGGACAAACTACAAAATACTGCTGACATCTTTTCCTGTAGTTCAAGAACTTGTTTTCCTCTCTTATTTGCCATTATGCTCTCAACTTTTTCAAGGCAGTACACTGAGACAAATTTGTACATTTCAATATCAGTTGATATAAAGTATATTCATAGTGGGAAAGCTCAGGGGAGCTTGGTTTTAATGTGTTCATTACTTTGCAATAGTGTTATTTTGAGTCATTATTGATATTTATTTCCTGAAGGCTGTTTTCCAGGATGCTTCTTACATGTTTTTTACTGTAATTTCCTAGAAGATTATTATTTATGACCACCCTTCATAATTAAAAAAATCTTGTCAGTGATTAAGAAAGTAACTGTAAAAGCAATGTGGTCAAACACATGGTTTTAAAATCCAAAAGCAAATGCTTTTCAAGTCCTGTCATTGACTTTGGAGTCTGAAGAAACACATATGATCAAGCTCAACAGATAATATGACATATTACAAGTCAGATTCCACTTGTGTTAGGGTACTAATAAAACTTGACAGATCTGGTAGGTTCCAAAAAGTGCTTTTGTCCCCCATTTAGAATTTTTTATTCTACTTTTAGTTGGTGTATGAAATTCTCATCATACTCCTGATAACAGCAGAGGCTTGCAAGCCTTTTTAACTACAGCAACACAGAGAGCAACAGCTCAACCAAAGCACCTGAACCCTTAACCAAGATCTGGTTGCATTTTGTGAGAGACAACGGGTATTAAAAGTTAGCAGCTCAATGGGGGCAAAGGAAAGATCAAATTTTGAGTGGAAAAGAGGAAGAAGAAAGATAACAAGCCTTACTTTATCATTTTCTACAAAGTCCACAAAAGCTGTCCTCTCTATTTCCACGGGCTGCCCCTGTCTGTCGTAGAGAGCCAGAACAAAGTGAAAGAAATTGGATTTCCTCAAGTTGGAGGGTGGCTGTTTTTCAAAGTGAGCTCTGGACAAAGCTACTCCGCTGTGGAGGAAACACACGAGACGGGGTGTGGGGGGAGAGACAAAGACATTACCAGGTTGTGCAGCAGTTTAACAGCAAAAAAACAACAACAGAAAAGGCACAATACTTTCAGAGGCAAGCCGGGAATCGTCCAGCTTGTGCCGGGTGCCACACGGGGTGACCAGGAGACCCTTGTCATCCCTGCCCGCGGTCCTAGTGCTCTCCCACCGGGACAGCCCGGGAGGGAGAGAAGGGGAGATGCCCAAGTTTGAAGCTGTCATTGCAACGCTCCTTGCGGCTTGGCCCCGGTAGCTTTACAGTTATGCTCGGAGGGCAGGAATAATTTACACAATGTAGATCGGTTGTTGCTAAATGCAGGGTTTTACTTCCTTCGCTAGGTTATTTTCTTCTCGCCTGTCACATTTACTTCTGGAATGCAACGTGCAGGGTGGGGAGTAGATGTAGCACATCAGAGTCTGGCAGTGCTCTCTGTACTTCCTAACATCGTTCACTTTAACACAAGCGACCTTAAAACATTTCCTACAAGCCGACTGTCAACTGGAGGGAACCTATATTTTATATAAAAGATAACTAGTTTCAGGGAGACCATCCACTTTCCTCAGCAGAGAAGTTTTATCTATATGGACTTTACTCACCATTTGAACCGATGCCTGCATCTTCCATTTCTGATTTAAATTGAAACAATTTATTCTCGGGTTAACTAGCCCTTGCCCAAATCTTGTTCTGGACTCCAGAAAACGCAGTGACGTTTCCCACACATTTCCTGCCTTGGAAAGATTCAAACGCTTTTTCATCTCCACAATACTACAGCTACATTTGTTAGCGACACCAGTTTGTTTCCAGGTTGTAGCTCCCTCTCTATAATGTTAATTTCTACCTACTGCAGAGAAAATAGGTGCGCGGGCACCTCCACGTTACTTAACAGGCAGATTTAAGTTTAATCTGCCAGATAAGTAAGGAAAACCTTCGGGTTTCAGTCCCACAAATTCGACTCTTTCAGTGAATTACAGACGTTTCCCTGTGTTTTCCATCGCCAGATAGGTACAGTGTGAACTCCCCACATCCGACACAACTGCACCTAGTTTGGGGTTTCCTCTCATTCTGCATGTAATTACTTGGTTTGTTACCAAGAAGAAAACCTGAGGATGCCACAACCCGACCGCATCTCCACCACTCCTGTGAATTACAGGGCTTCTTAGGAGCAGTTTTCCTTTTACTTTCACTTTCCCTAGGAATTAACCTCGCCTCCCCCCGTATTTATTAAACCTACTACCGACATTCATAAAACTCTGATAACTCCTCCCATAGCGCTTGGAAAATCTTCCTCACTGATCAGGCCTTGGCGGGGGGGGATGGATGTACTTATTTCTACAACGTCTCTGTTTCATTTGAAGTTCCATCTGCTGTAACATGCCCTTCACCTTGTCTCTATACTAAATAAAACCCTATTTATTCCCGGGACCAATTTAGCCTTCCCCGACTCTACTACTTTTTTTCTTTTTCTTTTCCCCCTTAAAAAAGGAAAAAAATAAATAAATACAGAGAGCGAGGAAGAAAAGTCTTTAAAAGGTTTTACTGTCTTACCCCTCACGGGAAGAGACTGGAATAACGGTTGTGTTCCGACTTGGCTAGGGAGAGAAAATAAAGGGGGGGGGGTCTAACCTGCCTGCCCAAAACAACCATCCAAGCCCCCAGCGCTTGGTTTTTGCAGAGTTCCCGCAGGCAGGTGCCACAGGCAGGCGGTGTGAAGGGAACTGCCCCTGGCTGCCCGGCAAGCGGCTGTCCCGCCCTGCCTGCCAGCTCCTCTTCCTCCTCCAAACCTTGCTTTGCTCTCTGCTTGCCCGCTCCGGTCAGACAGCAAGCCCTGAATCCACGGGTTAGCTACGGAGTCACTTGAATTAAGTAAAACAAGATGGGCCGGGGAGGAGGGGCGGGGGAAAAGATCTACATTTAAGTTAATTCTAACTTGCTCCACTCCTGTTCGGCTGCCGGACCGGGGAGGATAAGTCTGTATCGATAGGTAAAACCAACCCACCCCTACACACCTCCCTTGTGCAGAAAAAGAAAGAAAGAACGAGCTGTCATCTGATCCCTGCACTGGATTTTAGGACTCGGTGCTGTCCGTTTTTGGAGTGCCCAGCCCTGGTTTTTGCTGTACTACCTTCAGTTTTCACTGACCAGGAGGGGGACGGAAAGGGAGAAAATAAAATCGATATCAAACGCAAACAACAACAAGGGAGTGAAGAGAAGGCTCGCTTAAAATAAAATTAAAAAAAAAATAAATTAAAAAAAGCAGGGGGAAAGTGGGGGAGAAACAGTCACAGTTACCTTTGTGCTGCTACGTTTGCATCCACAACCCCAACGTTCCTGACCCAGGACCTGACGGAATCCATTTCAGAACCTAGAGATTTATCTTTCAGAATCGGTCCTCTTCCTAAAGTATCTTGAATCCCAAACATTTAAAAAGTCTATTCCAACTAGCAACAGTTTCCTTTTGGGAGATAAAGGAGGAAGGGGGGAAAAAGGGGAAAAAAAAAAAAAAGACGCAGCCTTTGGAATTGACACACACAAATCCCAGGAAAACGGAGAAGTTCAGCTTTAAAACAAACTTCTTCTGCTTTTAAATGCTAGGTTTTAATATCTTCAAATGAGGGGGGGAAGAAAAGTTTCTCCTCTTGCGAAGTAAAAAGTTACGCTGATTCAGCCTCGCCTGGTGTCATCATCCTTCAAACGCGGGGGGGGAAACGGCATCCAGAAACCGAGCTTAACAAGGATCACCTGTTTCTCAACACAGGGAGAAGGACTGATTGCTGCCTAATCCAGAGATTTAAAAA
This sequence comes from Chaetura pelagica, assembly GCF_000747805.2. NCBI lineage: Eukaryota > Metazoa > Chordata > Aves > Apodiformes > Apodidae > Chaetura > Chaetura pelagica. The sequence continues at coordinate 621,437 of NW_009952804.1, forward strand.
AAAAATAATAATGAGAGGGATAAATCGCAGAAAGAGAGGAAGAAACGGAGCTAAGGAGCGCGGTGACACGGGACGCGCGGGCAGAGCCGATCCCTCCCGCGCCGGGCACCATGAATGGGTTACAGCGCGGGGAGCGGACACGGCGGGAAAGGGGAGGAGCCCGCGCCCAAATATGGGCGTACATTTGCATACCGGCTTCCCATTGGAGGACGCGGCACCCGCGGGCCGCTCCGCGCAACGGCTGCGCGCAGTCGGGCGGGGGGCGGCGCGGCGGCTGCTGGAGGGGAGCGGGGCCCGGCAGGGGGGGTTGGCTCGGAGCAGCCACCGCCATCAGTCTGTTCCAGGCCGTTAGCAACAAAAGCAAGAGCGCAGGTAGTTGGTCGCTTCGCTTTCAAGGCGCGATATTTAAAAATAAATAAATAAAAAAAAACCACAAAAAAGAAAGAGAAAAAGTGCGCAGAGGGAAACCTGCCGGGTCTGCGGGGGCTCTGGGTGCAGAGACGGGCTGCAGCGCACCCAGGAGACCCCGGAGTTCTCAGCACGCTCGAGCTGGCAGGTCTAGCCTTAAAACTTTTCAGAACGTCCTACTGCAGGCAAAATTTCTCACTAGAGGAAGTCGGAGCTCTTCCCCAGCCCAGCCCACTGTGAAGCAGGATAATACCTGCGTCTGTATTGATTTCATTTCGGTTTGTTTTTTTTTTTTAAACCGCTCTGCCTTGGTGATATTTTCCTCCCGGCCCTTTTGTATTCTGATCTGTGTATAGATCTGCCTCTGAAATCTATATAACACCAACGCGAAAACAGATTTCAAGACAATGAATGCAAATCTGTGCTCAGAGACCATCTGCCAGATGAGGGAATCAGATGTTCGGTAGTTAAAGGGACAGCACAAGGATTTCCTTCACTCATTATGTGCAGCATCTCTCTTTAACCTGCTGTATTTTAATTTATTTTTTTTTAACGGAATATAAATATATTTCCATTTCAGAATAAATCGCAGCCACGTTCAGCTGCATTTCAAAAATCCACCTTTCTGTTAAATGCTGTTTATTTTCGTAGTTTCATTCAGTTCTCTCCGGGACGAAAAAAATAAAAAAAAAATAAAAAGCACATTTAATCTTCCCATAAAAGTTTCATTGAAAACGTATCCTGAATTCAGGCACGACCGAGGGCAAAGCCAGGACTCCGAATTATTCTGTCTACATAAGTGACAGACACGGTATGAGGTGAACTAATACATCTCGCACAATCTTTGTTCAGGGAGATTTACCAGGCTCACCCACCTCCCCCAGATTGATAAATATGCAGCAAGTGATTCTGCCAGGTTAGCAAAAGGCGAGGCTGATGTTATTTCAGCGTTACAGAGAAGCAACAGCAGTTTGATGGCGTTAGAGAGGTGGAGGCCAACGTTTCAAGATACAATCTCAGCACCTTTGAGAAGCGATTTCTCAAGCTACAAAAAAAAAAAACCCACCACGCAAGCCAAGCGAGCAGCACAGGATATTCAACCAAAACAAAACAAATAGTGAGAAAACAAGAATACACGGTGTAAACGCACAGGGGGTGGTAAGGCACATTATGGTGATTATTATTTTCCTTTTTTACCATTTTGCAAACGGCGTGGGTACATTTCCTCGAATGAAAGCCCCCTCTTTGTACTCAGATAATTTTTGGCAATGCCACTCTTGACTGTTTCTGCATTTATTCTTAATCCTAAGGGCAGGGACGGAAGAGGAGGGGGCGGAATTCCCACTCGAGCTTAACCTTGGCCGACGCGCACACACATCAGGAGAAAACGTTTCCTAAAGTCCCTCGCTCCGAGGGATAAAGCCGAGCCCGTCCCCGCAACGCTTTACAAGGGAATCCGATCGGATCCAAACCAGATGCTCGTTCAGCCTCAGTCGCTTCCGAAGTCCCCGCGCGGCGGGACCGTGCCCGCTGCGGGAACAATGCGGGGCTCGCGTGTCCGCGGCCCCCGGGGAGCCCCGCTTATAGGGATTCACAGCGGGTCAGAGGGTCAGCGGCGCAGGTCAGGGGAGATGCGCTCTCCTCGCCCCAAAACAGCTGCCACCACAATTCTGCACTTGAGGAACAAATGAAGGGAGCCTTCCCGTCCTGCCCCGACGGGGGCTGCGGGCAGAGCTGCGAGCCCCCCGCCCGCTCCCCTCCTGCCAAAGGGGAGCATCTCCTCCCCTGTTAAGTTTCTCCCCTTTGCAGTCTACTTCAAAAGGACAAGAGTTCTTAAATTACAAACCCCCTGGCCTCGATCCCCCGTTTCAAGCACTTGGTTTGGGAAAAGCCCAAGTCTCGGGCTCTTGGCGTGTAAAGCCACTGAGTAAAAGCAGCGTTTAGACTGGTGCAATCGCCGCGTAGTTCGGCTTTGCACTTGAGAGGTTTCTGCGGTTCATCACCATTTAGCTCCGGAGGGATGAGAAATACACCTGAGGAGGACACCTGGGTGAAGGAAGAGAAGGCAGCCCCTGGCAGCGCATCTCCCGCTGCCGTACTCGCACCCAGGTCCGAACAGAACACGAAGGCGTGAAACGCGAGCACGGCAAAGGCTGGGGGAAAGGGTTTCTTAAGAGCCTAGAGTGAAACCGGCTCCGAATCGGCAGCGCTGAACAGTCGGCACGACCCGAGCGCGCCGCGGAGCCGCCCCGGGGCTGGGAAGGGTGTCGGGCCGCGCAACCTCCGCGCCCGCGGGGGCTCGGGGCTCACGTCCGCACCGGCGCCGATTTGCGCGCAGCCCCGCGGCCCCACCGCCCTGC
>NW_009952804.1:632650-666377 GCF_000747805.2 Chaetura pelagica
GCGGGTCCCCCCAAGGCTGCCGCGCTCGGTTCCACACGCCGGGGTCAAAACGACAGGTGAGGCGGCGTTGATGTGATGAACCGAGATGCTCGTCTTTGTTAGTAGGTTTTTTAGCAACGCCGGTTTATACATCGTCACGACTCGACTGTCACGACCCGACACCTCTTAGAAACTCCCAGCAGAAAGAAACGGATATTCAAGGTAATATAAGTACTTTAAAAGCGTAACCTTAAAAAAAAAACAACCCTATTGTTTCCTCTCGGGTTTAAGGAGGAAACGTCAATGAGAAAGTTAAACTACACCTGAAGACGACACTTGGAAGGCACAATTTCATTCCTGTTAATTTGTGAGAATTCACCATCCTTCGGGTGTCTCAAGGGAACGAATTGTAGGTTAAAATGATCAATGTCAGAATAAAAAATATAACTAATCTTTCCCTTTTTATCCAATCTCACTGGAGGATTCATTTTTCTGGTACACCTGTACCAGAAAAATAAATGTGCCTGTTAAAAATGTTCATTTTAACTAATAACAGCTTAAAGCTTTAAGTCATTCACAAGTGATTCACATCCAAGCACTCACCAGTCACATTTTTTGGCAATATAACGGTATTTGACAAACAAAGAAGTCCCCGAAAATAACTTTCAGGAGCCTGGCATAAGGATCAACAAAATCTTCACTTGCACGGGATACCCTGCGACAGGGACGTGAGGACAAGAAACAGGGACAGGGTGTGTTCTGATCTCCTGGAAGGAGAAACATCCCGAGGGCACTCAGAGCACTGGGCACAGAACTGGAGTAGAAGTCTACTCCGAGGGATGCAAGGCTACTCCTGATTTACATGACCCTCCATTTAACTGAAATAAAAACCTACACAGCTTAAGGAAAATAATAATAATAAGCTTAAAACTTTTTTAGTATGAGGTCTAAAACTGTTCAGGTGCATGCAGCTAAATCAGGAGAGCAAATCGAGCTCTTCATTGTGAAAGGAAATCGCAAAACAAGGACTTCAGCACCCAAGTGCTTTTAGTTATGTTTATTATAAGCTCGGTTTTACATAATCAACATACAGGTTCTCAGAGGAAAACTCCCCGATTTGATTGCTGGAAAAAGTTTTACCCCCAAGTATTTAATATCTGATCCTCTCCACACACAGCCCTCGCCCCTCCGATGCCATTAGCAAACAACCAGAAACGTGGTTTTATAGCTGTAAAATCACGAGCTATACCTGGTCTCTCCCTCTTTCTCTCCCCTTCCCTCTTGCATCATAAAGGCACCATTTACTGGAGGCAACTCCCCGCAGCTGATCAGCACTTACAAAATCTGAAAGTTTCAAAGGTTCTACTAATCGTTTACAAGCAGGGAACAATAGAATGCTTTCAAACTTACAAATTCATAAGTAAACATTTAATAACTTCTTCTCCACCTCCTGTATCCCAAAAGAGAAAATACTGTATCCATCAGATCCTCCTTTGAGTCTCCATTCATTCCAATAAGTAGGTGCTTTTTTTTACTAGTACAGAAAAACACATCTGCTAGGTTTTATATCCAACTCTTTTTTTTTTTTTTAAGATACTTTTACTGCCTTTTGCCTAGCATGGTTTTTGGAACACGTTAGCAAATAATATTTTACCATCGGGAGTGTATGTTCCATTTTATTTTATAATGCAGATTTGAGAAGTCTTAGTGCTGAAGTTTGTTTTTCTAACCACATGGAGGTTTGAAGCAACAAGCACATTCAGGAAAAATACTTTTAAGTGAGTGTATATTTGTGCTAGGATCCTCTCTCTCATTTTTCAGTTTATGAAAAGCAATAAAGTCAGCTTTTCAATATGTCTTTGTATATAAACTATCTAAAATATTCACCAGGAAGATGAGAAATTTAGATTATCACAGTCTTTCTAGTTCCAGGTACAAGCTTATGACCCAACTCCAGCTGTCAAACAGCATCCACAAGCAATAATGGGTAAATGCAGGCATACTGGAAAGCAGAATTAATTCATTAACATCTGAGCCAAATAAAAGAAGTAGTCCTCAGTATCACAAACATTCTTATACTGGCACTTAACCTGTATTAGTCACTTGAGCAGTCTTACAAGAATTACTTGACAATATATACATGCTTAACCTCACAGTTAAACATCTGTACAGTGAGGGCCTAAATTTTATTTCTTTATTCAAGGCAGCTCTGTCTTAAACAGGTGTCCAACTTTAATTACATGAATAGTCACTCTGAAGTGATACCACAGGGACACTTCATATGCTTACAAGTCAGCAATCCTGAAGCGTCTTGCTAGGTAAGAGCTTGATTTTTAGTGTTTAAAAATGTAAGAACTGTATCTCTAAGTTTCTTCAGTTAGTGTAGCAGATCCTAATATTGTAACTTGGACACTCTCAAGCTACAGTAAAACAAAACTGTTGCAAACTAGTATTCTAGCAGGAATATGCAAATTATGTTTAATTCCAAATTTGCCAGTTTCACCTCTGATTAATAGCGAGGGGGGCACATATCTACTGCATGTTGTGCTGTTTCAGTTGGCTAGGGCCAGCTAGGGCTGGCTACCTAGAAGGGCTTCAGCTTCCAAAGTTCTATAATTTTCCAGGCATATACTATACAATCATACCACATACACACACCAGAGTGTTCTCAAATAGACAAGTGATTTTGAGAAAGAAAGTATACTGGTTTTCATCCTCACATAACTCGGGTAAATAAGCAAAACCCCCTCAGGCTTCCCACTAACCTTCTACTGTCATGATAAACCCAGAACTTCACTACAGAGAAAATACAGAAAATTACAGGGTTTGGTTCAAAGACTGGTACATCATTGGAAACACTGACTTCAACAGGGTTTGGATCAGACCAATTTCACATTATTGAGAAATCATTATAAACTCAATTATAGCATTTAGTTTTCTTATTTTAAGGTGTTTTTCTAGCTAAACGTCACTGCTCGCAAAGTTTTCAAGGTACTTGAGGGGACAAACTCATGTAATGCATGCAGCATTATTACTTGTTAGGCTGAGAAGCTAAGGCACCAAAGAAGTCACAATACAGAAAAATAAGGGGCCAACATACTTATCACCTACAAGACCATCTTTCCCTTACCAGACCATTTTTCCAATACCCCAGGAGTCCGTAACAACTAGCAGAGTGCCTGGGTCATGCAACACACATGCACCAAGAACCCTGGCTAGTACAGGCTCAGGAAAAACAAGGGAGGCAGCCTGCTTTAAGCTGCTCAAGGACATACATCTTGCTGATGCAGGCTATTCTCTACCTAGAGTTACATAAATTAGTGCAAACCAATTCTGAAAGTGGCATCGAGCTCTGCAGTTTAAAACTAAAACCAGGTTGTATTTATTAGGTGCTGCAATTGCAGGCTTCTTTAAAGAGGAACTAGCTTTAAGCATTCTATATAATCTAGAGGCTCACACGAGATTCTGAATCTCTGGCTGAAGCTTATTGGTACAACAATAATACTAACTATTGCGATTAGGAAAATATCTCTCTGGGATGGTCAATAATCAAAACATTTGCCTCCTGCAAAGTTTCCTGTGCCTTCTTTTCCAGCATCTGGTACTGAAAGCTAAGATGCAACACACAAGAAACCTAAACTAACTACTCCAATGTTCTTTCCATAAGGCAAGAAAGAGGTAGTTAAAAGCTCAGTATCTCATAATTAGAGCTTTACAGCCTTGGAGAGACAGTTCAGTTCTTCTCTGAAGTATAATAATCTGAAGAAGTTTTTTTTATTTGGTGAAACTATTAACACACTTAACTTCATAAAGCCAACTGGACTTCTACTGCAGTACATGGCATTTAAAAAGCTGCCAAATTACACAACCAGATTCTGATCCTGCAAACACTTGCACTTGTATTACAAGCAGTGCAGCTGATGGTATGTAACACCAACTGCTTTCCAAGGTTAGGGTCCCAGAACAAGTAAAACTCTGAGCTTAAGAATTTAAGTCACCAGAATCTGATTTAGTCTAAACATTATCTCCTAGGAGGTGAGAAGTCCACTCAGTAGAGTTCTAGCCTTCTATGTATTTGATTATAGCTTACCATTTGAACCGTTTCTTTCATCGCTGATTTTAAGTATTGATAGGCAGGCTAAACAACAACACTTTGAAATTTATGCAGACCTAAATGGTTCTGCTACTTAAAAGGATTTCATCAGCCTGGTTGTATGGCATTACATTTCCATCAGCAGTATCAGGTAGGGAGAAGTTATATATATTACTAAACAACCTAATTCTAGTAAAGTGTTTCAAGGGAGCATTGCTACTATTTTTTATTTTTAAAGTTGCACCATGTGCCCCCCCCCCCCCAGCTAAACTACTACAACACAAAGATTAAGAAAAAAAGTTTCCTAGCTTTGTGTCTCTGGCATAGTGTAAACTTGTTTATTTAGTAGGTTTCAGTTAATCTGTATTTAGCAATCTTAGATGTGGCTCCGCAAGCATGTTTTCCATAACCAGAAACCAGGAGCAGCAAAGCTGGAACTTGTGGATGGAGAAAAGAATCTGTAAACACCTGTAAAAAACTGACTGGCAGTATTACACCTGGGCACACAGTTAAGTTTCTTCTAATAGTATTCAGGAGAAAAATCCAATCATCATTACTATACAGCATGACAAGTTGGTCTCTTCCTGCAAGCTTTAGGATTCAAGTTACTTCAAGAAATCAAGCTAAGAGCATCAAATGAGAACCAGCTGATAACAGACAAGTACAGAAGTCATGTTAGGCTCACACCAGTGAGGAACTGTTAACACAACACAAAAAGGCACTTTTATGAAGCCCAGCCAGAGCCAGGCTGTGCAGTGGGTAGATTTACCCAGTGTAAACTTCATTACAAACCACAAGGTATTTTAAATCATAGCAAGAGCTCTAGTAAACCATTCCATCAGCTCAGATACATTTCTCTTTACTTGGTGTTTCTCCTGTAGATGGAAGATTTGCCACATTAGCTGTGATTCATCAGAAGATGCCTCTCTTCCAGATACTCCTTTCCTGACAGGCATCAGCAGCTTTTTAGACTGTGTACCAGTCAACTAATACAGGGTGGGGAGTTGAAGAACACCAGTTTGTTCTCCATGTGCACGTACCCATTCAGATACTTGCTAAAGACATAAGCTTTGCTGACTTGGAGTCTAAAGGACATCAATGACAACAAAACAGATGAGCAGGTTCAGAGGGTTTCAGAACAGCACCCTGAGCAGACACAGTTTTGTGGTCCACATGCATTCTTCAGCTTTAGGGAGGGAAAACACCCTCTGTTGTTTTCAAGAGCATGTGTTCACAGCATCTGAAGACTAGAATATGTTGAAGCATATGGCATACAACTTCCTTTCTTCCATTCATAATCTGCAGAAAGATCAGTTCTAGTAAGAATAAGCTTCAGCTTTCATTTGAAAATATTTCTGTGGCCATGTCCTTCTAGCAAGCCTATTTAGGCATCCTCTTGATGCAAATGAGTACCAGAAAAGTAGTAAATTACCATCGCTATGGATGGGCTAAAGCACTTTGCTTACAGCAAGTATGTGCCATCCACCTGTAAGACTTTTTATCTGCTTGCTACATCCACTAATATCTTCATGATGGAAGTACAAACACCATATGATGGTGCCATTGACTTACTTTGTGCTTGTGTGCCATCCTAGTAACTAAGGTCTAATCCAGACGAGATAAAGCTCTTCCACTGTACTCCTCATGATCCAAACATTAAAAGAAAAAAGGGGAAAGAAGATAAAGCAGAGGTTATGTCAGGGAAGCCACGAGGAATAATAAAACTTCAAGTCAGAACACTTCAGACCACACAATATAACTATTAAATAACTGAAGGCCAGCCACTCACTTTCAAAGCCATGCTACCTATTTACGACCCTTCACTGCAGTCACCTACTTGGTTAAAGTATTCTCCAAGTGCGCATAGGACAGAGGGAGAAAGCATTAACCTACTGGAGAGACAGCATCCTCAAACACAGGCCCTGCCTAACAATCAGCCAAGAACCTAGAATATAACCTGATGCCCTACAGGCTTCTGCCCCAACCCCTACAAGATTTGTTACTCTCTTCAGTCTCTGACAGATGGTAGTCTGTGTTGTCACTTAAACTAAGATCTCCTCAGCAGAGGCCTGACCCTAGGGTTTGCCCTCAGCTGTGTGCAGGCACCAGTACACCCAGGATTTGCTGTGCTGACCTTGACTGTGGGGAGAGTGCTGGGCAGGGGGCCGAACAGCCAGAACACACACTGTGGAAGGCCAAACTGCAGAGCAGCAGCTCAGCATGTACAACCTCCAGAAGAGAAAACCATTTTACAAGATGGTTTATGGCATCTTATTTTTCCCCATGTAGAATATGAATAATGTTAATGGTGACAGAGCCTACAGGCAATAAAAGGCCTTTGCAGGTATCAAACAGCTTCAAACTTTGCTTTGGCTCTCTGCCAGCTGCTACAGTCAGGGAGCACTTCCTACTTAAGGCTAGGACCAGTGTCCATTAAGTAACTACACTGTCTTACTGGTTGCCAGTGAGAACACAGAAAACCTATTATATTTCAATTTTTTTAAATCATGTGAAAACCAGAAAAAATAAATTTGTTTTTCATGCACACCTGCTACTGTTTTAAATATATATTTCTCATGGATAAGTTAATTCATGTTAGTCCCACAGTCAGCTGCAAAGGCTCAAAAGAAGAACATAGGCTGGAAAACCAGACAACAACAACAAAAAAATCCCTTACCATCCTTGTTCAATCAGCACGTAAAGCTCAAAATAAGAGCCCAGGCCTCCTCTGTGCTGAGCTTTTCAAAGCAGTTTGTAAAGGAGTTCCAAAGAGAACTTGACTGTGGCAAGAAATAAGACTGCATGATGAAGTAAGAAAGAAACAAGAATTTTTCTGGGCATTATTAGTCTTGCACAGCATGCAGCTTAAGCAGATTTGGCCAAGTGGTAAGGATCTACATTTCAAAGTAAAAAACCCACACTCCACTGTTTCCATGGCTATTCAATTTTTTATCAGGCAGGGTAATCAGCATATAACACCACCAATTAGGGAAAATACTTCATATAAACTATTAAGTCATCTTAACAAACACTTCTCATTTCACATCTCCAACTCATAACAGCAAGAATCAATTTTTGTTCAGTTATTAGTCCAATTAGGAAGAGCGCTTTTTGAAGATCAAACCCAGTCAATTTCTTCATGTTTTCCCTCAAGTTTTCATGCTTTCATTTCTTTTTTTCTCCCCACTGCTTTTGTTGACCACAGCAAGCAAGTTTCCATGAAAGTATAATTCAGCAATAGTCAAATAGATTGCTTCTTCATTATTCATACACAAGTTGACAAAATCCATTTCAATGAATACCCAAGCATAACACACACTTATCCAACACACCCACAAGTTTTTCTTATGAGTCAGGTTAGTATACATGTCAAATGCCTTCAGTCACAGAAGATCAAGAAGCCCTACAAAGTGGGTTGCTTGATGTGCATTTTGTTGTTTCCTTTTCTCTTTTTTTTAGCACAAGCACCAAGGCAAGCTTCTCAGCACCTGCATTATGTAAATGCTGTTGTATCATTCCTATTCAGTAAGACAGGAAGTGGGAGCACATGGAAGTCTAAGTTGCAGCACATCAGCTGCAGAGATGGGACTGGATCTCAGGAACTCCTGGATTCTGGGACAATGCTACCCATGAAAATGTGAAAATATTTCCCCAAGGCTCAATCTGCCACATACCCTGCAAAATAAGAAGTAAGCCATCAACAGCCAAGACACAAATATCTGTTTTAAGGAACATGCTGTGGGCCAGGAACAAGGCAACTCTTGCCTTTCCATAAAGTATTGGTTAAATGAACCAAATACATTCACTTTATTTACAGTATTATCTAAAAACTTGAACCACTACACTTACACACTCTAACATGTATATAGTATGCATGGACATATGTACATTTGTAACATATATATAAAATTATGTTTAGCTTGCCACTAGAGGTAAAAGTTCAGATATTGATTAAATTTTAAGAGTTCTGCTCCACAGTTGGAAAGTTTCCACTCCCATACATTTTTTTAAATGAGGAATACAGTTTACAAGTCTTAATAGTTAACAGAACTGCTGTTTTACACCTGGCCTTATTATTTTATAAGAGAGGAACAAAATATTTTATCATCCGATACGTTTTAACACCTGCACTGATTTCCTGTCCCCCCATATCTTAGGTACATTTGTTCCTAAATTCAACAGTTAGAGAACTAGGGAACTGGACCAGCTGTGAAAGTTCTGTCATCAGTGTCAGCAACAGTGAAGCTGCACTTGGATATCTGATCTCTGACTTGACAATGCACAATAGCCTCACACTTTGTCATAGCAGAACCCCAAGCAAAAGACTAGCTTTCTCTTGTGCTGTGCAGTGAGGTCCAGAAAGCAAGCCCATGTATCCAAGAGTTCTGTTCCTTGACTTGCACAACAATTCTGGCTAAAGGAACTAAAAAAGCATATGGCTGTAGGTTAAATGCAAAAGCAGCAGTTAGAAAAACAGAAATCCTTACTGATCATTCAGTTGACAGATGCAAAACCCAACAGATTTAAAATCACAAATCTATGATTCAATCCATATAACACAGTTTAAAGCTCTTCAAAACACATTAATTCTGACCTGCACTTCCCCACCACCCTCCTATGAAACTCATCTTCTAATCAAGACAATTTCTAGAAAAAGACAACGATAACCAATCATGTTCTATACTTTTCAAAGTCAGAAGAGTTTGACGGGCAACCTTCTTCTCAGACACTGACAGACCATCCTGAAGAAAGGCATGTGCAGGGAAGGGGAGAGCTGAACTAAGCCCACACCACTATCAAGGTAAAGGTCCTGGAAAAGGAGGACTGATGAAGGAACAGAGGAGGCAGAGTAGTTGAACCAGGAACCTAAATTGATCCCACTAGTAGCACTTTCAGTGAGCTGGGAGGAAGCATGGGGGAGCACAGGAGCTGTTGTCTCACAGAGACAGAACTCAGTCCTAGACAGTTCAGGTAGAAAGACAATAGCCAGATATTTAAAATAATATCGTGGTGGGAATATGAAGATTCAGTGATGGTTTAGGTCCACAGGTCCTAATGATAAGATCAGCATTATCTCAATATGAGCTGCCCATCTGTGCATATCTCCATTGAACCCATCACTCATGTACAAGTTTACAAACAACAATCAAAGATGTTTTGGTGTTGTACCACTTCATTTTGCAAAGGTTACAAGAGTACTTTAAATACTCAAGAAGAAACAAGATGCTAATGAAGAGGCAGCACCGTAAATAAGAACAGAAGGTGGAATGGTAGATTCACAATTTACCGAGGTCCACGGAAGTTAAGCCACTTGCCTGAAATCCCACAGGAAGCCAAGAACTCTCCTAGTTCCCAGAACTGTTTTCCAGAACACAACTGCATTCAGGCCTTTTGTAGAACAGGTAAACGTTATTCAAATTGCTTATTAACTAGGTTTGAGGGAAGCAGGAGTGCAACAGTGTTCTAAAACAGAAAATGCCTCTCCCATCAAGAAGTGTATTTTACACTCCTGATTAATTATGCAACAGATTAAAGTATTAAACATGTGATTTCCTTTCCCAAAACAAAGCTACCACAAAAGACAAACCTGCAGCGCAAACGAAAAAATATACAACAAAAATCCCGGCCATTGCATTCCGTTTACCTGGGCAATGCCACCACCTTGTGGTCTGTACAGCCACACCAGCAACAGAATCAATGTCTTCAACAGCAAATTAACCTAATGCTGCCTTGAACTCTGCTTAAACTTCACTCATTAACAACTTTAATAGCTCTGTCTGGTATGCACTGATGAAATTTCATTATGTACCATTATTCAGTTGTTGTTACAGCCAAGATGATTCCCATTCTAACCACAGATAAATCTATAAATCTAAATCTAAATGAAAGAACATAACACTTCCTCCTCATGTAACCCTGGAAAAAAAGTCATGGAATCATTAAGGTCGGAAGGGACCTGAAAGATCAAGTTCCAACCCACCTGCCACGAGCAGGGAACCCTACCACTAGATCACAAAACCTCGTCCAACCTGGCCTTAATAACCTCCAGGGACAGGGCAGTCCTGTTGTTCTGGCAGCAATGCCTTTTCTCTCTTCTGAACTATATTGTACTCCAACAGGCTTTCCTGGCTACATTTCCAGTTTTCCTTACAGCATCTTATAGTCAAACTAATTCCTTTAAAGTCCTGCCACTCCCTACTATTGAGTAAATACACACTTTGCTTCCTAAGTAACACTTCATAAAAATGTTTTCCTCATTTTCTATTTAAAGAGCAGAGACCCAGTATTATGCCACTATTTTCTTGCCTAGAATTACTGATTAAAAAGAACTGTCTGATATTCAAGAGGGTAGAACATTTCTTGCCATGTAGCACAGACACACATGGGAGAGCATCTCCATGTACACAGACCATGGAATTACTTTAGCACAAGCAGCAGAGTCACATAAATAGCACCACAAAAAATAATCCTCCATAAGCAACATTGCAACTTCCAGCCTGTTTCCTACCTGTCACAGAACACTGGTGCCACCATCTGTTAGTCAGCCACTACCTACAGATAGGAAGCACTTGGTTAGCTGCTGGCCTTGGGGAAGAAAAAAACAACAAAACAAAACACAAAAACAAAACCACAAACCACCATACACAAATTACTGTCTATATTCAAAATTCTAGAGAAAACCTGTCTGATTAATTTAAGGCATATCTTTTGGCTGCAAGATCATGGACATGCTACCTGTTTAAAGAATGAGATTGTCTACAATAAGCAACTCCTCTAAGACAGTACTATGCTCTGTAAAACATGCTTATCAATTAAGCAGGTTGATCACAGCAGCAGCACTGCAGATCAGTGGGGGCAACTCTGAAAGTCACTTGAGTTGGAGCCCAATTTTACAGTCCTACCCAGAAAAAAATGCTGAGACATGATGACCTCAATCAAAACCAAATTCCACAGTGTCTAGTCCATAAGAAGCCTTCTTCCACACTGAGGCTCTTTGCTTCTCCAAGAACAAATAGCACCGTAGGTTTAAAGCTATGTTATGTGATCAAGAGAAAGCACTATCCCCCACCACCCCAGAGCAGTTCTGTGCACAGTGGAACTGCCTCATGGACTAGACACAGATTTCTGTGCCTACACAGACCACATCAATAAAAAGGTGGAGCAAAAAAAAAATTAACAATCAATAATCGCAGGCTTTGCTAATGATACATTCCACAACTTGAAGAACATCTGTCTCCTTTCCCATACCTTTTAAATCAGCACATTGTGCCTTTGCAGTGTGAATAAACATATTCAGGTGACAGGCAAAAAAAGAAGTAGGTATCAAAGCTATTATGTTTGGTCACATGACTATTGCAAAATTCAGTTCTACTCTAACTAGAAAAAGCGTATCTGAAATTGCCATAAAGAAATCAATATTTTCGATATCTGTTACTGATACAATCAAGACATCCTGTATGATGTAAACCTAGGCTGCTTTCCAGCATACTAGAGCACTCAAGCATTTACAACAATTTTTCCAGTGACCAAGACAGAACTGGTTCTGGGTAACATTAGAGCCAAGAATATGCCTTCCAAGAAATGGACACTGACAGCCTACAGAATCTTCTCTCAAAGGCAGAATTATATGCTCCATTTGGACTACAACTCTTTGATACAACATATGGTACCTAGCTGGTTTTATACTTTTTTTTAACTAGTTAATTTTGCAGCTCCAATACTCAGTTTAGCTTACACTTGCCAAATACTCATGGATCTAAGAGTTTTACAGCATGGTCAAACTCATTCCAAAAAATATCAAAAGCTACTATCTTTATTCTTCTCTCACCTTGCTGTTTCTTTCAGGTCTATGTTGAGCAGCTTCAGAACTCTGCTAGTGAAATAACAGATGCTAGACTCTATGGGGAAGGATGACTGGAATGTTTTATTACAGACTCAGCCATTTTACAATCAACTCATTTTCTCCAAAGCAGATCCAGACAAACCAGGATTTCTGGACTGGGAACAACTGCTTTGAGAGTCATTATGAACAGTTACAGAGTCATTCCTGTCACTTTTCTCACCCAGATAAGCTCTAGAGTCCAATTTCTACAGGCATCTGAGCACCCTATTCCCTCAAGTTCCATTTCAAAGTTTTAGCCTATGAAGTCTTTCCCCCAAAGCCCACTAACATTTGCTACACTCACATATTACATTTAAATCTCTTAATCTAAATTACAAACACTATAGCCTCTTTACAGCATTCATAGTACACTTAACACAATAGGATACTCATCACCAACATGCATTTGTGGAGTTATTAGCATAAAACACATTTATGGGGTAAAAAAATTAACTTTATGGCACATTTCATGAATTTCATTTGCAAACATTGCAAATATCTGACAGAACAAGTAGCCAGAAGGAAATGTTTCATCAAATACAACACAGACATCAGTACATCTGACTTGTGATATGCATACACTTTTAATATTTCTAGGTTTATTCAAATCTCTCAGGGAAACAAAAAGACCATATCTTGAATTATGTGTTTGAAGAGAAATAAAACATACCCCATTCAAAGCTGAAAGAGCCTTAGCCAGCCTACAACTCCCACACAGCACAGGCTTCCTACCAAGACCAGACAGATTACCTGACAACACTTGGAAATACCACACTCATCCCTCATGCAGTCCTTGCAGCAAGCATGAAATGAACACTTTCTTACCTCAACAGTAAGGCTAAACCTCATCAAGGTAGGAAATCACCAATGCTCACTGCATCCTTGCTTTTAGAGGGCCATCATTTTCAACATCCTTCAGAAAAAGACTGACATCTACACCCATTTTCAAGTATGCTAGTCAGGATTTAAGAGCTTAACGCAGAAGGAAGTTTTTGTAATTCATAGTAGTCCCAATTTATACCAATGTAACAGCTCATTCTGATTTTTTCAGACACAGGGTCATAACACCATAACACCAGGAACAGGAAGCCTCTCCTGCTTGGTGTTGTACACACATAAAGCACAGGGAAATACTGCCAAACAACTATTACCACTTTGCTACTTTTTTTTTTTATACATTTGTTACCTGCCTTCATACCCCTTGGCTCAGCAGAGCCCTGGTTCTTGTTTGAGAATCTCAGAAGATACATTAATATAGGGTAGCTCAAATGATTAAATTTTAAACAGAAACTACCCAGTCTGCCTAAGCATTTAATGCCTTCCAATTAAAGACTCATAGAGTAATCACTTTGTAAACCAACTGGTTATGCCTTATTATAAGCAGACATCAATTATTGTAACATTTCCGCATAACACACTGAATTTTTAGATACTTGACTCAATAAACAACTTGCTTAAAATATCTCATTGTGCACATGTGAAACATATGGGACAACTACCCTCCTTGAAACACACTTAATAGTCAGACATAATTAGGTCACAGCCATACTGCAAGCATATTCAATTAAGCACAATTCAGTCTCTATAGTTTTATATCCTGCATTTTTAAGTGTCTACAAAGATTGGAAGTAACCAAGTATTTTTTTTTTCCTCAAGGGATGGAGAGAGGAAAGGAAAAGTTTGAAAGGATTTGTGCAAATCATCTAATTAGAGCAAGCATACAAACCAAGTTTTGCAAGCCCAACCTTATCTGAATCACCTGAGTGACAGATTTTAAGCTGATACAAAAGCCCATGATTATGATTGCTGAACCTTACAAACAACACCTGAGTTTTTTAACACACACTGCAACAGCAATGCCCTCATTTACACAGATTGAACTTCCTGTTCTTCACATTGCTTCCAGTGCTTAAAGCAACAGCACTCCACAGATTTGCCAAACAGCTATCAAAGCATAAACTGCTGAGTAATTCAGAAAACAAGAAAAAAGTTTGCAAGATTAAGGCCCCAATAAGTACTCCTCCTACAAGAATGTCTCCAAAAGAGGAATCATTATATATGCAAAGTAATAATTTTACACTTCCATTTTCTTCCCTCTTCCCCCATCACCTACATGTGCTCATCTGGGAAGGCAGGAACTGGAGTGTTGAGATTGCTCACAAAAAAATCCAGAAATCCCTCCCTGAGGAAATGGAGGCAGACCAGATTTGCCTTAAAATGGTGAGAAGTGAGTTAACACAAAACAAAGAACTTCACACTCTGGAGTCCACTGTGTCTACTACATCTCCACAGAGCAGCTGAAATCCTGTACCTGCTGCCAGAGAAAACTGTATTACAACTGTGTCACCTTTGTGCTTCAGTCATCTGTGTAACAACCACCTTCTTTGTTTGGCATGAACAGAGCAAAAGACATGTCCCAGCCATGCTAGTCTAAGTCTGAAAACTACTCTAGCACATCCTCCCTCCTAGCACTATCTCATTAGCTAAAAAAGACAAGGGAAGACGAAAAAATAATAATTAAAAATTTGTAGAAGTGATCGTTTATGCACCATTGAATATCAGTTTGGCTTTAGATAAGCATACAAAGTACAGTGGCTACAGATCTACAGGTAGATGTTTTTCTGCAATAAAACCAGCTTACATTCATCCTATTTACTGTGAAACTTGTCAAGCTAAAGCAGAGAACCAGAAAGCCTGTGAATATTTATGAACAAACTCCTCTTTTCCTGCAGGCCTTAGTGCCTTACCTCAGGTTATCTACAGCAGATCTCTGGAGAAGCTTACACTACTGATTACTTCACCATTATACAGATTACAGTAAACCCAACCAAATTCAGAATCCTACTACATGAAATACCACAAAAAGGGAGGAAAAAAAAAAAGGCAATTATAAAAAAGAAGGGGCAGTATAGCCTCTAGCATAGCCCTTCCCAAACCATTTCAAAAGCCAAAAGAAAACACCCCCATTTAGGCAGGAAGACAAACCAGCAAGAGCCAGACACAACCACAGACAAAACACTTCAAGCACCACAACAAAGGTAAACCCCAATCCCACAGCAAAATAAATCATCTCTTACCAGGATAATTTCCTCATAGCTTTGTTTTGGGGCACCACAAGGCACCGGGGCTGTGAGGAGGACACTCTCCCTCAGCAGCCCACGCAGATCCCGCCCAATTCTGGAAGGTTCTGAAGCCCCTCAGGGCTCCCTCAGCAATTGATCTCAAGTGGGGGCACCTGAAGCACCTGAGGTAACTTTACCCTTCTTCCCCTCACAGCCTTTAAAGCTGTTTGTTTGTGTGGTTGTTTTGCTTTTGTCCTTTGTTGTTCTGTTTTATTTTCCCCCTACACAACAGAAAAGAGGAAAATGAATATATTGCTCATTTTTTCCTCAAAATACTCTGGTCAGAGGCCATGTGCAAGGCTGGGGGCGTGATGGGATGACAAGCTGAGCATTCCTCTGAGGAAAAGACAAGTCCTTGTGTGGGAAATGGGCAGCGATGCCAAAACAGACTTAAGCTGCAATCCTAAAATGTGGCCTCTTTCCATGCCTCGTACACACCAACATCCCTGTCAGGTTCCTACTCTTGACACACCAAACAGCACCAAGTTCCAGGGTGAGCCCCATCACAGTCTGCAGTGCCACGTGAACTGCTGCCCCATCACATAGATGCAAAGCAAACATACATACACACAGTAAGAAACATATCCCTGAAAAAAAAGGAACTTTTTTCCTGACACTTTCCTCAGCTGTGTCAGGAAAGATGGGGGCTGGAAGTGCTGCCCAGCTCTTTTTGATGTTTTCACAGCACTTAACATAATGGGGCAGTGATATTTTACATTGGGGCCTCGAGATGCCACTGTCAAGCAAAAATATTGTCTTAAGAACCAATTTCCGGAACCAATTTCAATTTCAAAACTAATTTATTTGGAAGGAAGAGAATTTGAGCCACACCATGTCTAGATTAACAAAGATCCAGTAAAAAATACGGACTTTTATCAACAGATCAGAGGTACATGTTAAAATCCTGTTTTCACAGCTGCAAATGCATTCACCAGATTGCAAAGGTCAGGTCTGTGAAATTTTCCATAGGTGGCAGCATTACTGCAGAGTTTCAGTGAGAAATACAGATGAGCAGTATGGTCACTTCAGCTTCGATAGGAACCTCCCTTATGGGAAAAAGCTTCTAGGAATTAATTACTTTTCTACCGTGCTGTCACCCAGCACAGGTTTCCATACAAACCTAAAGGAGGAATTAAACAAAATCCAGTAGAAAAGCTGTGATTGCACTCAAGAAAGGCTTAATAATGAACTGGATGTTTATTGTTAACTTAGAGCTTTTAACAGGCCTGCTGTTATCAATAAGGCCAGTCTTTACTTTCAGAGTTTTAAGGCTGAGTTATTATGAGAGTGAAAGGGTGTATTTTTGCCAGAAGTGTCATCTTTGGGGTGGCTTTGCCTTTGGAAGATTTCAGTTGTTTCAAAGAATAGCTATGTTATATGAAATATGCTAAATAGCTTACAGGTTGGAAAGCATTTGGTAATTCTTACATCCCTTCTCTGTGTGCCTATATTTTCTTCTGTGGGCTGTGTCACAATCAGTGTAATCCCTGTGAGAAGCTATTAGCAGTCACCACCAAATTATGGTTCATGGAAAGCACATTTAACCACAGCCTGAAGCTCCCTACTTTTACCCATAGTAACAAACAAGGAAAGCTTCCTCATGTTACACTACTAGCACATCCCACACCAAGCTCTAAGGAAAAGGTAGTATCCTCTATATGCTTGGGAATCACTTATTCACAGGTGTTGGGGGAAAGAAAGAGATCAACACAACTTTTTTTTATTATTATTTTTTTTTCTAGAGCCCTTTCACATGTAAATAAGCCTTGCCTGAACCAAAAAGATCAACATTTCAGAACAGCACAGCAATATTTTCTAAAGACTCGACCAGCAACCAGTAAGCATTCTTACAGCCAAATAACCCTGTGATAGTGGGTTAGATTTGACTTCTAAGCAGTCCTTTTCTGAGGTTCATTATCCAGAAAAGATTTTTAGGGTTCATTCTTTAGTTTTTCTGATGTGCCCATAAATAAAGGGATAGATATGGGACAGACAGAGGTGATTAGGAAGGGAAGGTGCATATAATTTCAATCATCATGCAGCTGCTTGGAAGATAAATAATCAGTGGACATATTTCACTGCATGTCTAATACAAATATAATGTAACATTATTATTTTTATGGGTCATAAGATCTCTTGGGACAATGTGGGAGCAAAGTAATGTGTCTTTTTTCACTTAAAAGCATGACATGGCACAGCTATATAAAACATTTCCTACCCAAAATTGAAGGAGTAGCAATAAACCAGCAATGATTCTTTAATGTAGCTGATTCAGAAGTTAAACCAGAAATTTTATTGAAGATTTCCATAAAGACAAGGGGCAAAAATGATGAAATGCTTTTTCTGCTCCTCAGCTTGCCTCTTCAGTTTTTATCTAATTCATTTCCCATTTTATACATTGACACAGAAACCTACCTGAAATACAAGAATTTCAAAAGTCAATCTTTTCACAACACTGCAGCAGAGTACTGAAAGGTGCAAACCTCACTGAAATCAAAACCATAATTTCCAGTGTTTTAAACCACTTAAATACTCATTTTTAATTTCAGCATTGCAAGCAGTTGCTACATGCCCTTAACATCCATCTAAGAGGTATTATATTGCTCTGAATTTTATCATCACTGCACAGTTTCACTGGCAAACATTAACAGGAGACACCTATATTTTTAAATCTGAGTAGCACCTTTGGAAACGCATTCTCTTCCTCAAAAATCTGGCAAATATTTACCTTTTTCAGGTTAGTGAGTAAATTTGTGAGAGGTTCTGGGATTATAGAGCCCTCTCAGTAATTAATTCTCACCTCTCCAAGCCTAGGGCTGTTTTTTCCTGTGTTACCAGTATACCTGCACTCACCAGGAACCCTTAACCAAACTTTTCTGCTTTTTAGCATGGTATTTTCTTTTTCACCACTCAGTGGGAGAGCAAAAACTCCAATAGCAATGCAATTGAAGTATCACAAAACACACTCGAAGCTGTTAGTTTTCATTGAGACCCCTTCACATGTTTGTTTTTTTTAATGACATTGGTAAAAACATCCCAAAGGAAGCTGCCTATTATCTCATTGCTGCTATTTTCACATCTGCCTCACCTGGTTATGCTTTTGCTTCCCTCTCCTGGCAGATTTCACCCTAAAAAAATGAGGAAGTTGTAATGTACAAACCAATACTTTTAGAGAAGGCTGAAAGGAAGACATTCCCTGTTTAACAAGCCATGTTGGCTCATGATTTGTCTACCAAGACTTAGGACAGAAATTATCCAGAACTTGTGAACTCCCATCTCAAAGTTCCTTGCCATCCTGGTACACCTAACACTCTGCACACACCAAGTGTTAACCTTAGGCCCATCAAGGACAAATACCAAATTGCTCTGAAGAACTTGGAAGTATTCCTGGATGATAGTATTCACTGAACTGCTACATTCCTTTGCCAACATATAAATGGGAGAGACCTGACCCAGCTGGTCTAGGATTTATTTTGGGGGGGTACCAACACAAATATCAGAGGGGAAAAAAGTAGGGAAGGTTTCCACTTTTTTAATTGGAAGGCATTTTGAGAATTTTGTTCAACCCCTACCTCAAAAAAAAACCCCACAACTTCACAAAAATGTAACATTAACTGGAAACCTCTTATAAATTCTGATTTTGGCAATATGTTATATTTTTACTATACAGTTCTGAAAGTTATCTAACTTCTCTAGGCTTTCCTCCTGTTTCACAGCATTTTAACAAACAGCCCACATGCCCACTAAAAATAGAGACATTTGCATTTTTCCTTTAGATATTCCAAAAAAATAAAACTTGCTTGTTTTTATGGCTTTCCAACATTATCCTTCCACTCAGCCTCTTCTCCCTTGTCTCCTCCCCACCTCAACTAGTACACTGAAATTCCCTCTTTTAAAAACTGACCTGAAACAAACTGTCAACCCTATTTTAGTACATTTTCCTAGTCTTTTCTAAACACTCTCCCTGAAGCATGGGAATCTCTTCTACCATGACCCATTAATTCTATAAAGGGCAGCTAGTATCTGTCACATTGATTAGATCAGTGCTCTGTGAGGTAAGCAAAATTCAGGGAATGATGATTAATTGATTGTTTTCTTAAAACAAATTGAAAAATGCAATGAGCCCGCAATTAGTTGTTCTAGCTAGTCCACACACTGAACTTAATTAACTATTTAATTAAGCAATGAATTAATGCTGTTGGCAAAATGTGATATGGGTCATGCCATGCAGTCTTCTTTTCCTCCCCTCTTCCATGCATCCAGTCAAGTTTTATCTCCACAACAAAACAGAAGCCTCTCTTTGTTACAGCTGCAACACTGGCGTCATTGACTGAAGTGCT
Source organism: Chaetura pelagica (assembly GCF_000747805.2). NCBI lineage: Eukaryota > Metazoa > Chordata > Aves > Apodiformes > Apodidae > Chaetura > Chaetura pelagica. Next base: position 652,067 of record NW_009952804.1, read on the forward strand.
CATGTGTCCAAAAATAACCAAGCAAGTGTCCATTCTGCTTGGAGCCATCTAGAATTATGTCCTCCTGCTTGGCACATCCCTCGAAATTCCACACCTCAGATGGGAATTAAAAAACAAGATCCTGACTACTTGTATACTTTTAAAGGGGCAATGACTTAGTTCTCCTCCACACGTTAATTTCCAAAGAGATCACAATGCATGTTTTAGCAACAATTTTTCAGGCAGTTATTTTCTTTGTTCTTGGCCACATTCCACTAAGGGTAATTACTGCCTACCTTGAATTTCCCAGACAGCTTTATCTGATATTTTCATTTTGTTCTTTTACAATTTTATACATTTTACACATAGATCCAAAAGAATTTCAGGTCTTACTTAGTAAATAGCAATTATAGAGTCATTTGTGTAGCAAAAACAAGTCAGGATCCTTAATGTTAAGTGCAGGAAGATAATCTAAATGCATGAACCAAGCTAAAGAAGCCATTATTGCTCCTTCTTTTAGAAAGGAAGGAAGGAAGAAATGAGATTTGCTTAGCTCATGCAACAAATGTGAAGCAGAACAGACAACAAAACCCAGATCCCTTAAGTTCCTTGTCAGTCTTTTTAACTAAGAACTTACCCTTGATCTTTATAAGGAAAAAGTTATCGGATCAGTCCCTTTTTCATCTGTGCTGCAATCTTTTTCACTACACCAACTTCAAACTCTGACCCAGAAGTGGCTGCATTTCAGTGTTACATGAAGCAGACTCTACAATCGATACAATGTGTAAAGGAAAAAAGGCAGTTTCAGTTTAAAAACATTCTGTAATCATTGGTATTGCAGATCACTGAAGGTCAGTTTTACCTTTACATTCAACTCTGGAATGATTTTTGACAAGATGCAAGTAAAAGCTTAAGGCTGGATTGTTTTGTTCATATGAATCAGAACAAAAAAGGAGGAACAACAATATTTAAGAGTGTGTGTTGCTGTACCCTCTTTAGAGTCCTGGAAACATCAGACACTGGGAAAACAAAGGTTTGATGGTTTATTTCTGCTGTCAACAGAAGTCCTAGGTGGTTTGGAATGCTCCTGATGGAAATCTTGGTTTGAGTTGTCTCATGGCCAAAACCACATTTCTAGATGCAGGGAGTAACACTGGATAAACACCATAGTGGTGCATGCAAATTCACAGCTGTCAGGTTGGGCCCTGTGGATAGTATTTTCCAATCCACTGTTTATTGCTTCCCCAGCCCTCCCCTCAAGACCAACGTCACACCAGTTACAGAGGAATTTGGCAATACATCCAGAATTAACACACTTCAGAATTCACTCATGGCAACAGGGCTTTCCTTGTAAATAAAACACCAGCACAGTCACAACGAAAGCAAGGTACTTATTCCACAGGAGTGTCCTTTTATTTAGAGCACTCTGCACCACGTAATCTCTGCTGAATGGATGGCAAACATGACACTGGAATCAGTGGCTTCCTACAACCTCTGAGGGAAGGAGCCACCAGGCTCTGTGGAACTGCATATTTGGCAACACCAGATGAAACCAGCGTTACACCCAGGCTGCCTGCAACAGTTATGCTGATGCTGGCACTACACAGAGAAGCCAGAAAAACAGCAAGCAGAGAAGGAATCTATTTCAAGCTGCTACAGAAAAACACCTCTGCAATTAACCCTACAGCTTCATTTTCTGTGATGGCTTTTCTAGCATCTTGTAGCAGGGCCAAAGTCTAGTTGTCTCATACTTATTACTGTTCCAAGAAGACAATGGGGATGTAGTGTTTTAATCAAACAATTGCCTCCTTGTAATGTTCCTTCTAATACAAGGAGAGCAACACTGAGCAAAAACATAGCCAAAAAAAAAGAGAAAACAGGAAAATGAAAATGGGTAAACAGATGACTTAAAAAATAAAAGGCTCTTCTGGGAAAAAGAGCAAAGATGCAAAGAAACACACAATTTGTCATCCCTTCTTGGCTGCTCCATGAATTACCAAAGTTATTTGCGTGACCACAGATAGATTTTCAAGTGCTCAAACCTGCAACTGAAGTCAGAGTAAAGAAGGATTTCACAAAACACACACCTCCTTGCAGCTTGGCTGATCTCAGTCTGAGCTCATGGCTCTGAACTCACTTGAGCATCTGCAAAGCTCCATCTTCTACCACTCTGTAGACAGGACAACCCCAACCACTTCACTTTCTAGCTCTGTCACTGATCTGCTAAAACAACCTTTACTAAGTTACAAAGAACATTTATGCTCCAGTCTCATACACAGCCTACAACCCTGCTCCTCCACCCAGTTCCCAGGACACCATCTTGTCAAGCAGGAGACTATCAACTGAGGCAGTTGCTCTTCTTCCCACTCCTCCTTTTAAAGGGGTCCCCGGGTGCCCGGGCCAATTGGGAAAGGGGGTTGTGTCACAAGCACATGGCCTATAAATGTGCCACAGCCCCAGGCACCTCTATTTGAGCAGGGGAGGGATGGTAGGGCTGGGGCTCTTCACTTCTGGCTGCTTTCTTTGAGGAAAGTGAGAGTGTTTTGATTTGTGTTTTAACTTGAAGCTGTAGTTCATGTGTTAAAATGACTTGGAATGCAGGAACTGTTGGATGTTTGCTTTTTTTTAAATGATCTGATTTGTTGAGAGTCCAGGTAAAACAAAAAATAAAACCCCTTTGATTGTAATAATAGCTTTGTTGTGTCCTTGTTTTACTGAGGATGCCTAAAGAATCTGCCTGTCTCCGTAATGTCAGGTGATAGCAGGCAGGGAAGATTTTATCAGTTACATTTTATTCTTATGCTGTGTGGAATGTTTTCCAAGCACTGAAATGTGCTTTTTTTTACAGTGTGGTGAAAAACTAAGGCCTTTCAAAACCCTTTTGTTGTTGTTTGGCAAAGTATGGAGGAAAAAAGAAAAAGACTTGCTGTTGCTGTGGATGGCCAGCAACAAATTTAATTAGGGCACTGGTTTGCTATGTGACACACCAAGGTTTTTAACAGAATTGAGCAGAACAAGGACTTAAGTTGAGTCTCTTGTGCTAAGTATTTACTAGGAAAGATCAAATTAAAGCATGGTACTTTGCCTTTTTATCTCTTAATTTAATGGAGATTATATCCTTTGAAATAAAATGTTTCAATTAGCTTTGTCTCCACGTATGATACAACACAATTGCTATCAATGTGTTTGAATAAACTCACTATTGTGTTCACAATATTGATAAGAACTGCTCAAACATACTCTGAGAAACCAAATGCTATTTTGCTGAGACCCAGATGTTCCATTTGAAGTGCTGCAGGCTGCAGTGCTATAAACTTGCACACTTTGCCTGTAACTGTTTTATTGTTCCTGCACCCTCTTCCTTCTTGTGTGCCTGTTTAACTACATAACTGTTTTGTGAAGCAGAGCACCAGACTTGGCTTCTGTTAGAAACATCCATGCAATCACTGCCTCCCTTCTGCTGAATATGCCCAGGCCTGATCAGAAGAACCAGAGTTCTCTTTCTGCAGGATATGTGGAGGAAGAAGTACCTGAGCTCTCTGGAATGGAAGCCAGTACCTTGCTTAGTTTGTTTTAAAGACACGGATTATGAAGGCTTATGGTGTTTAACAGCAAGTTTGTTATCCTGGCAGTTTTGTGGGAAGTCGGATATCCTGGGAACCCCCTGTAGCTGCTCAGTGAATTGATGTTCTTGGTAATTTCCTGCTTACTGTTGGAAACATGACTGATAAGCTTATTGGTTTTGCAGAGCCCCTGCAGAGTCCAGGGAACTTCCAGTTTGTGGGAAATATTTGTAGTTGCTGTCCAGTTTGGACTGTGACCGAGTTTTGGAAGGATGAAGTTTCTAACCAGACAACTTTTTTTTTTTTAATAGGGGGTAATTTTCTGGCATTGAATATTTACGTGCCCTGTTTTGTGGCTCAGACTTGTCTGGAGAGCAGCTCTGTATTTCTCATTTGCCTTCCACTTTCTTACAACTTTCTGCAGTTATGATAAAATATGGAATGTGACAAACTGACTCATTTTAACCTTGTGGTTCTCTGCCTTGGGGCTGTTCAGCCTTAGATTCAATGTCACCAGTAGAAGGCAAGTGTTTGTAGGATGCAAACTTTGATTAAGGTGTTTCTCACAGATGAAACATTTTGACATCACTTTTCCAGAGTGGATTCTTTGGAGTCCAATAAGGCCCAAACTCACTGTGCAGCCTCTGTCAGAGCAGGCAAAAATTCAAGCTCTAGCACATTTTCTTGAAGAGGTCAGTAGCAGAATATCATTGAAGTATCTGTTATTACAAAACCTAATTGGAATTGGTCATCCAGTCAAAAGCTACTATGGGGAAGTGGACAGACATAGAGCACAAATATGTAAGCCTCATTTTGGTTTAAGCAAAGGGGGGTTGGGGGCAGAAGAAGATTGCTTTTTACTTCATTAACCATAAATGAAAAACAATGAAACTACAGAAACAGCTTTACCCAGTGTTCTGCCTGAATGCTAGGAGTAATACTTCTAGCTCCATGCAAGCTCTCAGTCTACTGTTAAACAAAGTAAAAGGAGTCAACCTGAACCACTTTTTAATAATTAAACCTTGCACTAGTGACTCAGATGAACTCATTTCACTTTGCATGCAATACACTAGGCAAATGTTATGTGACTAATTATTGCATCTCAGTGCAGTGACTTGTTAGATGTATCAACTGGACCTTTTGTCCTTGTGTGACCATGCTCTAAATCCCACACAGTTTATACAGATGGCTCTTTTCAAAGATACCTGGATGCCTTCTGGATCTATCTGTCCCTGTTTGCTGTGCTTCTTGCCGTTGCACAGGTATGTCATGCAAGTATTAAAACCTTACTTGAAGACAAATCAAGATATATGAGTCAGGACCCAGATTTCCCTCTTTGTACTTTAGCAAAACATCTTGCTCACCTCTCAACATTTTATTTTAAAATTGTTGGTAGGGTCTGTACCTGAAACCTGATTAAATGTCACTGAAACTAATTAAGGTCTGTCTAGATTGACTTCCTGAGAGCAGGCAAGAAGCACAACATGCTCACATTGTTATTACTTTTTTGTGCTAGATTAGTGATAACATTTCTAGTTCTGAAAATAACTTTATTGTATATTTCACATTTAAATGAACACTGCAGCAGTGATTACACAAAGAAAACTCCAGGTTTGTGTGCCCAGTCTTTGCTTGTATCAGACAAGGCACCAGCTCCCCCTTCCAAGGACTCTGAAATCAGCATTTAGTGATAAAATAATGGGAAGGTGGGAGTCCAATTACAGACCAGAAATGGCTGAGGTGCCCCAATGCCAAGAGGCCTTGGGGTTGTGCATGTTCACTCCCTGAGACTTGACCTCAGGACACATTTCTCCTGTTTGTGCAGCTGGGCTAACCAACAGCTAAACAGAGCAGTGAAACACAAGCAAAGAGGTTTTGATGGAACTAGAGAAAATAGCAGTGCCATAGGGGAGGGAGAATGGAAATCCACATTTCCATGTTTTTCTCCTGCTTACTATTTAATCTGTTCACATGCCAGGAAAGATAAGCTTAAAGTCTAAACCCAAATGTTAGAACTGATGTGTTTTGGAAGGGCTAGCTATTAACCAAAACTATGAACATTTCTACATAACATGTAATATGCCCTTTGAGAGTGTATTTGTTCTAATCAGAGAATAGAAATAAAATAACAAAGGACAATTTGATGATTTAGAAGCAGGAACTTCAAATTCTTTCGCATACTTGTGTTTGCCCAAGAGCAACATACATGTAGTTGAAATCACTTTATAAAATTGGTAAGGGAGGTGAACTTTTCTCTTCCATCCCTCTTGGATGTTTGTAAGGATGCTTAACAAAGCACCTGGTTTGAAAAGTAGTTTGGTTTTTTTTTCCTGGGATAGAAGTACCCAGATCTCTTTGTTTACAGGCAGAGAAAGCACAAAACAAGATCATGTCAAAAAACAGCGTGTATGGGGAACCTTAGAGGACACTTAGTTCTACTCCAGGTAGTGAAATAAGTGCAGAGAAGATAAAGGCAATGGGAGGAAGGTCAATAAGCAGAGTAAATCAGGGCTTACTGATGTCTACAATTTTTTAATAGTCTCTAGGGTAGGCCAGTTAAGTACCACTGTTAAATAACTTGCCCTTTTCCTGTTTCTCAGGTGTTCTCTCTACACAGTTACTTTTAAGCCAGGCCTTCTACTGGAGACCTTGAATGCTTTGTGGTTCTGGGGTCTTTGAAGAAAGTGCTGTATTTCCTCCTGGATGGCAGCAGTTGTCTGTGGCAATAATCTTGAGAAAAACTGGCAGGCTTAATTCCAAGTACCTGTCTGTTTCATTGGTGTCTTGTAATTAGCTTCCCATTTACCAAGCTAAGAATTACTTTGTGTAAAGCATGCACATGTAATTTAGTGATCAGTGTTCTGATCCTGAAAACCCCATGAGAGCTACTTGGTTATGCACTGGTGCTTCCATGCAGAGTAACTTGCACAGTGAAGACAAGGTAGAAAGAACTTGGCTGAGTCTGCTGCAGCTTCTGTTTTTGCTTCTCTGAGGATCAAAGATATAGTTTGGATTTTGAGGGGGAAGGAGAGAGATGAGGGGAAAGGGAGAAAGTGAACTAGGGGTTTATGTGGAAAATACCTGAGAAGGAATGGAGAAGCATGGGGAAAACAAATCCTGCAAACACTGGGAGATGTCTTTGGACTAACTAGGGAGATTGCCACCAGACATGTGGATTCTTAACAGCTAAGCAGTAGAATAAATTTCTACACATGTAAAGTTCATGGTTAAATTCAGGATAGCATATGGAGCTCAGGAAAAATGGTATGCAAACCAAGACCAGGTCTTTAGGTTCTCAAAGTGACATGTCTTTTAAACTAATCCTAGTTTACAAAGCTAATCAGGGCAAGGATTAAATGTGATTTTAAATAACAGTCATTACAAATAAGAATTCTGAGAAAGTTCTCTAAATTTCAGCAACAGTTACCAGCAGTTTTGACAACCAAAAATGTTTGCAGGCAAGTGAAAAGCCAACCAGGTCTGGTAAGTAACAGACAACTGTTTAATGAGTTTTCCTTCTCTAATTATGTGATGGAAGGAAATGTTGTCTCACCTTTAGGAACATTTCCATGGGTTTCTCTGCACTCGCATGAGTTGTGTGTGCTCAGTAACTCTGAAACTCTAGCTGTAAGCACTAGTGAGTGGAAAAGTGACAAACTTGAGGTGAAAGGATACTTCTGAGGAGCCTGGACTTGGGCCTTTCCATGCTGCTGCTAGACATGTTACTGCAGGTTCCCTGTGATTAAAGGAGGATGACAAGACTGTTAAGTCTGATTCATCACTTAATATAGTCGTTTACATCAATACAGAGCATCTGCACTAAGAGAATCAGAATCTCTGCCCCAACTCCATGCAGGGCTGTCACACTCCCACTCTCTATGCTGCTTCAGTCTTCCTACCCCAGCACCATTATCTGCTGGTTCCAGGACCCTCCAAGTCAGACACAGCCCAGGCTGGCCCAGACAGCTGTATCTGGGATGTGATGTCTCAGGACACAAGAGGCTGCTAACTGCTCAACAGCCAACGTGTGGCTTCTAAAGAGGGCCTACACAGAAGAGTCCTGCTGAGGAATATGATCTCCTCAGCCATAACACCTTCTTGCACAGCTCCTCCCAGGTGTGCTCCCTGCAATCCAAGGGAAAAAAGAAATCTGTTTACAACAGGGCTAAAAGCATCCAGAGTGTGTTCTAGGGATGGCAGAGCAGACTGACCACAAATCACACCTGACAAAGGCCACTGACTGTGAGGCTGCATTTCCTTACTGCCTTGGTAAAGCATCTGCATTGTTACCAGTTAGGAAAACAAAGCCTGTATGTGCACACTGGTGACTTGGGCCCCCAAAGGTCCCTGGTCCTCAGAGCAGGGTAAGGAAATAGCCTCAGACAAGTAGCCAAGTTGATTTCAAGCCTGAGATATTTTTAAAGCATGTTATGAATGTTTTAACTGAAAGACTGCTGCTATGAGCTGGTTAAGTCCTATCATCCCTGGTTTATTTCCAATTAAAAAATAGGAACAGAAAGCATTTGCTCAAGGTCTCCAAGGGAATCAACAACACAGCAAGGATTAGAACTAAGGATTTCCTGTCCAATCTGCAAACCACACCTCTCTCCTGTTTACAATGTGAATTTATTCCCTAGCAGAAAAGCCATGTGAATGGAACAATTCATTCTGCTATTTCAGCCTCCCTTCCTTCCCTTCTTGGTTCATTCCTGGCATTACCTTCAGATCCTTACAAGCCTGGTACCAGAAGAACTGTGTGGCAAAGCAAGCAAAGAATGTTTCAGAACTGTTTCAGCTGCAAACACTTGAATAATGTTTGATAAATTAAAGAATCTGAGGCACTTAAAAAATGCCCCGAAAATACGATGCTCTTGTTAATGAAAAATGAAACCAAAAGATAAATGAACTCCTACATGGAGGAGTAAGTTAATGAATGACTAAAGTAAATTATGGTAGTTACCTGCACATGTCAGTTTTTGCACACATGACTCCAGCAATTGTAGAGAGATAGTGTTACTACTCATAGTAAGTTACTACTAATACTTCCATTTACAGTATGGCTTACGAATCAAGAGAGTTTGAGATACAATGTGTTTAGGATCTTGGCATTTGCTTTTTTTGTTGTTTTTGGTTTAGAAGTCACATTTTCACATTTCCCTTTGGAATCAAAAGGTAAATTCTCTGTGAAAAATATCAGCTGAATTTCTTCTGTCTTTCTATTTTTCCAGGGCTTGGAAGGTCAATCTGTTCACACTCCGTAAATACCACAAGAAGGTAGCAACACCAAGCTGATTGAGAGTACAAGACTTGACTAGAGCCTAGGATCAACAGCAAGAGTGCTTGAGCTTGAAGACTACAGTGGCATTTTATTCCAAATGAAATATTTGGTCATCACTTCCCACAATCCATGTTTTTTAAGGAACATTTCTCCTGGCAAAGTCAGATCATTGATGTGATAAGTTCATACACCCTGCTAGCACCACACAGAGCTAGCAATTAACTTCTTCCTGCAAAATGCAAATCAAATTACAGGCTTCTTCAAAGTAAAAGAACCAGTATTCCAAAGAGCTGATGGGGCTCTTTTTAGATCAGTTGGCTTTTTGTGTATGTTTTCATGACAATGGCTTCAGTGATCCATGCAAGATAAGTACAGGGCTTGGGCTGAGCCTTGTATTTATGTATCCCTTTTGAAATAAACCTGTGCAGGTGTAATTCTTTCAGCTCAGAGTGAAGGATAATACCTTGTTAATTAATGCATAAAAGTGCTTTGCCTTAGTAAGAATCTAAAATAGAAGATGCTAAACCCCACTATTAATAATAACAGGGAAATCCTATAGACAACAGTGTTTTTAACATACTTGCTTTCAACTTCCTGCCTTTGTTAAGCAAAATTGTTTCATAAAAGTCTCTGAAGCGTCTCTTTCACTTATTTAGATCACCTGTGTGGGTTTATAAGTAAGGAAAAATGAACACTTCTGTTCCCTCAATAACACTGCAACCCTTCCCCAAGAAAACACGTTTTTATTTGGAGGTTTAAAAAAAGAAAAAAATGAACCAACTCCAAAGGAAAACTATGCAAGGCCCTTTGCAGTTCTAGCCTTAGCTCCTCCCCTTCCTGCAACGTGCCTCTTAAATGTGGTTGGGACTGAAGCTGTTTCCACCTGTGAGTTACTCTGTGCTCCTCAGAGATGCAGCATGTTATCAGTTAAGTCTCTGTGTGAAGTGTTGGCTTTTCTCCCCAAGATAACCTTTTGTTATAATTGTGGTATTGCTGTTATGTTCCTTCTGTTGATCTCTTATATATTCTAAGAGACTGAGGAATGTTAATTAGCCTAAAGACTTGTAGGAGAAGGAATCCTTAATACTTTCTAAAGTATTCTCTGAGTATGGATTAATTTGCTTTGGTGTATCTTGATCTTGTCACTGGTAGAAAGAACCTGTGTTTTCAAGCTGAATAATGTACTTTCTCTGTAGAATGGTTAAAACTGGGGCTGGAAAGGACTAAGGCATCTCTTACCCTTAGGCAGGGAGTAGCTCTACTTAGACTATTCCCAGTAGGTGGTTATCTAATGCTCTTAAAAGTGTCTGGGAGTGGATGTGCTGCAGGTTTTTTTGGCAATGTAGTTCAGCGTTTAATTATTCTTGTTAGAATAAAAACATTTTCTGAGTGCATTGCCTTGTGTTCATAGTGCTTAGGTTAGCCTGACTGTTCCCATTTTATTTTTTTCCTGCTGCTGTTGTTATGTTTCAAAGTTCCAGCTCATGTCTAAATTATCCTGAGGTGGAAGGTTGGTGGAAGGTGCTAGGTTATACTGAACTATTTGCTTGGTTAATTGCAGCTGCCAAGTTACAGGAAGGGCTAAATCTAGGTCTTGTGTGGCTGCAGTTTTAGTTTAGGATGGTTCTTATTTTTTTGGTTGGAATTGTCTTCCCATAGAACGAACTGCAGTTTGTAAAAAATGTAGTAAGAGAATTAAAGATGACTTGATTTTTCTATGCATCTCAGTTTATCTCTCTCTTTTCTTAATTTGTAACCCCAAAATGCTGGGACACCTCCTACCCTCCCAAACAAGCCCTCCTAGTTGAAAAATACTTGTTTTCCTCCCTGCAAGCAGGTGCTTCCTGTCTTAGAGGTAGACCTTTCTTCTTTTCCAGAAGCCTTCTTTTCCCTGTATCTTTCTATGTGTTTTTGCACTCACTTTAAAATAAAACTCCTGCAAAAATTCAGTTGCATGAATCCCGTTCAAAATGTGCTCAAATAATCCATTCAACTAATGTTTTGCAGATTTTGGCCACCATCAGTGTAGTTTAGACCAGCTCTAAACAGATCAACTTTGCTGCTGGCTTTAAACCTGTCTTGTGAACGACAACTTTAATGAGTATATGAAATTCTTTACAAGCCTAAATAGCTTTTCTGTTTGCTTGTACCGCGCTAAAGGGCAGAAAAAATGCTTTAGTAATTTCTGAAAGAAAATGCTGAGGCTTCCCCTTGTACTAGCAGAGCTTTAATGCCATGAACTTTACACCTTTGAGATGACACAAGCTGCTTGTTTACCAGTCAGTGAGCTTTCATTGCATAATGTTGCTCACTGATGAGCAGTTTGGGCCACTCGGTTACAGAACCAGCAGATAGTGCTGATGGACTGTTCTGTTTGGGACATGGCTCCATTGGCAGTTGCAAAGTGAACTGAAGTTAAGCCCCATCCTCTGCTGCTTGTTATCATTGTTAGTACTCACAATAAAGAGTGACAGATCAGGGGAGGGTGACATTTTGTGCTGCATCTGAGTATTTCCCCAACATGCTCAGAACTGTTGGAAACTTTAATTTAGTTTTCCCTTTAATTTCCATTTTCCCTTTCCAAAAACAAAACCCAGTGAGTTTGGTGGAACTACTGCAGTAGGGCACGATGTATGTCTTGGTAGTGCTCACCTTTAGAACAGGGAGGCAGGAACTGGAAATGCTTAAACCTTTGTTTAAACTTTGTTTTTTGCTGATGATCTCTGGCCAGTGGCAGTTGGGGCTTTACAGGTGGGACCTGCTTAAAATGAACTTGGGCTGAGTAAAGCCTGACAGGAACAGCAAAGGGAAGTGCTGTGTGCCCACAGAAGGCTTCCTGGCAGGGCAGCTGGCACACTGCAAGGAGGGAGGTTGGTGTTGATGTAACCTGAAGAGATTGGATGGGTTGGGACTTGCAGCTCGTGCAGTTTTTACCCTGTGACTTTGCCTGAAACTCATTGCAGACTCAGGGGCTGCCTGACCTTTTATGAAACATGAACTTCTATTTGGCACTATTGAGAGGTGACTCAGCACTGTTTTGATAATGCTTGTTAATTAAGTGGCTGCATAGGTAGAAACAATTATGTGAAATTAAGAATGGGGAAACACAAAGTGAGCATTAGTAAACACTTAATAGGAGAGAAGGATGTTAAGCTTTGAAACTCTCTCCCAAAAAGCAATGGGACCCTCTTGCTGAGACACACTCTAAGCTAGAGAGAAGAATAGAAGTGTGCTGCAAGGGAGTTACATTGCCCTGATGATAACCTGCATGTGACCTCAGATGGCTCAGCTGTTACTATATTCCAGTGGTAATTTTGGTGATAATTACTCCCTTTATTTCTAAACTGAATTGTTGTAATTCATAACAATCTCATCTAACAGGTCAAATTACTGGGAAGCTAAAGCAGATAAAAAATGATGGTTGATTATGGAGTTATTTGGGGCCTTAGTTGTTTGATAAGTGATTTGACATTAATTTATGTATTTGTCTGCCAACCACATTTTACATTGTGGGTTCTGAGTTCTCACTTCTGCAGCTCCTGATTTACTGTGAACTGACCACTCTGTGTAGTTCACTGGCCTTGAACAGACACAGCCAGAGAGGCTTTTCTGTGGATCCTTGTCCCTGCATGTCCTCCCCATTCCCTGTAAATGTTCTTTAGTCTGACCTGATGGGGTTTGTTGAGTAAGAATTTGTAATTAAAGCATGATCAGAAGAGATAAATGCTCAGTAAAGCCTTGTGCTGTTGGTGTTTGGATGCAAATTTTACATACCACAGTTACCATCCCCCCAGAACACCTGAACTCCAGGAAATGGAAGGGGCAGAAGTAGGTGCTCACAAACTGTGAATCAGAGCTGCCAAATTCTGCTAATTTGCACTAACCATTCAAACTGGTGTGAATGCTTGTGTTGTCTGAATTAAGCAGCAAGTGAACACCTAAGCAATGATCGTGATTCCCAAGATGTCTTACTAATTACCCTGTCTGTGATTTAATGTTAATTATTTATTATACTTAATTATATTCTGTAGCTGGGTTCAAAACAAAAACCTGAAATGTTGGAATTATGATCCATCCTTCTGGCACCATGATATTAAACATTTTCTAAGAGGGATTTTGTTTTAATTATAAGGTATGTACTGAAGCTCCATTAATTATTATTACAGAGCTAATTGCAAGTCTTTCTGCTTTATTTTTTTAGCAACAGAAGTTCTTGAAACAATGCTCATTCTACTGTGAGGGCCAAATTCTGCAGTATTGCAGAGAAGGCAGTGGATGAATTGGCCTTTATGTGCAAATTTTCCTGCTAAATGGTTGCAGGACAATTCTGTTTAAGGTTGAAAAGGGTGTTTTTAAGGAATCCTGAAGAAAAAAAAAGTGAAATGTCAGCTTTCATTCTGGATTTGGTATCAACTAAACATGTCCACAAATTTGTAGAATTGATAGAATTTGTTCTTGACCTCTGGGAAATGTAGACCTGTGTGTTGAGAAGAGCCTTAATGCTGCTGTGATCCAAAATGAGCCTTTCTTGCTTGTGAATGTTTTCAAACTTGCAGTGTGTTTGCTTTTAGATTTTTGGATTGCTCTCGGACTAAGCAAAATACTTTGTTCCAGATATTCCCCAACTCAGGTGAGTCCCAGTTCTTTAGAACAACCTCGTGTGTTGGATGCTCTTTTAAACGTTACTGTTGTTTCCAAGATGGATTTTTATTTGCAATCTTAATCAGGGATGTAGAGATAAATCTGCGTTTGCCCAAAGGAACCTGTAATTGGGGCCAGTTGTGGGTTTCTGGTATTTAGTCTCAAGCACTGGGAGCCTGGCTGTGTTTGTGTCTTGGTTTAGAGGTGCCCAATTCCCACAGTCCTGTGTTTCAGGAATTCAGTGGTCTGGTGTTTAAGACAAGCAGCTGGAAATGCAGAATTAGTGCGGTGAGGACTGAGGAGACTTGTCTGAAGGCCCGTGGTGGGTGCTGGGTTTGTGGGATGAGCTCATGCATCTCCCAAGTGAAATCTGGACCAGCAAGCTCCAACCGGCCTGAGGAGAGAGAAGCAGTTTGCACAAACATCTGCGGAGGGAAACCGATGACTTTCACGAGATCTTAGGTTTTACTGAATCGGTTACCCCAGCCCTGTACGTTAACTCCAGCTGAGCCTTTCACTGGGACCCGGCGAGCTAAAAAAGGAGCCTTCATCCTTTCGGAGCCAGCAGGAGCTGTGCCAAGCTGGGGCTCAGCTGGAAGCCTTTCTTTGTCGGTCTTGTCAGTGTGAAAGGTGGAAGGGAGGCTAAAAATGGCTCGGCAGCACGGCTGGTGTATGCAGGGAATAGCAATGAGGGCGGCACGGCCGCTGAAACCCGAGGAGCCAGGCTGCCGGCGGCACGGAAAGCATCCAGGAGGGTGGAAAATGTGCATCAAACAGGTTCTGTGGCCGCTGCAGGAGGAAATGGCAGGAGGAGGAAGCGAGGGAGTGGAGGAAAAGGGGGTGGGGGGGG
>NW_009952804.1:667156-682124 GCF_000747805.2 Chaetura pelagica
GCCCCCCCCCCCCCCCCCTCCTTCCTTCTTCCCCTTCCGTGTCGGGAGGAGGGGGGGGGGACAAAAAAAGGCACGAAATAAGCAGGGTGGAGGGGCTTCGGTGGGGGAAGCGCTGTGTTTTGAAGTTGGGTGGGCAGGAGGCTCCCAGACAGGGTGGGTCTGCCCCTTTTTTTTCCCCCCCCCCTATTTTTTTTTTTTTTTCCCCACTCCCCCTGCAGGGCTTTAGAATTGGTGTTTGTGCCTGTGTGTTGCATTTATTTCTTAGGTGGAGTTGGTGAGGACTGTGCAGGGCAGCGCTGCTGTGCACGGAGAAGGTGTTGAGGGTGCAGACGTGCTTGTGTCTGGAGTGCAATTGCACCCTTCTGTGGGGCGCAGCTTTTAAGCACCTGCAAATGAGAGTTAAGATTTGGTACAGGGTGTAATTAAATATTACAGGTTTTGCTGTGTTTTCTTTCTCATTCCTTCTTGTGCTTGCTTCCCATTTTGCATTCTGAAGTGCTCTTGCTAGGCTAGAAGTGTGCATGCATAAGGCATCTCCTTCCTTCTTACTTTTCCTTGTGATTCCTTCATTTGGAAATACATTCATCTCCCTCCTCTTGTCTCTTCAGTGCTTTGCATTTGGAGGAGCAAGCATGGGAGGCTTTGCCTTTTCCCCCTACACATACGCCCATGATCCACCCTCCTCTTTTTGTTTTAGTCAGGAGGAAAAAAAAAGTGCCAAGTTGGTTCAAGTAAATGGTATGAAAAACAGAATTTTAGCCTTCAGTAGAAAGAGCAGTGATTTTTTACAAGTTGTCCCCTTAAAATGCTACCATGGTGCCAGCTGCTGTATGACAAATGAAGAGGCTGGAGAGAGGAAAGAAAATGGGTCGTGCAAATTTTGGGGAATGGCAAGAGGTTCTTGTGGCAAACCTTTCTTTCCAATGTATGTGCAAAAAGCATTCTGACATCTCTGGTATAGATGAGTGCTTATAACTTGCCTTTCTCATTCCTTCTTGTGCTTGCTTCCCATTTTGCATTCTGAAGTGCTCTTGCTAGGCTAGAAGTGTGCATGCATAAGGCATCTCCTTCCTTCTTACTTTTCCTTGTGATTCCTTCATTTGGAAATACATTCATCTCCCTCCTCTTGTCTCTTCAGTGCTTTGCATTTGGAGGAGCAAGCATGGGAGGCTTTGCCTTTTCCCCCTACACATACGCCCATGATCCACCCTCCTCTTTTTGTTTTAGTCAGGAGGAAAAAAAAAGTGCCAAGTTGGTTCAAGTAAATGGTATGAAAAACAGAATTTTAGCCTTCAGTAGAAAGAGCAGTGATTTTTTACAAGTTGTCCCCTTAAAATGCTACCATGGTGCCAGCTGCTGTATGACAAATGAAGAGGCTGGAGAGAGGAAAGAAAATGGGTCGTGCAAATTTTGGGGAATGGCAAGAGGTTCTTGTGGCAAACCTTTCTTTCCAATGTATGTGCAAAAAGCATTCTGACATCTCTGGTATAGATGAGTGCTTATAACTTGCCTGCACCTTGCCAGGCCATATATCTGGCATGTCTGCAATCCTTCAAAACAGAAATGAAGGCAAGCAAATACTGCAAACTGAGCTCTGATTGTATTCCAGCACTTCTCTTGGTATTCTGAGACACTTGGTCGGTTTTGGAAGGATTATTTAGGGGTTTCTCAATTCCTTGTCAATGACTCCTCCTCCCTCCCTCCTTTAACTTCGTGTAGAAGAGGGTAGAAGTCCCTTCTGTATTCTTTGTTATCCCAGTGGCCACAGCAGACCTCTGGATTAATGTGTACATGCCATCTGTTGCTCAGCCTGCTTGAATTGTGTTGAGCAAAAGTTCCGTTTTGACAGTGGCTTTAAAAAAAAAAAAAAAAGGGAGGCAAGCCCATTTCGGTCTCTTCCTGTATGGACTCAG
This sequence comes from Chaetura pelagica, assembly GCF_000747805.2. Taxonomy (NCBI): domain Eukaryota; kingdom Metazoa; phylum Chordata; class Aves; order Apodiformes; family Apodidae; genus Chaetura; species Chaetura pelagica. The sequence goes on from NW_009952804.1 coordinate 669,070, forward strand.
CCCTGCAGTGATTTGCTCGGAATGAAATGCAAAAGAAATGGGTGGTGATTTTTTTTGTGTGTTTTGGTGGCAGGGTTCAAATGAATCACTGCCTTCCGCCGAGGCAGTAATGTTCCTCAAGTTTTCTCTTCGATCCGTTTTCTATGGTAGTAGAACTTGTTAACATCAGATTGCTTGTTTGCTTTTCTGCTGGGATTTGCTGCTTTTTCTTTTCCCTTTTTTTTTTATTTTTAAGGCTGATAGTTGCTTTCATTACTTCTGCGAAGAGACTCTTAAGATTGTGGTAAAATTATTTTTCTTGGGTATGTAGGTTCAGGTTTTTGTGAAAGAAGCAGATGGAGAACGTGCTTGGTTTATATTGCAAGAAGGAAGTCTTCAAAAAATGTGGAGTTTGTTCTGATAGTGTCTTGAGTTGCGTGTGTTTGTAGAGGGCTCTGACTTCTAAAGTAGGAAGAAGCTTGGCGTGAAGTGAGATGTCGATGGGCTCTTGTTTTAGACGCGCAGTTGAAGTTGGAACTAGGGATGATCCCGAAGCCAGCAGGGGTTTGGCGATAGCGGCTCTTATCGCTGTTACTGACACCGGTTCTGACAACCGTGGCATTAAACGCTGGCGAACCACTAATGGCAAAAACAGTGTCTGTAAAGGAAGAAGGTGGGGAGGGGCGAGCCCTGCTTGTGCCGACAGCCCTGCTGAGGAAGTAGGCGTGTGCAGGGCTGGCTGGAATCTTCAGTTGGGAACTATTGTGGGCTCTTTGTGTTGCTGCAGGGGTCTCATTTTTTTATTTATTTTGTTTTTCAGGAGCTGGAGGAGGAAATGACATTCAGTGGTGTTTTTCTCAGGTGAAAGGCGCTGTAGATGATGATGTAGCAGAAGGTAAGAGTAATTTTTTTTTTTTTAGTGAATGTTTTCTGACTTTAGATACTCCTTATGTAGGGAGATACGAATCCAATCCCACTTCTGAATATCTCAGTGTTGCTGTAAGTACCTTGAGCAAAGCAAATAAACACTTAATGTGCCTTCAGATACCCAGATTGAGGAGTAAACTATGGTTTGAGAGTACTGTTCAGCACACTTTTAAGGAGGGCTGAATTCAGGCTCCTTAAATATTTTGCTGGAATTGTTTTCCAAGACTGTTAAGATTTTCCTGTCGCTCAGCTTTTGATTTGTGTTTTTTCCTAATCTGCAAAATGGGGAATGTGATACTTGCATTCCACAGAGAGGTGTTGTGAGAATTAATTAATGTTGGTACTCTTTGAAGATCTAAGTACTAGATAAAGATCAAGTAATTTTCCCAATCTCTCCAGCTTCTGTTTACCAGCAGAGGAAGAAATCTGAATATTTGTGTATGGTTATGTACTGAGGGAAGAGGAGTTTTGTGTTGGAAATGATACTAGGAATTGCCTGAAAGTTTTGGAAGCTGGCAATGACAAATATCACTTACACTAAGATGGCTTCCTCTGGTTGTGGCTGCAGACATGTACTTTTAATTATCTTTTCCTTGGATTGAGAATCATCAGAAGAATCACACCTTCTCTCTGCTGCTCAGTTGCTGAGCTAGAGAGGAAAATTTCTTCTGCAATCTTTTTGGAGGAAAGTTTCACTTACTTCTACATTTCTTTGGCCATAAAGTTCTGTTTGCACAACACAGCCTGTAAGATCATGAGTTAATTTTTTTTTTTCATCTGCAGGCAGTTGGCCTTGTCACTTATGTAATTCTTAGAGGTTTTTTTTCTTTTTTTACACCTCTGGAGTGCTCTGGCTTACAAGTGAGATTAATGTTGTATTTAGAAAAGCAGTAACTACAGTTCCATTATTTTCTCATTTGACTGTGATTCAAAGCAACTTCCAAAGGCCAAAAAAATCAGTGTAAATATGACTTGGTATTTATTAGCTGCAGCCTGTGGCAAATGATGCACTTTGAAAGATTCCTGTCATTTACAAGCTTAAAGATGAGTTTTGAAAACAAGAAAGCTGGAGCAGTCTTTAAGTTAAATTTTAAATTCTTCAGGAAGTGCATTTTAAAGCTTGATCTCAAAACTGCTGGTAAATGTAGTATAACTATTTTTCCCTGGCAGACTTTTTAAGTTCTGTAACCTTTTAATTACATATCAAACTAAATCCTTTGTAAAATACAAATACTGAAGAACTTGTGGTTGTGTGGCAGGTGCTTGCAAATAATTATTCATTAAAATAGACATGTTGACTTGCATGTAAGAGTAATGAACTCTCCACATATATCTGTATGTATGGTAATGTGGCTTTTACAAGGATGTGGGAATGCAGAAGTCAGGAAATAGTCTGTCCTTAACTTCCTTAGCTGCTCTGAGGTGTTGTACATCATATTGTGAAAGATCCTGACAGGTTAGCAGCTGTACCAGGTATTGCTGGAGTCAGTGGGTGGAGTTCAGGGAAACCTTCACTGTCAGGGAATTCACTAGCTTCAGTTTCAGCAAGTCAGTCAGGATAGTTTAAAAAAAATTGTAAGAATGTTCATTTTTGCTTGTATGGAAGATGTAGCCTTCTGATTTGTGGCCCAAAGAGCAAAGGGAAGTTTGGTTTCATTGTCAGCTATGGCTGAGGTGAGTTTTAAGGGGGCAACCCCGGAGCCTCAGAGTCCTGCAAGACATCCTAAAATGTAAATGCCAAGATCCTGGAGTCAGGTCCCAGGATTGGTGTTCTCCTTGGTTGTAATGAATTTGTTGATCTGGATTTACCTCTTCTTCCTCCATGTCCAGTTCCCACAGTTGCTGGAATTGTTACAGCCAGCTGTCTGATTAAAGTGCAAGTTTAGCTTCCATGCCATCCTTGGAGTTTGTTATGCTTCATAAAGCCTCCCTGTGATGCTGTTGGAAGGGTTGATTCTGTATCAGGCTGGTTACAGTTTTCTTTTTAGTAGCTGTACTTCTGGCTTGAAGGTTTGCTTTAATGAAATGGAGCCTTGTGTGGTTCTTGCAAAAACTGAAACAGTGTGCTTCTGGTCCTCCTTCAGAATACCCAAGGACAAGTTGACTGTGGCTCTAAATCTAGTCTGAGGGACCTTTTTTCTCTCCCTGCCTTTCTGTCTGCTTTCTGGTGGCAGGCACCATGGTGAAAGCTAAAGAAAATCTTGCTGTCTGAAACTTAAATGAGTGTTTAACCACCGTGCTCTGCAAGCTAACAAGTTTGGACTCTAATCATGTCTGTGACTGAGGACAGTGCCAGTGTGTGTGCTGTAGCACCTGGGGTGTGGATTTGTCTTTTGAATGGCTTTAGAGCTCAGATTTTGGAAACTTAACTGTTGTGGAATGCTGAAACTTCACTGAAAACAAAGTGAGGAAAAGAAACTTGAAAGAAATGGGAGGTTTCACTTTCTGTGTTCTTCCTGTCTGTAATACAATGTTGCAATATTTATATTGGAAAGTAAGCATAAACTAAACTAATAGAACTGTTAACTAAGAAAACTGCATCCATTTAATTGTGTTAATCAGTAGAATGCAAAACCAGTGGTGTCTCTACTCACTGCCTATAAAACAGGCCAAGGTAGAATAACATTAATACAATAATAGTGGCAGAAATTTAAAAAAAATCTTGCTAAGAATGGTAGTACTGTGTAAAGCTCATCCAGTGTGTTTGAGGTCAAATCTGGCCTCATAACTTTCCCCTAGCATGTGTGGCTGTCTGTTACAAAGTCAGTATTTGGTGGCTTTGGCTGAAACAGGAACTAATAAAAACAGGCCAAGGTAGAATAACATTAATGTGTGATAAATGGATGTGACAGTGTTTCTTTTGGGGCTAATGAGGGTGGAAGGGAAGGAAGGGGCAAGACTGTTACTAAAGCTTGAGGGAAGGAGATGGCAGTGAGTTTATATCCAGGCCCTGCCTCTGGCATTCTGCTTTTCCAACTCGAGAAATACAGATGTGTGAGGAGCACAGCTTCTCTTCTCCTGGCACGTATGGAATTTATCCTTGGTTGTAAGCTGTGGCCTGGCCCTATCAGATCTCGATGTTTAGCACAGAAGTCAGCTTATAAATCAAAATCTGAGCGTCAGCTTCATTATAATTTGGGTTTTTAATTTTAACTGATTGCAAAAGTTTCCCTTTTTGTTTAGCAGTCTGGCATAAGGATGAGGGTGCTTTAGCTTGTGCTGCCTCTGTTTCTGAAATAGCTGATTCTTTGCTCAACAGTTTTCTGCCTTTCTTAATTTTATCTTGCTGGAGCCCAATCCCACCACATGTGTTCAACTCATTCTATGTACTATGGAGAATCTGGAGCCAGGACATTAGATTAGGCAGGACTTCTCTGGTGAAGAACAGAGAGTCATTCTCCTCTAAGTTCAATAATCAGGTTATCAAAAGCATCTGTAGTATTTGGGGTTTTTTTGTTTTGTGCAATCACTGTTGCAGTGCAAGTAAGACTTAACTGTCCAGAGATCCTAGAGAGCAGACATTACCAACTCGGGATCCTTATAAAAAAGGATTACAAAGGTTTTCTGCAGTAATGTCATTTTTTGGGGACTTGTTTTTACTCTTCTGCTGTTCTCCAAGATGTAGAACAATGGCAACTCCAAGAATTGTGAGTTTAAACAGTCTCTGAAAACAAGACAACTTGCTTAATGGAATGAGTTTGTACTTCAGAACACATTAAGTCAAATTTGTTTAATTACTTGGCAGAAGGAAAAAGAGTCAAGCTGCTGTATCTAGATGTTCTTTCAAGTGTAATCCAAAGATACGTAAAAGCCTGATAGTCTGGGTCCAAGGCTGGAAGCCAGGAACTTAAGTCCTAAGCTTTAACTCTTGGTGATTACTGATCATGTTTTACAAGTGGTTTAACTATTCTGTCTCTGAATTTTCTCTGAAAGATGGACTGGAATATTTGCTGTGGGTGCTGGTTACTGAGTTAAGTTTAAAGTCTGATGCTTTAACTAATTTGTGATGTTTTGTTAATAATCCATGAGTTGTTTCATGTTTCCTCTTTTATAGCCAAAATATTGCTGTAGTCTGTTCAAGTTGTGCAGATGATGAACAGAGGAAATCTTAACATTTTTACTCATAGCCAGCTCGTATGTGTGGTCAGAGATGCAAACAAGAGTTGAACTTTCTCTTGTTGGGAATGCTTTCTGTACTTGATTCTAGGTATAGCTTTCAAGTATAGTTTCATGTTTATTTTTGGCAGACTTCAAAATTGCAGAGCAGCTATGGGAACGGTTGCTGCTTTAGTAGTGGTAGTTTGTCTTCAATGCACAAAAATAGTAATCTCAGAGTAAGAAAAATTGAAGCCAGGAAAGAAGACTGCTGTAAAAAGCAGTTTACCAACATCTGGAGTTCACCATCTTCTCTTGTCTCACCAGAAAGCTTTCTCTTTGTCAAGTAACATGTATCTGTAATACTGGATTAGAGCTGCAGCGAGTTGGTCAGCTCTGTCCTACCAGGCTGTTATTCCTGGTTCTGTAGGTGTCCTAATAATTGACGATCCTCTAGGGGCCTACACCTTGTAGATAGAGGGATGTTGCTGGGATCAGGTGGGAAGATGGGCTTCTACTGAGCTGTGTTTGTGGGCAGGAGAAGAAGAGGAACAATTGCATTGTTATGGAAGTGACTGATTGGCTTTTGTAATGGGAAGTGATGGAATAGGAGGGGAGGGAGAATTCTCAGGTAAAAGTAACAAGGGTGTGAGAGGTTGTGGTTCTAATGCTGAAGAAAGGTTGGGATGCAGGTGTGGGAGGAAATTTACTTAGTGTTTCTGAGGGCTGTGATTATGTTCTGTGTGCTCATAAGGTAAGAAGGAACAAGCACTAGTAATAGGTTTGCTTTTTAAGGAGTAGTTTGAAATAAACTGTAGATTACTAATAAGACCCATGGTTATAGTCCTGTTCTGTATTCTTAAGTCTGCTTTTGTATTTTATCTTGAGCTGTTTGTAAAACGACTGTATCTGGAGAAATAGGCTACTGTGTTCTAGGAGCTGGTGATCTAGATTGACTGAAGTGTGCATTCAAAGGGGGAAGTCCCCCAAAACAAAGGGCATTTAGCAAACAGCTAAATAGTAAGTGGTTGTTTAGCTCCATAGAAGTTACTCAGTACTCTCTTTTGACATGGTTTGGTAGCTTGGGCACTTCAGCTTGACAGCCACACTGCTGACTAGTATTCTTCTGCAACTTCTGCCATGTTTTTATATTTTGTGACTTTTTTTGCTTAAATTAAAAATTAATTGGAAAAAGGAGTGGGTTTTTTTGTGTTGCAAATACAGCAGTTAAAGTGATAAAGCCATCAGATTCCAACAGTACAAATGAATGCCACTTGGCTCGTAGTGGCAATCCTGGTGGATTACAACTCCTGATGGGCTTTGTGAACCTTCATAGCTTTTAATTGTAAAGGTGCTACTGTGAAACCCTAGAAATGGGTTTCTGTGGGAGCTATAGCTTCATAGAATGTGTTTTGGGAGAACTAAAATGAAGAACGAAACTCCCAGTGGATGCTGAGGTAAGAGTTAAGAGCTGGGTGTTCCTAGCTATACTGTCAGCTTTTTTTTTTCTGTTCCCTTCTGACTTGCCTATTTAGGCCATGGCTACATGTTTGGCAGCATTTCTGCTTAAAGAGGCACTCCTTCCCACTTTGCTGGCACAAGTGTTCATGTAATAGTACAATGAACTTGTCTGGGAAGCTGATCTAGCTGAAAAATACTTAAAAATGTGGTTTTGACTGGATTATTTTTCAGCTGAATTGATGCCTATTTAGGCCATGGCTACATGTTTGGCAGCATTTCTGCTTAAAGAGGCACTCCTTCCCACTTTGCTGGCACAAGTGTTCATGTAATAGTACAATGAACTTGTCTGGGAAGCTGATCTAGCTGAAAAATACTTAAAAATGTGGTTTTGACTGGATTATTTTTCAGCTGAATTGAACCCTGATCTGGTTCTCAGTGCTCTGTGTGTGCTTGTGCCAGCACGGTGTGGAGAATGATCAAGTGGCTCAAAGGAATGCAAGGAGGGTTGGTCCCTTTATAGGACTTGATACACAGTCAACACAAGACCCTGATCTCTAGATGCTGTGCTACTATAAATGGCAAAATCGGTTGAAAAAAAATACTTCAGAGGTTCTTTGTTGTTAAAGAAAACATACTTTGAACATACGCTGTATGAAGGCCAGCAACAAAATAGATCTAATTCTGATAGCCTGAAGAGACTGAAGAACACTGGCCCAATAAAATAGCTGAAGCTTTGGTGTGGTGCACCAGTACTTGACAGACATCCTGCATCACTAGTGATCTTTCAGTTTTAAAGGTCCAAGTCTGTGCTGCTTTTGAAAACAAAAGGACCTGTAGATGTTCTCTGGTTTAGATTGCAGTCAGTCAGCTCCCTGAACTTGGGGCTTTGTGGACTGCAAACACCAGAGGTGTAAAGAAGGGGTGATGAAAACAAGCGCCTGAGGGCAGGTGGGGAATGCAGAACTACTTCATTCGGTAGCAGCAGGGACTTAAATTGGGATAAGCCATTAGAGAAACTTCTGTGCAGTGTGGCAGTTCTGGATTTTTTCAAAATTAGGTATCACATAAGCATGAGCAAACAGTGTCATTTATCACTATGTTGTAAATACTTTTTGACATTTTTCAGCAGCAAAACTACTACATGTGGAATAGGTTTTCTTTAGTGTCCACATAAGCAGTGTGTGGAAATGAGATGTCTTTAGTGCTGTTAGCAAAAAGAGCTGTGTTGATATCAGTACAGTTTAGTTTCTTGGAACATGTTGTAGAAAAGAATACCGCTTAATTGGGAGAGGGATTACTTGCTGATTGCTTTACTGTAAAGCCCTTTAAAGATAATCTGACAAATGATAATCTTCTCTTACTGTGTCTTATCACTCTTACAATGATTTGAAAAATTGATCCCTTGTTTGGGGTGTTGACTTCACCTAAAGTGATGTTATTGTCTTGCATTTAGATGCTGTAGCATTAGACCTCGTTTGTTTCAGATGTTCGTTGTGTGCATACAATTAAGGCTGCCATTTGTTCTTTCCTCTTCAGGAAACTGTGCTCCTGGAGTGATTTCATTGGTGTAAGATTATTTTATAACTGCCTTAAGGGTGTTTTCTAGACTTTTTTTTGTATTTTCAATGCTTGTAATATGCAGGACCATAATTGTCTACAGTTTTTTAGTATGGAGTGAAAAGTTTTACAAAGTAAGTCAGTGTTGAATAAATGTGAAACTGAGGTTTACCCTCTCAAAGAAGCGATTGAAATGAAAATGATTGAAATGAATAAAAAGTCCTGGTATAGGCAGGCACTTATGTTGTGAATGTGAATGGAGACAACAGTTTCCATGGTTCTATGAAAATAAAAGGAGATAAATATGGGAAGCATGATACTTGAACCAAACCAATTTAGAGTAATCTCTTTTAAGAAGCAATGGTAGGTCTGTAGTTAAAATATCTACATATAGACAGTTTTCTAGATTTTAAACTTGAGTGGAATATGTATTTATAGCTTTCTTATATTACTTTATCACTCTAGGCTTTTAAAGCACACGATAGCTAAATGCTACTGTTATAGGGTTAGAATGGAAGCAAGGTGGAAATGAAAGGGACATTTTCATTCTTTTGTCCTGTTACATGAGCCTTTGAAAATGGGGGAAGCCTAAAAAGGTCATGTGTTAAGAGCTAATGTATTAATACTTTGTGGCGTGTACTTTTAATGATTATCTACAGCAGGATTTCCTTTATGGAATATACTGCTGCTTACTTTCTGGCTCTCCAGATATGACTGCTTTAGGACTCTACTCTGGGCAGCAGGTAGTGTTACATGATGGTGGTCTTGCCTTGTTCTTTTCCATGACTGGGAAGTTTTAGGTTGTTAAATTTACCTTTAAAATGAAGATGCTTGCTAACAAGGCATCAGGTAGGGTGTTGCAGTTGTGAGTTGGTAATAATACTGAAGCTAATGATTTGAGGCTTCTGTGCATGACTAATTTGGTTACAGAAACCAAAGTGGCTGCAAGCTTCTCTCTTCTAACTTAGGCTTTTGTTGAGCACTGGAGGAGAAATTACTAATTTGGCCAGCCATTCCCTATAAAAATGTATTTTCCTCCTAGCAATCCACAAGTGATAGCACCATTAAGAAAAGCAGTGTATTTAGGTCACATGTTAAAGCCCTTAGGCAGTTATTCTTGCATCTAATTTTGGAAGAAAATTTTAGGGTCAGGAAAAGAGGGTTTAAGAGTTCTTTTGTAAGAAGGGTTGATTTCCCAGGTATACAGAATGCATTTTATCTGGAAACGTTTCTCTTTGCATTTTTGGCTGCAGTTCTTAAATTAGTGATTCTCTATGAATAATGTGGTCTCCAAACAAACACAGTTGGTACTCTGTTTTTGAGAAGTTGAGAAAAGATAATTGCATTTATTCAGGAACAGTTAAGGTAATTGCAACTTCAAACTGTAACTACGTATTTAAAACTTGGAATAATTTCTAGTGTGTTTTTGTCTGTTATATGTTAGTAGCTGTATTTTCCTTTTTCACTGATGAATATAAAGAGTATTATTGCAGGGACCATTCTTTCATTCTGAAAAGCAGTCATTCCAGCTGGCCTTTCTCCTGCTAGTAGATGGTTAGAAGATGATTTGTAGAAATTCTGACCTCTCTGTGTTTGTGAGTAATGCTTGTATTTGGAGTCTAAAGGGCTTGGTTTTTTGGAGGCACTTTAACATATTAAGTAAATTGGCCCAGCAGATGAGTTATGTACTGAAATAAATCTGTTGCTTCAACTCTAATGATTCTCAAAGAGACTTGCTTGAGAGTTCCTGGACTTTTTTCCTATTGAATTACATAACAGACCCCTAACTTGTCAGGTACTGTTCTTGGTGCACTGTGTAAGGATTCCTTTATAGAAATATTGGGAGTTAATTAAAAAAAATGCCTTGGATTATCTTTTAATAATTGCCGTATTCAGCTTGTTTTGGAGTGAAGTGTGGCCTTGGTATAGAAGGAGGATTTAGAATTCAAATTGCATCCTGACTTGCCTGTAGGTTCACTGTCACTATGAGTAGCTGCTGCTTCTGGATGAGTTGGTCCTTTCTTGTACCTTCACCAGTTACTGCTGTTTGCTGACCTGCAGAGTGACCTCTTTGGGAAACTGACCTGAGTGAAAATTCCATGTCTTGGATTACTTGTAATCAGATTGATTTTTATCCTGAGTTAGTTGCCCCAGACTGATGTGTCAAATTGTCACAAATGTTTGTGGTGGAATAGGCAGCAGTGCAGCTACAGGAATGGGACAAGTGATGTGAAAGGTGAATGGATGGATTGCTTCTCTTGGACACAGGATAATGATATTAAGGTAACATGTGAAACTGGAATTGTGAACAACTTGCTCAGCCTCTTCTTCAGCCTTTTTGTACTTAAGAGTTGATCTGAGCTTGCTCCTACGCTGTCTTTGATATGGGAAAACTCTGCTTTCAGTGAATTGAGATCCATGTTGGAAGACACCGTCTAAAAGATCAATATGAACAAAGAAAAATGGAAATTGAAACCCACAAACTTGTTCATTATATAGTTTAGCAGTAAGAAAATGGCACTGTTTTATGAAGGCAATAGGGAAGTGCTCACAAGCTCTTTGAGTGGAATGTGGAACTGGCAGGGAGGGCGCTTTTTTTGACCAAAATTTAAAACTTTCTGTATAGGCCTTCTCAGTCTGTTTTCACAGCTTCATGCTTTTTTCCTTTTTTTCCTTAGCTGAAGTTTACTATCTTTCTTTCTGTTTACAAGAAATATTCTGGATCTTTCATTTTACTCCAGACCCTTTTGGAAGCGATGGGGGCTGGTAACATACCAATTCTATTCTGGAGCTGAACGTGTGTTGTGCTTAACCCAGCCATTTTGTCTCTGACAATATTTAGATGCCTCAGAGGAACGTGCAGGAGGAAGACAGCATTTAAAAGAAACCAAACCACTCTGAGATTCTGCATATCAGATTGTTGGCTCCCTGGAGCTTGTGGATTATTTTCCTTGGTTTGACTTGGAGAAGGTCATACCAAACCTGGGAGTAACAGACATCTGCTAGTTTTTGTAGTATTCTCATCTTTCTGCTGTTTCTGAAGATCAGGAAAGTATGTTCTAAATTCTCATTTACAACTGTGCTACTAGGTCATCTCTGTCCCGTTGCTCAGTGTTGGTGCACAAGAGTTATTAAGTGTGTGTGTGTGTTAAGAAAATGGCATAACCAAGTGATTGCATCCTGTGTAGGAGCACTTCTTCTTGCTGGTTGCTGTAATTTTGAAGTTTGTGAGAACACAGTGTACACAGACCTCTTTGGTCTTGTAAGCTTGGTTATGTAGATGGTGAAGCTCATCATGTGTATGTTGAAATTAATTTTCCAGAAGTTTTACAATTATGTGACACTGAACTGGAAGTTGTTGGTACCTTCCAATTCCTGAGCTTTCTATCCAGTCTCTCTGGACGTAGGCTCAGAGCTGTTACTACTCTCTTTACCAAGTTTAAAGTTCAGATTTAAATTTAATTATCCTGATGGGCAGGGTAAGTGGCAAAAAGGAAGACTAGAAATGGAGATAACTGAAAGGAATCATCCTGAGCCGTTTCACTGGAAGGTCACTAAGCCATTTTAGCCCCTTCATGTTTCATTTTCCCTGTCTGTAAGATGAGTGTGCCTGTTCCCCAAAATGAAGTTTCAAAACTTTTAAAAGTTATTGCAAGGAACTTTGGGATCCTAGCAGGACAGTAATACTGCTAAATACTCCTTATCTTGTTTTCTGCTGTTACACAGTTCTTCCAAAATTCAAAGAGAAGCTTATAATCTAGAAATGAAGAAGTTAAGAGATAAAATAATTAACTTCAAAATAAACGTCAGTGTTTTTAAGATGTGTTATAAGCACCTGCTTTGGAAGAGTTGTCAAGATTTTTTGATCCATTTTGCATCTTTTATAGAAGTGAGTGTTAAGTCCTGAAGTCCATGCCAGAAACTAGTGTTGGCCTCTGTTTAATCAAATATTCTTTTTAAGAAGCTGAAGCATGTATGCTTAGGCCAGAATAGAAACACAGGAAAACACTTGCCAAGTGGGGGGAAAAAAGAGGCAATTGGTAAAGGGAAGACCACTTTTTCAAGTTCCAAGTGCCACTAGAAGACACATTAAGTATGAAAATTAACCAATAAAGGAGTGGATGCCTACAGTGAGTGAAGTAATCAGAATTTTTTTGTTCCATGGTCACTTAATAGTCAGAACTGTGTATTCATCTCTGCTGGAAACTTCAGTTGTACTTGTGACCTTCACAGGCGCTGTGCTCTCCAGCAGGCTGCCTGAAATTCATCTAGTGAGTGAGTCTAGCCTCCCTTCCCCTATGGTAGGCAAGAGTGATTTTTGCTTTCATTTTCCTTCCTTAGAAGGAGGCACTTGACACCTTGTCTGAGGTACAATGGTCTCTTGCATTCTATACATGAAGATTAAAAGCCTTAGAAGATTTTGCCCTTAGCTTTTACACCTGAAACACTTTATTTGACCAAAGCTTTTATGAGACGAGTCTGAAACAGCATGATCGTTTCTACTAGTTTTTTATATCTACAAGAGAAATGCACACCAAGTCACAGAATTAGAGTAGCTTATTTAGAAAGGCATTGCCAAACTATGATAATTTTAAAAAATACTGCTACTAATTTTTAACTTACAGTGTATGTCTTGGAATGGCATCAGCAAAAAAAGAAAATCAATATATTCCAGTGCTCTTAGTCTGTAGCATTCACAGTAAGAAGAAAGGCATTGCCTGAAGGCCTCTGTTATGTACATGCAAAACAATAGCTCAGTATGTTATTTCCAAATATATTGTTATTTGCAAACAGAAAACTAACCACTGGCTTTTCTGTGCTGTGCAGCCTATTGAAATTCTGGCTGTGATTCCAGCAGAGATTTTTCCATAAATAGCTCTGTACTACTTCAGAACACAAACAAGGCCCTAAAAAGATCTAAAGTAAGGTCTTCTGAGGGGACTATTCAACCTGTTTTACTGGTGTGTACTTTGGGGTAGATACTGTGGTGGATGTGAGGAATGTTTCTGTAGGTTGAGTGGGGGGGATGTCAGCAG
>NW_009952804.1:682594-707404 GCF_000747805.2 Chaetura pelagica
AGCAGGAATTGAGAGGTAAATATTCAAATTAGTTTCAAGGTCTCATGAATCTCCTGGCTTGAGCATAGGGGAAAAAAATAAATGAACAAATTTAGGCAGAAGCAGGTATGTTTTCCCTTTAGTATTGACGGTTGTTTTGTTTCTTAAATAAAAGCCATTAGGTAATGTCTTTAGGCATTAAGTAATGGTTCCAGTAAATAGAACTTAAAAATTATTATTGAATGAACAGGCATCCAAATGAAAGCATTCTTTAAAATTTTTTACTGATTGGATGTTTGGTTATGCAAATTAATACACAGCTAATTTTGTAGAGCAGGTTTTTCAGTGCTATGTAGGTGAACATTCTTTTGAATAAGTAGTACAGGGGCAACTTCTATGTAGGTAATGCTCAGTTATAATTGATGCAAGCTATCTAGAGTAAAGTAATTTGAGGAGAAGCTTGTAAAGGTTCAAGGAATTAGAAAAGGTAAGTACTTCCAAATTACAGGGCTGATTTTCTGCTAATCATGTTGCTACTAAATATTTTTTTAACACAGCAGAAATCCCCTTTAAAAGGGAACTAAAGAGCATGAAAATAACTTTGGCATTGGAGAAATCCCTGCTCGGAGTGGCAGACTCTTTAAGTGTCCTTCTCAGCCCCTGGTTATCAAACAAATGTGTTTATCAGCTATCAAAACAAGGTGAGGGTGGTATCACAGAGAAAGGGGCTGACAGGTCCTTGGGAGCTTGTTAGTGTGTTCTCTAAATGCAAATCTTTCAATTATACCTATTACTCCTGATAGATTTTTACTAAAAAAACCCCCTTCATCTGTGGAGATGCTGCTGTCTTGGAAGCATGTATCTGAGAGCTTAGCTACCCAGATTCTTGAATGACTTTTCATAATGACTAAAATCACCTTTAGTGAAAGGTGAATCACCTGAAATTTCTGTGTGGGGATTGCAGACTGGTCTTGCCAGGGAATTATCCCTAATACCCATACAAGGCAGTGACTTTGTGCAATTAACTAGATACAACTTGATGAGAAGAACAGCTCAACTACTAACACTATTTTTCTTTTATAAGGCTTCTATGGTATTTCTGAGCTTGTTTTTTTTTTTTTTTAAAGAACATTCTTTCTTGTTCCTCCTAGGCATATTGAGGACATTTTCAAAAAATGGAAGGCAGTACAGTAAAGCACTTCTGCTTAAGGGGTAGTTAGCCTGTTCAGGGCTCCCTTACTAAATTCTACATGATACAAATGCAACTTAACCCTTCTGTCATCTTTGTCCTGAAAGACCTCTCATAAGTCAGTGTAGGTTTTGCTGGCTGAGCAGGGAGTGTTTCTATAATGGAAATATAACTAGTGTAGATTGCAGATCACACTTAGTACAATTACTTTTTTCAGAGGGATAATGTGTGGTTGAAAGGCACAATCCCTGTGATAGCAGATACTTGAAAGAGGAAAATTCAAAGGGGAGGAAGCTTTTATTCTTTCTTGTGTCATTTAGTCAAGTTATCACTATGTCTGCAGTAATACTTAAAATGCTTCCTCTATAGTATAAACTGTAGAAGCAGAGAACACTGGCACTGTTAGTTTCCCCCTTCAAGCAAGGAACAGACTTCATATCCTATGGGTCTTACCTTTTGGCTAAGATTTCACTTGGGTTTAAAAAAGCATGTTTTAAGGTACAGTTTTATTGCTGCAGCACCAAAGAACACATTCGTTTTCAGGTTTTTTTAGTGTATTTAAGCCACTTAAGGAAAGCTTGGTTGGATGACTGTTCTGGGCTGTTACAAACTGTTGGTTGTCAGAATTCTGTGGCACTTGATTGAAGACTTAAATTTTGGGCATTTTTATTTGCTTTAGATGGGACACTTAATTTTTTCGGGTTAAGTGTAACTGCTGTATTATGTGACAGGTGAGGCACAAGCATCCCTTGGCCACATATGTAAAATGTCAGATGGCTTTTTAGTTAGTAGAGAATACTTTTTAAATGAATAAGTTAGAATTAGAATGCATTTATGTTTTTAAGTATGATGTTGCTTAGGTAGTATATTTTCTCTAGTTCTTGTTTCTGTTATTTTTGGTTTTTCACATAAAAAAACCCACCTTTCTGACGGTGTGTTAGATAGCAACTTAATTTAAGGGTGCACAGAGGCTGCAAACTACTGTTCACAATCTCTTTTTGATAATCTTGAGCTTGAGTGGAGGAGTTTTCATTGCAATTCAAAGGGGATTGATGCAAAACTAAGTGTGACATCCTCAGTACAAGGGCCACTATTATTTTCCCCTTTCCCCACCTGAAAATAGATCTAAGCTTCACAGATTGGAAGCTCTCAGCAGCTGAATTTTGTGACAACTGAACCCCATGATAGTTTTCACATTGAACAGCTGGCTGTTATTTAAAAATACTGAAATCTTGCATTTGCTCTAATTACTTTTTTGTTTAAAAGCAGAACAGTTTTGCTGGTTGGAGGGAGGAAAGCTTGTGGACAGACTTTGAGCTTTTTAGAAGTATTTTTATTATAAAGTATTGCAGAGACTGCAGAGAACAGGTTCAGGAAAAAGCTGTGACCTTAACTGCTTGTTCCTACTTGTGAATAAATGTTCTAGTTCCACAACCTGTGAGATGATTCACCTGCCTTTCTAAGGTTATTTAAGATGGGTACCAGGAGTGGGTCTTGATTTCTGCCACTTATGCCTCCTATGGTTATGATATTAATAAACTGGTGTCAAATGTCCTGGGAACGGGTGATGTAGGTTGAAAGACCTTTGTTTCAACCAACAATAGACCTGAATTAGTGTGAATAGGAAAAGCAAATAGGCACTTCCTGTTGTATTTTAAGGAATATTCGAGTTTGGGGAAGCATGCCTATGAAGAGATTTAAACTAAATGCTCATCGTTTGTTGCTTTCCCAAGTAAAATATTGCCTGTGTATATGGGCATATCTGTTAGTCTTTCTAAATATGCTTCTAGTACCAATTAAGTGAGGTAGAGTCCCATTTGTTTGAATAGATTATTCAGGGTCTCATTCTGGGGGAGAAACTCTAAAATGTACATAGTGAAGATCTGAAGAGGGGAATTTTCTTACTTGTTGCTTTCCTAACCAGGTTTGTTCCTCAACTTGAAGCTTAAAAAGTCTCTTGCAAAGACTAGAAAATTATTAGATTTAAAAATACCTGGGTGGTGCTTCAGACCATCCTGAGGTTCAGTTGCCTTTCATAAGGTATTGTGGAAGTCCAGAACAATGCTGTTTGTGGTTCATGGTAGGGGATGCCTTTAGAGACTGAAGGGAATTTCTATCAGGTATTAAATAATCCCTTACTATTGAGTTTGAGGTGTTTTGGGGCTGATCTAGCTTGTGTTGAGTTGAAAAACGTCTGTTTTGAACTAAAGGTCTTGCTGTGGTCAGTTTACTCTTTCACCTAGTGGAAAAAGGGGATTTGCCTGTTGGTTTCCTGTGTGTGTGTTCTGAAAGGAAAAAAGTCTTAAGGCTTAAAAATAGAAAGTAATTAATCAGGGTGATGAGGGTTAATGATTTCTATCCAGAAACCAAACAGCTTTGCATTTGTTTATATAGAAAGAACATTCTTTTATCAGTTATTGTTACGAGTTTAATAGAAGAGTACCAGTTTTAAGGTACCAGTAATTTAAGGTACCAGTTCAGGATTGCATTCAGCTAATATATACTGGCCCTATAGGGGTTTTTCTTCTCAAGGTTTATGGTGAAGTTTGCATAAAAGGAATTACAGAATGCAGTGCCAGGTTTGGTGAGAAGAAATGAAACTTCTACAATTAGGTATAGTCCTGGTTACAGTCATTTGGTACAGGGATAGCTTCACCAGTTCCATGGTGGATCATGGGTTTAAATCAATTTCAAGTATAAAAGTTCCCTAAAGCTTATATTAATTTTTAATGTGAATTTGTTAACTCCTTTCAAAAAGATGAAACTGTAAAGCTGGTTTATGTAACTTTAAGCATGGAAGCATCAACCCGTCAGTTCACAAGTGTGTAATGCATCTGTTTTCAGAGTACTTTGACTTGTACTGTTTGTCATCTCTGTTCTGTATGTCACCACAGGTGTCTTGGAGGCATGTGTACAGGAGACTTTGCATTTCCTGCTATAGATGGAGACAGGAAGCCAGTGGTCTGAGGTTTAAATAATTTCCTTTATTTTCTAGCAATGCCAAATTCTGACCTGGGTCAGGGGACTGTTCTAAGTGTAAGCTTGTGGAAACTGTACATAAAGACAGAAATGCACTTAATTGGCATTTTGTGGACTTGATAACTTCTTAAAAATACAACTTTGCTACCTGGAGATGTGGTTGCTCCTGAGCCCATTCCCTGCTCTTCCCTACCCACCTCCTTTAGCACATTTGCCCATATAATGCCTTCAGGTCAGTTTTAATTAACTGTTAGCTTAGCAAAAACCAAATGTCTGTCAGAGATGGTGATGAAAGTGTTTCCTGCAGTGACTTCTGCTACTTCTGAAAGTTGCTGCTGTTCTAGCATGCTTGCTTGTTGGCCTCTTGCCTTGGTCTGAAAATGGACCACAGGGGAAACTGGTGATAAATTTCATGGTGGAAACTTGACCTGGATAGAGATGTTGAAGCTTACTGATGTTGGCCCACAAGCAGTAGTTGCCCCATGAGGCACAGCAATTGTTTACCAAACACAAGAATTAAAATGTTTAGAATTCTGCTCCATATACAACTTAGATTGTAATATTGAACGTAAAGAGTGCTTTCCTTGAATTGTGTTTAAATGAGGAAGTTGCTTTGGTATCACAGTTAAGATCATGTAAAGATTTCTGAATGTTTAAGAAGCTGCTTTTCCAGATGAGAGGCACTGTATTTGAGTAGCTGGTGATTCTGTTCCCTGCTTTACTATTGCCTTGGTAAAATACTTCATCTACATGTTCATGATTATTCCAACTTATTTTGGGAGGCACTTCTGTTTTAGTTCTGTTCTCTGCAGTTCTAATGCCATCTTCTCACATTGCTTTGCAGTCAGAAGCAGCTTCTGGTGCGTAGTGCAGATGGATTCGGAGTTGTATTCTCTCAGCATTCAGCCTAGTAAAGCTATTTAGGAGAATTACAAGCCTTACATAAAACCAATGGCAACAAGATTAAGGCTAGTGTTTCTGTATTTCAGTGGGAGGGAATGGAAGTTTGCTGCTCAGTAACAGTTGTGTTTTCTGACAAGTCCCAAGGCTTAACAATAAGAGTTGTTTGCATAAAGTTAAAAAGCCACAGAAAAACATTGTTTCGAGTGTAGAACTTCAGTTGTGTTTTCTCTAGACTATCCAAGAACATGTTATAAATGCATCTGTAAATTCAAGGCCTTCCTAATACATGTGTATCCTACTAAATAGCTGTCTTTCAGTACCAGTTCTTTCCCTTGGCTTGTATTGTTTCTGCTTCCAATTAAAAAGTGACTGAATTCAGGCCTCTACTTCTGAAGCCTGGTGATAAGTGTTCTGGTTGTCACTGCTAGTATGTAGATTTGATAGTGTAATCTCAAAAGGATGTGGTGTATTGAAGGACACTGTGTGAACCCTGCTTTGCCACTGAAGAATAGAGCCCTGCTTGCCTGCCAGCTCATGGAGAACTGAATCAGGTTTACAAGGTAGGTATCAGGCATGTTGATGTAACTTAGGGAGCTACAGGAAAAAAACTTTATTAGGGGGATCCAACTTTATTTTAGGGAACTGAATAGAAAGTTAAAAAAAGATGTGTAATAATAATGAGTAACTCCAGCTTTCAAATCCAAAATTGAATTCCTAGTTGAACTAGGACTCGCCTGTTGTAGGAAACAAAATTTTCCAAGATTGGCAAAATTGGAGAGAGAAGGGAAGAAACAGTGAATGAAAGAAATGGGTATACAGGAAAGTCCAAGAAATGGAGAAAAAGTGCAGGGTTTTAGGAGTGCTTGACAAGGTTTCGGTTTGGTTATTTTAGGGTGAGTAGTTTATGCAGTGAGCTTCAGATGTGACGTACTACATATATTCACTATTTGGAGGCTGTTATCCTCTGTGTGTTTTACACATAGGTATGTATGTAGAGAGGACTGGGAGAGTCTTAACACTTAAATACATCTTTACCAAACAGGATGAGAATGCTTTCAAAATCAGTGGGGGAAATTATGAGTTCATTATTTGTTTTCAGCATCATAAGGCCTGAAGCACTTGGAATGAAGCTGGAGAACACTGTGTAAGAAACCTTCCTCCCTGTGTGCAGATTTCCCAGATTTGCATGAGCCAACAAAACCAGCTTAATTACTGTCTGCTGCTTGAACTGCATATTTAGCTCCAGCGTGTTTGTGTTCTGACACTGTAGGGCCAGCAGCAGTGTGGAGGTAGCTGGGCATCACACAAATTCCGGTCCCTCCCAGTGAAGGGGGGAGCTTTGTGTGCTCTTTGTGTGCTGCAATATTGCAGGACTGGAACTTGTGCTCTCCTAAGTAACCAGCTGGCTTTTGCAGAACTTCATGGCACATAAGTGAGAATTTTTTCCACAAGGATAATCCCCTTCCTTACTTCTGTTGCATATATCCAATCCCCATTTCTGTATTTCTGAGGAATTAATATTTTTTTAAGCCCACTTCTAGTAAAGAAAAGATCTATTTAAAGGACTTCTGGAATGACTCTTGTGAAGCAAAGGGAATAGTAGGAATGCCTTACCCAGCTGCCTTTGGTTTTGTTGCCTAGTCACTTCTGAGAGATGGAATGAATGCAGGGAATTGCTCTTGAAAGTGAATGAAGAAAAGGGAAATGAAGTCAATAGTAAAACCAGTCATGGTAACTTTAAAGTGTACAGTCCTTGTCTTCCCTTCCCCCTCTCTACATACATAAATTAGGGATGAGGCTGGAATGCAGAAGGTGTTTTCTTTTTATACTATCACTACTAAATAGTGCTTGCTTACTCTCCCTGGTGTGTATAGTTTAGTGTCCTGTGTTTGGAGCTCTCTTCTCTGCAAACACATGTATAATCATGGTTTCTTAATCTTCCTTAAACAGCCTTCCTGTTAATTTTTAGATTAACACTTCACTACCTAGCTTCAGAGACTTAATACACAATATATTAGGGCTCTTGATAAGTGTAGTAAATCAAAATCATGCAAACAATGGGGTGATGTTGGGATGGCTCAGACATTCAGAGTGCATTGTGCAGCTGCTTAATATATTTGAAGTCTTGGAGGAGCTCTTGCTTTCTTTCTGCTGGTTTTGGTTGTTTGGTTTGTTGTGGTTTTTTTCCCAGCAATGAATGACATAACTCCAGAACAAAATCATCACTAGAAACAAGAGTGTCCAGAAAAAGGTTACATCTTTCTGTCCTTAGCTGTGACTTGAGCTTGAGTTTTGGAAGTCTGTTTTGGAAATGTGTTCAGTAGTCAGAAGCAGGAAGGTTTTCCTTCACCCTGGATTAGAAAGAGACAATTCACAAGTGATTTCCAGGCACTGAAGGTCTCCAAGTTTTCCTGGACAGATATTACTGCTCAGCTTTGAGCATGTTGACTTTATCTTTAGAGATAATCTAGGAAGAATGGCTCACATATGTTCAGTAATTGTGTGTTGAATTCAAATATTTCACTGTCTTAATCCCTTGTGATGTTTATTCCTATGCTGCTTTCTCAAATTGAGGTTTTTTTAGCTTACTTGGATTTAAATAATAATCCTATAAGTTGGTTTCTTCTTTTCTCCTGTGACAGTTTGGGAACTATCCTTGGAATGATGAATTGATGTTTAGCTTGATCAAAATAGCTTCTTCAGTACTTAAGGCTAGCAAACTGAGGAAGTGGGCTTGATGTTTGGTCAATGAATTGTCTTTTTAATGCTTAGGACAATTACCAACCTTTAAGTAATCTGCTTTACATTATCAGTGAGATTCGTTTGAGCTGCTCGTTTGGAAAATTCCAGAAAACAGTATTTTGAGCCACTGGGAAGAAATATAAACAATGAAGAAGTACCAGAATGCTTTTTAAATACTACAATTCTTTGTTCAGCCCTTGGAAACACCAGGAGATTGCTCCACTTGTGTAAACATACTGATTTACTTGCTCTCTGCTTAGGCAGCAGATCAACGTGATTCCAAAAACTTGCACAGAAACCTTTTAGGTCTAGTGAAATAAAGACGCTCTTTGTTCACTGCCATGATTGACTTGCTGCTGTAGAGTTGGTGACATGTTTTGCCTACCAAGCATGTTTTATAAGCAGAGTTTATATAAAGTTCATGGTACATTAAAATAGATAGCCTCTTCTGTACTAATAAAATACCTTTTATTCCATTATTGGAAACAAATTTAATACAGAATTGCTTTCCAGATTCACAGTGGGCCTTCTGGAACTAAGTCATTGGATTACAGGGTTGTTTTTTTTCCTTGCTTTGATTGATAAATCTATTTTATTCCGTAGACTTGTTGACAGTGTTCAAACTTCAGCCCAACCCTTTAGTATTTCAGAAAACTTTATTGTGATAGTGCAAGTGTGGTTCTTTTTCAGCATTCACTGGAAAGTGTGGAAGGCTCTCAAAGTGTGCAAAAGTTTTTTTTAATCTGTTTTTCTTATTTCAAACATTGTTTCCTGTAAAGAGGAAAAAGGTGTTTGAGATACGTTTGATTCCCTTGTTCATCTATTTTTGAACAGTATAATCTGCCTATTTTCATTTTAACTGGTCATCTCTCAGTAGTGCATTGGTCGAGGGCCTCAGTTTTTCAAACCATTTGAATCCTGCCTGACACAACAGGTGAACTATTCCAGACAGTAAGAAGTGATGTAATAAATATCAACTAAAGATGGTTATCTTCAGATAAATAAATAAATGGTTAAATGGTTATCTTCAGAAGCCCACTAGGAAACAAGTGAATTTTATGTTGTGTGGTTGTTCCCCTGTGAGAAGGTTCATCAGCATAAGTGTTTGTCACTGACTGGTTAATTGCTTGGGAGCTTCTGGCATGTCTCCACTTCACATGGTGAACTGTGAACACGTTACTATAAGCATTATCAAAACTTTGAGATAAATTTATTTCCCCTTTGTCCCATTCTCTGTCAAAGCTAGAGACCTTGGTTTTTATTTCTTTGTCTCCTGTCTCCATGTCTACCATGGGAAAAGCTATTTTTACTTGAATCTAGTGAAGATAAGTGTCCAGATCTTGCTGTGGTTTTGATTTCTTTTGGAGCACTTAAAGTTAAGTTTTATCTTTGAAGCAATGCATAAAAAGCTTAGAGCAGGTTGTGAAAATACAGATCATGTGTAGAAGAAAAAGGAACCGTGACAGTAGTTGTGACAAACTAGATGGTAGCAGCTGTATCTGGGAGAGCTGTCAGGAGGTTTTGATGACTCTTGGGAAAGCAGACCCTGCCCTGTTGTTTCATGCTGATGGGTCAGGGATCTGAAGCCTCTTGTGATAGTTTGGGATTTTTAAAGTCACCATCTCAGTGTGGCTGTTTTGTGTTTTGTTTCTTTGAGGTAGGGATACAAGTGCCCAGTAGTTGTGTGTCTGATTCAGAGCATTGCACTCAGCCTGCTGTAGAACATTGTCTTGGTGATGTTCATGTGCAACAACTGTAAATGGACTTCAAGTTATGTAGACCATTTTGCCCCCACTGCCCTTTGCTTTTAGATCACTGAAAACCATTATTTGGAAGTATTTTGTAGTTGCAGAAGTGTTCTCACAGTTTGAACAAGTGTTTATGAAGGGAAATTTAAGTGGAACTAGAGAACTGTATACACCTTGCCAATAAGTACTTTAAAAAATATAGTAAGTTATGCAAGGGGGAGGAACTTAGTCCAGGTATTGCAGGCACACTACAGGAATGCAGACATAAATTTTTGGCCTGTTTTTTGGTTTTGTCAGAATGATGTCTTCATCTTTTGTTTCATGTTGCCCTGTAGTATTTTAAATAATAATAAAAATATCTCAGCACTTGAAATGTCATGGTTCATCCTGATTTCAAAGATGTCTCAAGATGCTTGGGGGGAGGAGAGAGACAAATGTGATCTCTCAAGGCTTAGGTAACTTTCTGATAACAGATGATGCTATCTGTGTCCTCTGAGGGGTATGGTTAGCAGATAAGGTTTTTGTGGCTGTTTTTCTCTGATGCTGGAGGAGGGCATTGAAATGAGCAGTAAGCAGTAGAGGGCATCATATTTCCAAAAGCCATTGGTGTTGGTGACAAAAGAACACCTATACATCTACTTCTCCCCTTAGGTATTTCTCCCTCGTGCTCTTTTCGTAGAGGAAGGATAATAGCCAAGCTTTTGGACAGTGAGAGCAACCGTCTGGGTTTGCAAGACTCCCACCTAGAGACTGTAGCAAAAATAGCATGCACAAAAGGGAGGAGGCAGGGAGAAAGCAGCGCGTTCTAGAGGTGCTCTTTTGCCCGTTGCGGTGCAGGAGGACTGAAATAACCCTACATGTAACTGCCACGGGAATTACAGTTACTATTTGAAAAGGACAACACTGATTTTATTTGGCAACGAGGGTGTTAATACAGATGAAAATACACAAGTGAATCAGTGCACTGCGGAAGATGAAATGCTTCCCTTGTCAGTTCTCACACACTATTAAATCCGCCCAGTTCAACACCAGTGCCTTGATGTCTGTCTCTTGCTTTGACCAAGGTATGGGAATACAGTATTCTTAACGGTGAGTTATTTGATTTTAAATGTATGATTGGTTGCTTTGCTCTCACTGATTTTTGTACAAAATCTGCATCTCAGCCCTATTTTGGGACTAGTTAAGAAGAATTTTTTTCTGCCTACTTTTTTATCACGTTTGTCCTTGGAAAGGGAAGGGTCCAAGATTACAGTGTAGAAGGCATGTGAAATTCTGTAGATGTCTTGAGTTTAAAAACTAGTAATTGTGTTGTGATTGCTGCAAAGGAATGTATTTTATTTCTAATGTAAAATTGATCCAAGTACTTAAAAAGATCTGCATAGGGTCGGTCAGGCACTGGAGTTTTGTCACCACTGACTGAGCCTGCTGGACTTCTTGGAGGTGTGGGGATGTTAGAACTGAAAGTTTGTTCACACAGTTGAGCCCACAGACAAAGCAGGACTTTAATCAGCTTGGAGGTCACTGATACCAAGCTTGGATGTTTTTGCAAGTTAAAATAAATGCCAAGAGTGAGAATGTATAGAACGGTTACAGAAAAATATATAGCTTTCTGCTATATGTGAGACTTGTACTATTATAAAATACAATATATATTACATAAGCAGACCTAAGAAAACGGAGGGTTTATTTCTTAATTTAAGGCTTTTCTGGCTATTGTTGCTGCCTGATACAAAACTTCAAGATTTTTGACCTTGAAAAACTTCTAAGTGACTTTTGCCAAAAAAAGTATTATCATGATTTTTCTTTGCTGTTCTGCTGATAACTTGCTGTGTTTTCTGTTCTGTTCTAAGGCTATCATAGCTTGCAGTGTTAAATCCCTCCATGTTTTCCAAAATAGTAATTTTTCTATGTATTTTTTTACTTTTGAGAGGGGAGTTACTTTGTTTTTCTTCAATTAATTGATAACTTCCTTAAGCTCTTCTCCTTTTAGAGGATTACAACAAGGTGGTTTTGCGTTGTATGGTATAGTTAAAATTAGATTGCTTGGCATGTGCTCCACTCTTTGTGCATACTGGACTTGATTAATTGCATTTTTTTCCTGATTAATTGTACATTATCCTTTATGCCCTGTTCACCAGTGAAAGTTACTTATTGAATGCCATATCTTCTTCACTAGAAAGCTCTGCAGTCTTAAATCTTAGAGATGTGAGAGAAATCACTCCATCTTGTTCACAAATATGTTAATGACTGGCTGAAGTCCAGGAAAAAAACCTGTGCACTGAAATAAAGGTTTTTCTGTGTGTTGTGGATCCTGGTTTACATACAAGCTTATATTTATATCCTTAACACAGTGTTCTTGAGAAATTTCAGCCTGTTTGTATTTCAGCAGTGCCAGATAATCATGGCAAGGGAGGTCAATGGAGATAGGATCATCTTGTGTTTATCCTTTGTTATATGGCTGCTTGTGCTGTATATATAGCGAATACAGCTGAGCTGTACATATGTGTTTGTGCCAAGAATCTGACTCTGCATCTTCTGCCTGAGGATTTTGCAGCTGAGTTTGCCCGGCTTGTCTCGGTTGTCTTTGTACTGTGCAGGTTTCAGACAGATAGGCTGCATGCTTGTAACTGCTGTGTAATGCAGTTATTAAGGCACAGCTTGCCCTCTGGCCCTCAGAGGCCACCACCCATGGGTTTGGGACAACTAGGGAATGATGTAAGTTTTGTTTTGGTATTAAAATGAGTAAGAGGAAAATCCTGCATGTTTTACTACTTCAGAATGAGATAACCCTATTGCTGTCTATGATAAGATAGCTTCCATGATATGCTGCACAATAATGTCTGCTTTAAATTCAGACTGAGGATCTTTTGCTTAGCAGAGTCTTTCAGTCTGTAGAGCAGGTACCAGATCTTTTTAAACTCTAAAGCAGAGAATGAACAAACCACCCAACAGAAAATGTGGGTAGTGTTTACCTACATCAGACTGATATGAAAGCAAAACAACCTGAAGACTTGCATATGTGAAAATCTTACGTAGTCTCTTCTACAGAAAATGAGTTTAATATAGTTGTATTGCAATTTGAAGTTGGCATTTGAATTACTTCCTAATTCTGTGTAGCTGTTTTTGTTCCACATCCTTGAATCCCTTAGAGACTGATGTGTCTCCACCGTAATATGTTTTGCCCTTGAGTTGTCAAACATGTGCAAAGTCTTTTGAGATAATATGGGTAATGATTCTATCTAAATAATATCAGAAAGAATGGAGAAAATAAAGGTAGGAATATGTATGTATATGCACAGTCTTTCTCTGCTGGTACAGTGCACACTGAAAATCCACTTCTTTATTATCCCACAGTAGCAGTCATAACAGAAAACCATTCATAAGAAGTGATATCAAACCTTTAAAAACAATTCTGTGCAGAACACGGAATTTGTAACTAGCACTGTGAACTAGTAACTGGTTTTCAAATGTACAGCTTTTAACAATTACTTCAGTATTTTTTAAGAAATCCCTATGTGTTTTGTAACATAAATACATTTAATCTAAATTGAAGTATATATTTTCTTTTCAACTTACTACTATAACTTTCTTAGCCACTTCGTACTTAGAAGTTTTTTACATGTTTCGTTTTGTCCTATGCAGCGGATATAATTTCTACAGTAGAATTTAACCATTCTGGAGAATTGCTAGCAACAGGAGACAAAGGAGGTAGAGTTGTCATCTTTCAACAGGAGCAGGAGGTGAGTGCCAACTATGTAGAAGTATATTAAGTGTTCTCTGTTCCTATGTCTGTTTCTTTAAAGAAAAGGATCATGTTTTTTTATAAAAAAACTTCACACAAAGTTCATGCCTATATAGTAAGTGATCAAAATTATATAATGTAAGAGTGAAGAAATTATGGAGAACTGCCTGACACTCATAGAAATGTATGTCTCTCTAAACATTCTTTAGCTGTGGTCTAGAAAGTTTAAAGTGAAAACAAAAAAAGGGTGGGTCAGACAGAAAAAGACCTTGGGGAAGCTGAAGTTGGTTGTTTTAAAAGGACTCTACTTGGCTGTGATTATTTCAGATTTCACTGTAGCTGAGGAAATAAAAGTTGCCCTTAATTGAGCATGTGATCTAAGATGTCCTTTTCCATGATGGTATCAATGGGTTAAAATAAGGGTAGCAAAGGTATCTTTTAATTTTATACTTGCTCTTTTGATTTTCGCATAATTCTACAGACCAACCTCCTAAAGGTAGGACAGGGCCTCTACTCCCAATATTAAGGGTGGGAGAGCTGAGATTGAGTGCTTGATTTTAACTAAGGTTGTAGTTAGAAGATGACTTGCTTATAATTTATATCTGGGGGGGATAAAAAGGCAGTTCTGTCATTTCACTGCCAAAAAAAGTAATGCTGTTACTACTTAGTGTTTCATTCAGTTTCAATTAAAAAAATCCTAAGCCTTAAAAATTCCACAGCTCCCCAGAAAAAGTTGCTTTCTGCTGGTAAGCAGGCCATTCGAGTGCAGCACCTTCTCTTTATGAATAAAAATCCCTGTGGTCACTTGGTGCCATCTAGTGGGATGTTCCTGACTGACCAGCCTCTTCCTAAGTTCTGGGTCCAAGGTGAACAGAGCCTGTAGAGAAGCCTTACTATAATCTTCCTGTAGTTCCAGGCATAAACTCTTGTGGCGTTTCCTTGTGTATTGTTTAAACTCTTGAGATTTTGTGTACATCCTTGAAAGAACCTTGATGTAGATTAAAGCTTTAAATAGCTTTTTGCCTGTTGTCAAGTCAGTTGTCTTTCAGTGACTACTTTTGGTTTTGATGCATAACCCATGGCTCATATCTTTATGATCTGTGAATCTAGGCATAGTAAGAACCACCTGGGCTATCAGATGAAGTTGCACAGAATTGGTTTTGGTATAATTTTACTCCTAAGTGTTTAGGGAATGAGCAATGGGGACTGGATTCCTTAATGCATTAGTAGTTAGTTACACCATAGGAACTACTGTCTAGAGCCAGTTTTATATAAAAGAGTATCTAAAAGCCAACTGTTTAGGTATTTTAGTTGGATTTATGTGCCACCTCCTACCACACTGCATTTCAGAGTGCTTTACACTCAGAAAGGAAGAAAAACGCTAATACAAGCACTCTCTACAGAGCTATACAGGCCCATGTAACTTTGCCCACTTCCAAGATGCTGCCAACTCTGGGCTGGAATGTGGCAGCTCTTCTGCAATGCGAAGCAAGTGACATGACATCAGGATCAGGCAGGAAACGAATACTGGATCTAATTGAAACTGAAGGAGGAATTTGCGTAGGCAGTCTGTAATTACCTAGATTGGAATTTAACATAAGGCACTTGGGACAACACCTCTTCTTGTTTTGATTTTTGAACACGATGAGACAGGATGATCGTTTAAATCCTGCTTTTATCCCAAGGATGGATTTCATACAGTATTGCTTTTAGATATTATTCTAGTACTGTAGAATTTCACTAGAATACAATAGGTATATTTAAGAGTCAATCATTATGCTACATATGGAATTGAAGGAAAGTTCCCAGAATCATGACCAGCATTTCCTAAAGCACAATAGAAGTTGCCTGTTCTGGGCAGTGACCCTGTTTAACTTTTTATGTCTAACTGAAACTTGGAACAAAGTTCCTTCTGTTTTCTAGGGTGGGAAAGCCAGTGGAATAGACAGGTGTGGTACAATGTTCTAGTGCCAAATTTTATTTCTAAGCATTTTGTCCACTTTTCCCTCCTTATTATAAAATACAAGAATTCTTGTCAAGTATTAATGTAGGGCTATGAAGCAAGAGAAAATTACACAAGGAATGTGACAAATGTGGGCTAGCAAGGATCATATCAAGAAGTATGTTTTAGTGAGGTGTTAAGAGTTGAGATTAATGGATGTGAGACACACGAGAAGGAAGGAGCAAGTCCCTAGTCAAGAACATATCACACCCAAGGCATCTGATGGTGCAACTTCTTGAAACAGGTGGAACAGGAATATATTCACAAAACAAAGCTTGAATTTATTTCAAGTATACCTGGTGAGCACTATTTCAGAAATGGTTCCAGGTTTCTGACATGTTATCCGTTGGAGGCTCGGTCCATGCAGCGCAATATTAGTGCAAGGAAGCCACTGCTTAAACCCCAGCTTTAGAAAAAGGAATCATGCAAGTTTGGAGGTTTTTCAGATTTCCAAACAGTTCCATCCTGAAAAGGCAACTGCTAATGTCAAACATGTATTCAGCAGAGGTGTGAAGCTTTTTTGAGTTTTTTAAGAAAGAAAACATAGTAACCCTAGAATGTTTAGGCAAGATACTAGTTTGGAAGTTCAGCTGCTCATAATTAATATGAGAACTTGCTGGAGATGCTGTTCCTGTGGCTCAGGGGAGTTTCTGGAAACTTCAGGAAACTGTCTTGTCTCTGCTGCTTTCTTAGCCCAAAACAGTAGACGCTCTAATCAAGCTATTGAAAAAGAGATATTCCTCATTTCATCTGTTCTACAGGCTTGTTAAAATAAGGAAAGTTGTGCACCAAAGGATACTTGCAGCAAATCTGGAATAGGCAAGAATAATGTGGAAGCCTTAGCAATCTGCGTGTTTATCTTGCTACATAAATACCTAGTTCTGGCTTCTGCCAGCAGCCTTGAAAAGCATTCTGTACATTGCATACATATCTTGATCATTTAATTCTCTTTTTAGAACAAAACCCAGTCTCACAGTAGGGGAGAATACAATGTTTACAGTACCTTTCAAAGCCATGAACCAGAGTTTGACTACTTGAAAAGTTTAGAAATTGAAGAGAAGATCAACAAAATTAGGTGGTTACCCCAGAAAAATGCTGCTCAGTTTTTATTGTCTACAAATGGTAAGTTATGACTTACAGTCATAAATGGTAAGTTAATTTTGCATGGTAACCTGTTGTTCCATAGGGTCACTATTAGGTTTTTGTCTAGGCAAATTGGTTTAAAATGCAAGTATGTAAAGATGTGGCTACAGAAGAGTGCTTCTGTTTATCTGTACTGGCTTGCCTGGACACAGAAGTGCCACAGCATGGGGTGGTGTATTATTATTTCTGCTTTGGTTGCTGTACAGTAAATGGCCTTAGCTAAGCAGTCGTTCAGTACCTTTGTATGTGTATAACTAACTGTGCGAGCTTATATTAGTCATTCATAACAATCCTGATTCTAATTGAAACTTGATGTAACTTTTATAAAAAGAACAAGCTGTGGAGGAGGTCTTTTTTTATGCTTTTTATCTTGTCTTGTTTTCTTCAAGCAGTATTTTTTCTTTTTTGGTGCATGTAGGTGGTCCTGTCTTGTTTGAAGGCTTCATATTGAAGTGCATGAACTGTGGTATCTTTCCTAGAGCTTTGATTTGAAACTGACTGTTTTATTTCAGATAAAACAATAAAATTATGGAAAATCAGTGAAAGGGACAAAAGACCAGAAGGTTATAATTTAAAGGAAGAAGATGGACGGTATAGAGATCCTACTACAGTTACAACACTACGGGTGAGTAGTTCAGTCTCTGTGAATTTGCCTCATTCAAGTGAGGTCTCCTCTCCCTCCCCCAGCACACAGATTAGCCTGTGGCTGGTGGTAACTGCCCCTTCAGATTAACTTGACATTTTCTGTGGTGCCAGTAGGCAGACACATTTACTTCTGAGGTGATTTTGAGATACTTTAATGGGCTTGGTGTGTTGAAGGACTGAGATGGAGTGTGAATGTGTAGTACATTTGTGTCTCAAGCATCCTTTGTGTTGTATTTTGCAGGTGCCAGTATTCAGGCCCATGGACCTCATGGTTGAAGCTAGTCCACGAAGAATATTTGCCAATGCTCACACGTATCACATCAATTCCATCTCCATTAATAGTGATTATGAAACGTACTTATCCGCAGATGACTTGCGGATTAACCTGTGGCACCTAGAAATTACAGACAGAAGTTTTAGTATCTTTTTTGTGTTGTTTTGTATGATGGGAACAGTTTGGTTACAAGAAAACTATTGGGGTTTATTGCCTTTCATGAAAAGCTCTTTGAATAATATGTTTCTCCATATCCTGGTTATTTCTCCTTAGTAGCTGTAAGGATTTTTGCTTCTGGAGAGATAGCTCAGCATGAGTGATATAAGGAGATGTAGGCATTTGGATGGTGAACAGACTTTTTGAAAGGAGAAAAAAGTTTAAGGTTTCAAGAGATGAGCAGTTCTGGAAGGCAGCATTACACTCAAGGATGTTGTGAAAATTTTATTGACTTGCAGTGAGAAGCAAGTCAGAGGATTACCACCCTTATCTAACAGTGTTTCTTCCTTATTTTCTAATGTAACTACCAACCCCTCTGGTATGTGCAGCTGTGAATGTTGCAGGCAGTAAGGGCACAGGAATTCAATCCCATTGCTGGGAGCAGAGATCGTTGGACAAATCATGAAGAACCTGAATGGAAATCACACATGCTATTGTTATAATATAGTAGTGTAATTAGTATTTAAGGAAAATAAAGTTCTATGTGAAAACACTTGGGTGACATCTATGTAGTATAGAATTACTGCTGAAGTGGAGCAAAAACTTAAGCAGGTTTTTGCTCTTAATGAAATAACTTCAAACTGATACAGAATACAACGTTGTGGTCTTGCTTTCTTGACAAACTGTGGGACTTGATTCTAAGTTTTATCCAGTTTCTGACTGGATCCCACAGTCCTGAAAAAGCATTGTGGAATACATTTCAAGCTGAAAAATATTTTGTGAAAACGGGAGAAAATTTCTTAACAAAATGCTGTAGATATTGTAGATATTAAGCCTGCCAACATGGAAGAGCTCACAGAGGTTATAACAGCTGCAGAGTTCCACCCAAACAGCTGTAATACATTTGTGTACAGCAGTAGTAAAGGAACGATCCGACTCTGTGATATGAGAGCAGCAGCACTCTGTGACAGACATTCAAAATGTAAGTTCTGTCCTGCATTGTTTATTGTAGACTAATATCTTCTTGGAGAATATATGATATTTTGCTGGTACATTAAGCACTCAATAAGAATATATTAACCACTGCATGGTGTGTGTTTATTCGCATGAGATTTCTGTAGTGTATTTAATAGATCTAAAGCCTAAAATCTAAATAAATCTTAAATTAGATTCATTTTTTGCCAGAGTAATAGTAGTGAATAAAATTATTAACATCTTAAGTTGGAGTTTCCCTAGACAACAGGACTAGGGAGTGGCTTTCTGCAGACTACAGGAGGTCAGATACTAGTTGTTTGGTCTGTATTTGATACTAGAAATCTTAAATGTGTGAGTGAAGACTCCAAATATTAGTGAGTAGTTCACTTATTTGAAAGCTGACCTTTACTTCCTACAAAAATAAAGTATTTCAAAGTTTGGCAGTTATAAGGCTGTCTTGTTGAAAGTTATTTTTTCAACGCAGGCAGAGTGGCTCAATGTGGCAAGCTGAGAAAATGTTAATCTAATTTGGGTGAATCTTGTATTGGAAGAGATAAAATAAGATAAATGTATCTTGTGAAATGCTTATCTTATTTTTATACAGTGTTTGAAGAGCCGGAAGATCCTAGCAACAGATCATTTTTCTCTGAAATCATCTCTTCCATATCTGATGTAAAATTTAGCCATAGTGGTCGATATATGATGACTAGAGATTACCTGTCAGTGAAGATCTGGGATTTAAATATGGAAAATAGACCTGTGGAAACATACCAGGTATTTTGGTGAAGATGATTTAAACCTTGAAGGATGCTAATAGTCAATGTGGCAGTTAAATTTTTGTCTAGATCAGTATGGCAAAGCAATGAGATTGGTGGGTTCCACACATGTGCTAAAGGATCCTGCTATTTTCAGGCTGATTACAGGACCCAAAACTATGTTTGGGTATGAAACAGCCTTCCTCTTGCACAATGGAAATGCGGAAAGGTAATTTTCAGCCATGGGATAGGACATCTCTAATCTTTAGAGTCTTCAGTTGACCTGATGATCTCTTTTTGTTTCCTGGAGAAAATGGGTGGTAAAGCATTTAATTGGCAGAAAATGCTTTTAGCCAGCACTGAAAATTGCTGTGGTGGTTTCTTGATAAGAAAATTTGTGAAGGGATCCTCTTCATCATACATAGGAGGAAGATCAGTCACCAAAGTGTGATTTTTAGAAAGAAGCAAAGTCTGATAAATCTTGTCAGGTAACTAAAAGGATAGTGAGGGCATAGCTGCTCAGAGAGGGAAAGCATTCTGAAGAACTGCCAAGTTTTGGGAGATGTCTCTTTTCCCCATGACTTGCTACTGTTTGTATTTGTTTGAAATCTCTAGAGCAGAATATATTCATGCATGTGTTCATCTTGTTCTTTATCTATACAGTCAGAGGAGGGAGCTATGTGTGCTCCTGTGCATAGAGTATAAGCACTGTCATGTACTTAAATACTTCTGGAACAAGAATCTGTGAAGATTATTTCACAGCTGTGCAAGTTCAACATTTATTCAGTCTATCTAATTTTTTTCCAGGTGCATGAATACCTCAGAAGTAAACTTTGTTCACTGTATGAGAACGATTGCATTTTTGACAAATTTGAATGCTGTTGGAATGGATCAGACAGGCAAGTTCAGTTCTTCTCTCGGTGCACTTCAGACCTTTCCAAGTTATTCTTAAAACAGCTTGAAGCATGGCCTCAGATATCTGTCTGGTTTTATTTGTGTTTTGCTTTGGTAGACAATGTATGTGTATGAGCTCTTAACCTTTGATGTTGTAGCATAGGATTATAGAGAGCTGCCTTGGCATCCTAAGGAGATGGAGAACTTGACACAAAATTGAGTTTTGTAAACTTTGCCAGAATTAAATACCAAGAAAATATTCCAGTATGCAGGTGCAAGAACCAGCAGGATTAGAGATTGTCTGCAAACTTTAACTGGTGAAATACTGCCAATAACCCATATCCACTAGATTTGTTATTGCTAGCGTGTACATTTTTGGGTTGGATTGCAGGGGTTTTTTATTTGTTGTGTTGGGGTTTCTTCTGTGTCATCTGTTACAATCTGACCTTAAATTATTTTATATGGCAGTAAGGTCTGTGTAGTCAAAGCCTGCTGTCTGATTGTATGCACTACCTGTAAAAATTCTCACTGGGCCTGTTGAAGAATCTGGGTTGTTGTTTTTTTTTTTTTAACATAAAAATAAGTAAAGTAGCTAGAAAGTAGGAAAAAGCCACCTAGGAATTCTCTTTCTTACAGTGAGCTGTCAAGTTTGTCTCTTTTGGGCATGGTTGACCAGCCAATAATACTGCTTATTTGCTAGATCTAAATCAGCTCATGGTACCCCTATAAGTATTGTCAGACTTAACTTTCATTCTTTTTAAACTCAGTATCTATTTTTTTGAGGCAAAGGAAGGGCAGGGCAGCTTCTAAGTCTACTTGTCTTACTGAAAAGTTGATAGAGAATAAGGATCTCCTGTCAGGTGTTGTCATAAACTAGATATGTTTGATGCTACCTACTTTCATGCAGCTTGTGTGTAACTCAAATTACATGGCTAAAAATACAATGTATTTGGCTTTCATTAGATCACTGTGTTCATGAGAAGCAAACTTATAGATGACATTCAAATTCAAGTGCTTTGATAACAAAGTGTGGACCCTTAAAATGTCTAGTTAAGGAAGAAGATCTGTTTTAAAACTCTAAAAATGCCTTAGATTGTAGAAGGTATGGGCAGGGATGCCTGCTTATGTGATAAGACATGATCTTAGATGGGACCCTCACATTTCCTAAAAAGAGGTTGTTTACAACTGAACTAACTTTCTTCCTTCCTCCTTTCTGCAGCATTGTCATGACAGGATCGTACAACAACTTCTTCAGAATGTTTGACAGAAACACAAAGCGAGACATCACCTTAGAGGCATCCCGGGAAAACAACAAACCTCGAACCGTTTTGAAACCACGTAAAGTATGTGCCAGTGGTAAGAGAAAGAAGGATGAAATCAGTGTTGACAGCCTAGACTTCAACAAGAAGATTCTACACACAGCCTGGCATCCTAAGGAAAACATCATTGCTGTAGCTACTACAAACAACTTGTATATATTTCAAGACAAAATGAATTAGGTTTGGCATTCCTAACTGAAGAGTCCACTTCCTGCATAGTTGAAATAGTTGAATCTAGCATTTGTACTTGTAAAGGAAAGAGAATGAGAGGTCCATTATGGCACCCCTTTCCAGTGTTTAAAAATGTGCCATATGACAACACACTTTTATAGCTACATGGAGAAAGCTCTGTTGATCCGTCACTGTGTTCTTCTCCATGTCTGCTAGCCATTTAGGTGAGGATAGGGCACTTTTTAATTTAAATGACTACTTGCACCATCTTGCCTAATGGACTAGATTGGACTGTATCAACATCGGTTTACTCCACTTTTTATGCCTTCCATTGTGATGACGTCAAACACAGGGAAAGCCTTCAATCATGCTATGGGATTTAATTGTGTAACCTCATTACTGTATCATTCGTGGCCCCCTTTTTTATTAAATACAGCTCATTCTTGCTGTGGCTTGTAGCATTCCTCCTCCTTCTGGCCTCCTGGACTCCCCCTTTCCCTTTCATCCCCCTCCACCTAGCCTTGGTGGTGGTGTATAGAAAAAAAACCCCACAAAATAAAGCACAGGAAATGGGTCCGTTTGGGGTCAGTGGTAAAGGGGGTCTGTGTTGCAACAAATGTTTTAACAAACAGTTGACTGTAATCACTCCTTGCCATGTCTGGCACCAAAAAAGAGAAAATAAGGAAAAAAAACAACAAACAAAAAACAAAAACTACTGAATAAAAGTGACAAAGAATGGAGAATCTGTTTTCTTTTTTTAATCTACCTCTTTATACAACTACTCTGTGTTTTACCTTAGATGCATGAAAATAAAATGATGTTTTTTGTAATGATTTTAACCAGTATTAATTATTGTTCATGGGAATGAAGAGAGGGAGGGATTTCACAAGCACCTGCATTCATTCACGAATGACAAGAACACCAGCTGTAGAATGTGTTGATCACTTCCACTTCAAAACAATAAACAGCTGTCAGATTTTGCCAAAATCTGAACAGGTCAGTTACTGTTCCAGTATCCTTGGGGGCTGGTTTTGTTTTTGGGTTTTTTAAACTATTGCTTAAATCGGTACAGGAATAGAATTTTCAGGTTTTAAAATCCACTTTATGGGACTAATGTCTTAATGTTTAGTTTTGTCCTGGTTTCTTTACTGCCTTGTTTTAGAATACAATACCTTTAATGCCTTGTTCAGAGTAGAAAGTCCCCTGTGGCTTTTTAAAAAGTTGTCTGAATTCTTGTTTGGCAGTATGATATTACATAGTACAAAATACCAAGTGATTACATAGATAATTACTACACTGCATTCTGAGATGCTCTATTTTCCATATTTTATTGCTATAAATGAGTGGAAATGTAGTTTTACCATGCAAGTGTTTCTTCTGGCTTTTGTCTTTGCAAAGTTCTTGCACTTACAGAAACATTAAATGGTGCAATGATCAGAAAATATGTGGAGTACAGAAGCTGCATGAAATAAGTGTTTGTAGTTATTTGAGAGATTTAAACTCTTAAGCAAATAAGGCTTATCCAAAGATGAACTAGATATTGATGCTTTATAAGGCTCATGAGTTTTTACCTCCAGGTATTTTTGCTAATTGTGCTTTTAGGTTTACTCTTCCTTCACAGAAATGTTCAGAATGAATTTTAAAGTTGTAGTGAACTTACCTTGACTGGGAGAATTTTCACTTTTCAATTACCTATATTTAAATTATTTGTGGCTTAGTTATAGGTAGTTACTATAATGCCTCTATTATTTGATCAACTGAGATACTGTTTCTGCTGTAAAATTATGGCTGGGTTAGGGGTTGTTAACAACTACTATTGCAACCATAACTTAATTTCTTTAAGTCCTTGTGCAGTGGTTTGAAAATGTAAAATTTCTAATATTTATTAGATCTGGTTCTCTTAAATACAGTATTTGTCTTGTAATATGCATGCCTGACCATGAGCCTTTGTAAGGATTTGACCTTTTTTTTTTTTTTCACCTGTTAGCCTTGTAAAAAATCTAACTGCCCCAGGGATAGCAGCTTGTTTTCCAATGGGTGAATAAACTAGTAGGCCCTATTCCTACTTTGCATAGCATGTGACTAATTTTACTCAAATGGCCATACTTGCTAATAGTTAAGGAAACAACTTGAGTAACATTAATCATGTGTATAGGTGTTTACAGGACCAGGGCCAAGGTTTATGCTTCGTCTTATCACAAGGTCAAAGAGATAATTAGACACTTCCTTTGCATCAGAGTGGTACAGTTCATCTCCATTTTGCAAAGAAAGGCCTAGGTTTAATGACTGCTATTTTGGGAAGATTGAGGGTCATGGTATCGAGACTGCTGCTCTTGTGTGTATCTATAATCTGAATGATGCACCGAATACCTAAAAAGTTGCTTAGCACAGATACAAAAGGAAGTGAAGATGCGACGCCTACACAGGACTGAACAGGTAGAGTTCACACAGAACAAGGCACAGCCTTCTAGCAATACTACACTCAAGTGAAACTGCCTCTTGGACCTCAGCTGTGCTTGCTGGGATGGAATCAGGGGGTTTCCAGCTAGTTTTTGAGAACAATTTTTGGTTTTGTCAGTGGTGGTGATCCCTTGCATGTCATCTGAGGTTTAATTTATCTTCACCAAAAGCAGCTACTGACTTTGGTGTCATACTATCCAATTAGATAATTCTCTAAGCACACTGTCCATTGACATATGCTGTAAAACTTATATTTTATTAATAAAAGTATGCATAGAATACATTTCGTCAGGTTGCTTTTTATCCTTTTTCCTGTCCCTTCTCCTCTATTTACAGGTATTTTTGCCATTATTGCATGGCAATACTTCCCTACTGCATGTTGAACAGTGCCCCATTCTGTGCTGTGATTTTTGGGTCTTACCCTAGGCAGCCTGCCAAGCAGGATGGCTCTTGGGGTAATTCTGCTTTCCACCAACATGCACAATTTCAGAAAATCATCCACTTCATTCTAGTCGTCTCTTCCAGTGCCCAGTGAGATACAGAAAAGGAGCTTTGTACCCAAGAACTTTGAAGTCAGTGATGCTGCCTAAGGTGCCAACAACTACTACTGAGGGGTTTAGTATCTACAAAATTACAACCATGTTCTAAACCACAGGAATACTATTGCCAACAAACATTAAGTTGTTTATCTGGCTGATATAATGCTGAGGCTAAAGTTCCTTCACCATTTTCCT
>NW_009952804.1:707436-710705 GCF_000747805.2 Chaetura pelagica
CCTGCTGACAGATGTCTGCTACCTTTAAAACACTGGATATGCAGCAACACCCTGCTTTCCCTTCTGTTGAGGCAGGACTGTAACTTCTACTTCAGCATTATTTAAATATATACTATTCTGGAAAAAGCAAAATCCTGTAATTTTCCCTCTCTTGGAGAGGGGCTGCTGGATGATGGGATACTAATATTTTTGGGTTTTGTTTTTTTTGTTTTGTTTGTTACTTGGTGATTCTGGAGTTGGTGTATTTAGACACAACATAGGAAGTAGTTACCTATGCATTGGTCTTCAGCTCCTGGCTGCAGGCTCTGCAGCCTGCAGAGGTGTGTGGTCTCCCAGTACACAAAACACAAACAAAAGGAGATATTTTCTTTTGTCCTTTCCCATGTAATCAGCTGTTGTGACTTGAAGGCTTGGTGTATTGCATCAGTGTGGGGAGAGGTGTGCTGGAAGGGAGGCTGCTGTGTAATGACTCTTGGTGGCTTGAATGATGTGTGTGTTTGCTCTTAAACATCTTAACCTGGTATAGAACAGTTTGGCCTTGTAGAAAAGAGTGGTGGAAGAAAAATGGATGGCAGTGGCTGGAGTAAGAAGTGTTTCTACTGTGACACAGCTGAGAGACAAAGAAACAGCATAAATTCCATTTCTCTACACAATCTACCCTTGAATTTTAGTAATCTGAACTTTTTGCAAACAATTTATTGATTATTTCTTTTTGACAAGAAAACACTCACGGTTTTTCCTGTGTTGGTGCTCCCCCCTAGGAGGCAAAACGCTAGCAAGGAGAGGTGGCTGCTTCAAAAACTCAAGGGATGCAGGTGAGATATTGCTACTATCAGTTGTTCCTAAATAGAAATCACAAAAAAGGCATTTTTAGGACACATCCTCAGTGCCTCCACCATGAAGAAACCAACTGAGGTCTCATCCCTCGTAGCAACAGGTTAGCAAAAGTAATTGCAGAATGTTTAAGACTTTTAGATCATTCTTTACTTAAATTGCATCAAACACTAAGAACACCTTGCAGCCATGAGAATAAGGCAGCGGGAATATCTTGGCTCAGCTCTGAGATAAATGGGGTGGCTTGTTACTTGTTTGATTTCAATCAACTTAAAAGGCTTGGTGTAACTTTCTAAAATGTTTTCTAAAACCATTCTATTGCACTTCAGTACAAAAGGCCTTGCCCAGGAGTTTATGGCTGTTCTTTCTCTTTTATTAACATGCGGTTTTCTGTCCCTCCAACCTTGCTATTGTCATAGCATTTCCCATCCAAGGATTCAAATGACTTTACAAACCTTAATTACATCATTCAGCTGACTTAAGGAAGGTGTGTAGTGGTTAGAGCACAGGGCTGAAAGTCAGGACTTGTGAATGCTATTTCTGGCTCTGCATTGACTCACTCTATAATCTTGATCAATTTATTTCTGACTCAGAAATTTTAATAGTCCTACTTCACTGATAAATATTCATGCCACAAGTATTACAGCAAATGCTTCCTGAATGATGGAAATTACAAATGCTCATGATGTTAGTCTGTGAGTGTCAGGGTTGCACAGTAGGACAGTGTTAACCAAGGCAGGTTTTCTATTCAAAATCAAAAGTAGCTCATTGTTCTGATTCCAATCTAGAATGTATCTGCAGCTTTTCTACCTGTAAGCAGCAGTTGTATTCTATTATTTCAGTTACTGCTTTCTTTTTACTAATGTACCTAATTCTGTTCCAGAAATATCCAAGGGACATAGAGATTTTCCACAAGATTTGATGTTTGTTACAGTCACACAGAGTATAGAAGTCAATTTGATAAGAAAAGAGTTAGAGAAGGTGGGTTTTCCATGACCATGCTTCAATATTTGGACACTTGACAACATGGGATAGATGAAAAGAAAATTAAAACAATTTGAAACTGGTATTCTAGCATGGAACAATGGTACATACAGGCCTTTTCTTTAGCTTGAAATAGTTCTGACACAAATGTTTCCTTTGCATGTGTAAGGGGGAGATAATGAAAAACAAACAGAAGTGGCTCTGTGTGACTTCCATCCCTGATGGAATTACTGAACTACTGTGCCTACAATAATGTAAGAAACCATAATTCATATTCTTGTGGTTGCTGATGGGAGTGGTTTATTATATAAAAGGCTCCTTTTGTGCTGTTGGGAAGCAAAATGTTTCTATGTATGTGTGAGACGGGGCTTAAGTTATGGAGTTCCACAAAAAAGGCTCCAGGTCTGAAAATAATCCTTAAAAGTTTAAGTGATGTCAAATGGAGGGCAGTTAGTAAAGTTGATTTCTCAAGCTCTAAAGGGGAATTAAGTCATCATCGGTGAGGAAGTTAGTATTGCTGGTATTTTTGTTAGTGAAAAAGGAGATCAGAAGCAGAACCCTGTCAAGGTTTTGCCATACCAGGTTATCTATGAAAACAAGCTCTGCCTTGAGGAAATTACTTGATTTTCAAGATTAAAACTGACTTTTATATTGAAATAAACAATTTAGAAGAACCTTATTTTCTAGATATCATAATTTTGTGAAAGTTACTTAGAACAGATAATTGGTATTGAAGCTCCTCATGTTACAACTGAAGAAACCTCAGCAGGACCAGGTAGACGTTTGCATCCGTGTATCACTGTATTTGAAAGTCACCTCCATGGAAATTCAGTGTAACTCCCATTCTCAGTACAGCTCTCTGAGCATAAGTAGCCTGAGGTTGCCTCCTCATTTTCATATTGGAAGGAAACTGTTGCGGACACTAATAATTTCACTTTTTATAGCTACACTTTTGCATCCCAGCTCAGCACAAGTCCAGTTTTGTTACACAGATGCCACCCTCATTATCTTCACTGTCTGCCAGTAATTAAAACAACTGCCATGCACGAGGTTGGTTTGCTAAACACTGTTAATTTCAGAATTGGCATTACTTTTAATCTTAAAAACCTTTTGTTCTTTCAGGGAGTCTTAACTATATTTGATGGAGTTATTAGTTGGTTTAAAATTACCTGGAGACAAGGCAAGGCCGATGAGAGGGGAAACAAGTGTTCAGAGACTCATGCCACGCAGGTTTGGCAGGTTCCCTCAATCGCTGAGCGTTAAGGGAGGAGGATCTGCAGGAATCTCCCGTGTGGGAACACGTTTGGTGGGTTCTGCGGCAGGGACGGACGGGCAGAGGTGGGAGCAGAGCAGGCCCAAGGGGCTGCAGGCGCTGAGGCGAAGGAGGACAGTGATGTCGGGTATCTCCAGAGGGTTGCGGGGGGCGAGGGGGGGAGCCCAGCCCGCGTTTC
>NW_009952804.1:711322-740469 GCF_000747805.2 Chaetura pelagica
GGCACAAAAACCGGGGTTGAACCCCCGGGGTGCTGTGGGCGGTGGGTGTCCGGGCCGGGCTGCTCCTCCGGGGAGCGCTGAGGCCGCGGGGCTGATGTGAATCACGAGCTGGGGCCGGGGCTCGCTGCGAGCCCAGGAGCAGGTTTGTTTTCTTGGTTAAACTGAGTTGATTCGGTGGCTGGTGTGAACAGCTAAGATGGGGATACAGCAGGGTAGGGGGAGGAGCGTGACTGTGGGAATGAGTTTATTCAGTGGCTGATTCAATACCACTGACGTGAGCTATTTTCCTCTATATCCGGCATCTATGTCAGCTGCTCTGCTGCATCCTTTTGTTCCTAGGATAACACTAGTAAGGCACATCGGTGGTTTTATGCAGGATTTCGTCCTTACTTGGCAGATGCTTTTCCCTCGTTTTAAACAACTGCCTCAGTGTGTCCTTTCATTTGTTCGGACTTATTAAGGGTGCTGCAGTTGGAGAGGTGAATAAATTGCATTAATGATTAACTGTTGCCTTCATGGTTTACAATGAAGTTAAACTGACAACAAAATATAGTGGTTGGTTAATGTCCAGTAATTCAATGGGAATTGTATTAAAGAAGAATAAACTATACCCATTTCATAACACTGCTATTGTCTTATGGTAACACTACATCTTGTGATAACGATGGCAGTTTACAGTAATGTTCACTTGAGGCAAATACATATTTTAGCAAATTATTCAGGGCTGTTAGCCTACTTAAATAACAATTATGCTGTCTTAAAGTTGTGGCATGCCTAGTGCCTAAAACTCACTGCTTACTTTAGAAATTGCAATCTAAAGTACTTCTGAATTTTATTATTTTGGTTTTGTTTCCTGATAGTAAGTTAACTTACTCTGTGAGATGTGTTAATCTTCTGTAAGGTAGAAGCAACAACAGATGAGTGCTCTGTAAGCCTGTGCTGGATCTGCCCACATAGATCTTGCTGCTGGATCAGCACGTAGAGGCTTAGTAAAATCAATGTGATTACTGAAGGTGGTGAACACAAGGTATGAGAGGAAGTGTTTGATAGTCTGTGCTCTGTGAACAAAACAAATGCAGCCAATCAGCTCCATGGAGGCTTAGTGCTGCTTTCAGATGTTCAGCCACTCCACAATGCTTTGGTGTTATAGGTACATTTTCTGCCATTTATATAAGCTTTATCAGTGAACCTTTTCAGGCTAATGAGCTTAGACATTTATTAATTTTGTTCTGTATGTCATTTGTGCACGTTTAGGGCCTTTCATTCAAAGATCCCTTAGCACTTGAATGGAAGGTCAGATAGACTTGGGATTAACACTGAGAACTGAACCTGTGCTTTGTCAGGTTCACCAAGAAAAAAAAAAGGCTTGTTTGCTCTGGGAATTCTAGATGCTTCCTGCATTTTAATTATTATAAAGTTCTGTTACATATTGACAAAATGAAGAAATCCCACCTTGGTCATGAATCCTTCTAGCTCTGTCATGGAAAATCAGCTTAATAATTACCACTATGGGAACTTGAACAGCTTTCTTTTCTCCTTTCTCTTTTTTGGTGTATATATATATTTATTTTTTTTTTGGTTAATGATGTACTTCATCACATTTCTTAGTTTATTCAAGTTGGCCACAGCTCAGATGTCTTGTGAGCTACTAGTCTGGGGTATTTTTAGGGATATGAAGTGTATATGTGTATATAACATATATATTTCTCTGGTCTCTGCGTGTAGGGTCTCCCTACACCCAAGTGACACAACCGACTGAATAAATAACATGAGACCCCCTCTTCCTCCACACACTTAGCTACTGTTGTTATGGAAAAAGCATGTAATTAAAGTCAGTTTATTCTCAAATATATTTTTGTGCGTTTTTTCTAAAAAAAGCAGAGAATTCTGTTCCTCTGATCAGAGTCGTTGAAACTATTGGGGCTCTCTGGCTCTCTCTCCCAAACCGGTTGTGACTGCTAGTGGGAGTATGCAGCATGTTTTAGCTTGATGTCAGATTATGCTTCCTTGAATGCATTTGGACTCATTAAAAGTGAGGTCAGATGGAGAACGTGCTGCTTGTCATGTAAACTACTGCTGGGCTTGTTGGCAGTCTTTACTCACAGCTTAATTGGAGTGTTCTTCCCAGAATGGCCACAATGCATTTTAGATAAACAGCAAGTTTGATCAGTCTGGAGTAAATGTTAATAAAGATTTTAATTGCACATAATATTAAGTTCTGTGTAGGTGTGTTTAGCTTTTCTCTGCTGGTGCTTGGTGTCAGAGGAAGGTGTTTGTCTTCTGTTTTTTCCACAGTTTGTCACTGCTGATTTTTTTTTTTTTTTTAATAATAGATGTCTTTGCAGATCCTGAGCACTATAATTCTCCCAATAGATGCTCTCTACTCCAAAATGGTTCTTGGGGAACTTAGAGCTTTCTGACCTATCTATCTTCTAACTGCATTTGCCACGTGCTTTTCTGCAGATGTGGCCTCTTGCTGTAAAGGTGTTGCTACAAGGCAAGTCTACCTTTCTGATGTAGTTCTTACAATGTGGCATTTGGGGTTTGAAATTTAGACAGCAGCAATCATCATAAATCTGAAATAATATGTCCTCTGTCTCATGCTGACCAGTCTGAGCAAGGACTGTCTTTTCCCAGTTAACACTTTGTTTTCTGAAAAGCCCAGTTTATAGTATAGAGTTGGTGCACGTTGTGTGGTAGTGCACAAGAGCTCTGTGCACACCCTAAATTCCTTGTTGGGGAATACAGCTTGGGGAAATCCGACTCTAAACCACCAGGGCTTGAACGAGTGTGATGCTTCCATGGTCGTCAGGATAATGGCTAAGTAATTTATTGGTACTAAGGATAAACTGCTTCAGCCTCACGAAACCAAATTGAAAGTAGGTGAGCTCATTGTGACATACATCCCATCCTGTATTACTTTGCTGTAGTAGTAAGTGCAGGCACTCTAAGGTGCGTTTCGGAAGTCAAGTAATCAGTGTTAAAGTTTAGAACCTGTACAAATAGTGTTTAAAAAGTAGTTTCACCTGTTGCATTAGTATCTTGAGGCTTTCTCTTTTTCTTTTGAATATTTTTACCTCAGTGGTGAAGTTGTCAAAACTTT
Source organism: Chaetura pelagica (assembly GCF_000747805.2). NCBI lineage: Eukaryota > Metazoa > Chordata > Aves > Apodiformes > Apodidae > Chaetura > Chaetura pelagica. The sequence continues at coordinate 714,426 of NW_009952804.1, forward strand.
AAAAAATATGATAAAAATTTAACCAAACACAAAAAAACTGAAAGCACTTACCTTCAGGTGGCATAAATTAAGTGACATGGGAGTTGTGATGACATACACACGTGTGGAATCATTATTTGATCAATAATGGGCAGTAATGTTACATTGAAAACTGCTTTTGAGAAGTTGGAGATCATTCCCCTCGTAATCACAGCTAATAAATTGCTGTATGGTCAAATGATTATTGTTATATATCTTAACAAGAAGGTTTGAATTGCAAATGGACAGGGAATGAATTTAAATACTTGAAACAGATGGAACATGAGAAGCCTGTTCTGTCTTTACTCCTCAGGACATAAAATGGTGTGTTTATGAATTAAGTGTATTTCCAAAACTTATGGATTGGAGCATCTCACTAATAAATATACCATTAAATATTGTTTTGTGTTTAGTTAATACATGTGAAGATGTTTAAAAATAAAAATCCTCATCCTAACTACAGAATGTATGGGCTTTATAGTGGATGTTTTGATTGTTCATGATACACACTTGCTTTTTTGTCAAATCTCAGTGCTCACATGGCTATTCCATAGCTATAATTTAAAAATAAAATTATTTTTGCTTATTATTAGTGAAACCTTTTAATCTAATTGCAGTGAAATGAATGTGAGCATGGTACTTCAGCTGTGTGAGGGGACATAAGGCCTCCCCTCAAGGTTCTGATGGTTTGAACTGTGGCATGACCCGTTTATTAAGGTTATAGTAAGGCAGGAGAGGTGGCAGATGGCATTGAATGGGAGGTGTTTGTTAGAGGGCCAGGGAAAATAACGTCTAATGAGGCCTGAGAATAACAATCTGCTTGATGTATGTAAAAATCAGGGTTTGATTCAAGGCCTTTGGAATTGGAGGGAAGAAGGGGAATGTACAATTGCAGATGGGGAATTGTATAGAAGGGGGCTAGAGGATGAAAATTTTGTGTCAAAAAGGAATGTAGAAGTAGAGCAAGGAAGCAGGCTGACTAGTGTAATTGAGCAATACACAGATAATTGAAGTTTCAAACTGCAGAGAGAAATGTGGCCTATTAAAGTATTAATAGTTGAGGAGACATTTTAGTTAGCCAGCTCTGGAGGAAGGTAGCACCAAACCAGAACTTTCCAGGAGTGTTTTTGTTGATGAAAGAGGAAGGAAGATGTCACTCTTTAGAACATGTTTGTGAGCCTTTTCCCAGCAGCAGTGTATGTTATCTGAATTCACCATGTTAGTGGTTTTTTTTCTGTGTGTAATTGATAACCTTAAGATGGGTTTTAGTTCTGCTGCTGTTAATGAGGTGACGTCTGTCTGGCCTGACAGGTTCCTGGGTGGAGTTACAGATGAACAGCAACGGCAACAGCAACGATAATGGCAATGGGAAAAATGGAGGCCTGGAACATGTCCCCTCATCATCCTCCATCCACAATGGAGACATGGAAAAAATTCTCCTGGACGCCCAGCATGAGTCGGGACAGAGCAGTTCAAGAGGTAGTTCCCACTGTGACAGGTAAAGAGATGTTTGGAGTCCTGTGTGCAACTTACTGCAGTTTTTATCCTGTAGCTATTAATGGAGGGGTAAAACTTGTTCTCAGGCTTCAGTTTGTCATGCTCCAGTATTTGGAATACTTGCTGGCTCATGATAACTGACTTTCCAGTAAGACATCTGACTTGAAAAACAACATTGTTGTACAGAGAACTATGGAATCCAGAAGTGGGAAGGTCACATCAATACTGCAGTTAAACTTCACCGTGTCATATATCACATATGATATAAAAAAGCCTGATTTTACTGGTGCATTTGTTACAGTGTTATATACATGTGCTTTCTTTTTTCAAGCATCATAAAATATATTAGTGGGCTTACCAGAAAAAAAGGTTATCAGAATTCGTGCTCCTTACTTTCAGTATTCCTCTTTTTTCGTATGAAGGCAAAATATTTCTTACCTAAGAATGTAGTTTTGTGAGGCACATATGAGAATTATGCTGTTATTATTATTCTTATTATACCTTTTTTCTGGAAAGTTTTGGGGCAGTTTTGAAAATCCTTGAGCTATTTTTCTATGCATAAATTTTAGCTGCTCGTGCTCCTCCTTTTGCTGGATGAATGCTGTCTTAGTTGTCAGGCCTACTGTGTAGCTTATATGCGGTGGTTGATCAGATATAAAAGCTATTTAAAATTAGTGAGGCCTGATTTAATTACTGAATGTAGTAGACTGTTTGGAAAGAATCCATATGAGCGTTTCAGATAGATTGTTTACATTTATGGAAAACAAAATTTTACATCTGTGTTGCTAAGAAACTAGCTGTCAGTTGTTCTTTCCAGTCCTACCAGAAATGTTTGCTAGATTGTGATTGTATAGGTTTGGTTTTTTTCTTTTACTAGGATAGGATTTTTTCAATCATTACTCATGTATGAATGAGACTATTTTCCTTTTTTTTTTTTTTTTTTTTTTTTTTTTCCCAACTTAATTTTTCACTTGGTAACTTTTTGGTCATTCCTTTCCCTTTTTGGCATTTGTAGTAAGATACAAAAAAGGGGAAATACTTTGATATTAAGCATTCTTTTCTAAAAGTTCTAAACAGCGTGTTGCTCTTTAAGTGTGGTGTTTTGGGTTCTTTTTGGATGTTTCTAAAATACCCTTTTTTCATGAAAGCCTATGTCGGGTTAAAAGATGCCTGTGGAGTTTTAATGAGAGGCACCTATACTGATGCGTGTCACAGTATTTTGTATTGTTCCTGACTTAGATTCTCTAGTGTTTCCTTGATTGAGGTGCAATAGTTGATTACTTTCTTGAGTAGATTACCAAATTTTAAACATTCAAAGTGAGGCTAGCAACAGGAATATGAGTTCTTGCCAAGCATTAAAAAGTGTTGTAGTGTGTAATGTTTCTGCTTGTAATGATACAAAAAGAGGTATAATTCACAATTATTAAATATTATCTAAAAGAAGGATGGGATCTATATCTTTTCTGTAGCAGTGGAAGTTTTGGGCAATGCTTCCTTTGCTTCAGTGGAAGGATGGTCAAACCTGTTGTGAAAGGTAGGATTATAAAAGGGAAAAAAATTGAAAAGATGAGGGGTTTTGGAAAACTTTCTGGTGCTGATATTTGTGATCTGTAGTGTAGACTAACTCATCTGAATAGTCTGTAGAAGTGCACGTGGGAATGATTCAGCTGAGATGCTGTTTACACTACTGATTCTGTCGGTGACAATGTAGTATGACAAAATGACATGAAATCCCTTTCTCTTTAGCCCTTCACCTCAAGAAGATGGACAGATAACTTTTGATGTGGAAATGCACACAAGTAAAGACAGTAGTTCTCAGGTATTTTCTTCATTAACCTTTAAGAGGCTAACTTTTTTAAAAGTATATTGTAAAGTTTTGGAAATTTTGTATAGATTATATATTTGTGAATACTGGGAGTACTTGAAGTGTAGAGCAACCTGTGTCTTGTCAAATAGTCTAAAATGTTAAGTATTTTACCTGTCAAAATTGCATAGAACTTGCTTTCTAGCATTTTTTTTTGTTCTGAGGCCCTGAACTTGACTGTTACCTGCAGTACAAACAAATGAATTATATAAACCTTATTTATTCAGAATTTGGAGATGTCCCTTTGTCATTTTGCTAAGGCTGTTAACTTGTCTCATACTTAGTTCTTGCTGGTTTTTACTCTTATTCTAGGCTTAGATTCTGTAATAAATGAAATTGGACTTGTAGAAATTAATACTTTTGGAGTGATGGGGAAAATGAGGTCTCATATCTAAAGCTGAGACATGCCCTCTTGAGTGGCAGTCATATTACTGTTTAACACCCTGCTTCCACTGTGTGTGTCAAACCTGTTTTGTTTATGAAATGTTTGTATTTCTGCACAAGATTTCACGGTGTTCACTTTATTGCTCTACAGATTGTCAGCTCACATGATAATGAGTAATCTCCATAACACAAACTGAGAGGAGGCTAATGCTGAACTCTTAGTTTGATTATTTAATAGAATTTGCTGTCTTCAGCAGTATAAATAAAAAGCATTCCTGGAAGCATGAAACCTTGCATTTAATTTTGTCAAAGACCTGACTGAACAGTAGGCTTGCAGTGGTTCTGCCCTACAGAGCCAGAACAGCTGAATGAAGTTGTGGCTTAGATCTGCCATCTCACTTTTGTCACTGTCATATTTGATCAATTCTGCTTTTGGCAAGGTTCCCACTGTAATGTTGTAAGTGCTTATTTTACTAAGGGTCACTCAGGAAATTGTTTCAATACTAAGGAGGAGTTTGTACCAAAGCCCATGAGTTTATTAGTCTTTCTGGTGATTTTTTTTTTTTCTTGTATAGTAACATTTGCATCTCATGATGTAATATCTTTGGATCAAGACAATTGTAGTGAGTGCTTGCCTTTTCCTGCTGCATCTAGGACTCACTAATTCCAAGTAATATAAATTTTAAATTCCTAATAACACCTTAAAAAAGTCAAAATACTGTTTTTGAAACCTTTTTATCTGGTGTTCAGGTTCTGAATGCTTTAAATTGGATTCCATCATTTAAAGTTTTTGCCATTTGTAAAAACTTAATTTAGTATTTGTTGCATACTGCTGGTTTATTACATTTAGGGTTAAAAAACTCTTTTTATTTGATAGGTTGTAAAAACAGACCCAAACAAAGAATTTGCAATGATGTGGAAGTTCTGGACATAGTAATAAAATTTGTGGTATGCTGACTTCTTTAGATTCTTCTGATAGCATAGAAAATCCCTTCGAAATAATCAGTAGTCCAAGAACCTTTGCTTGTTTATCAGGTGCCACCATTTGGTGCTTATCTTTTTACCACTGTTGTCGCTCTCAGTTTAACACCATGAGGAGCTAATTGAGTGTTTCAAGGCTTGTCCCATGTATATTTTCAGTCTGAAGAAGAAGCAGTAGAAGGAGAGAAAGAGTTGGAAGTTCTGAAGAGAAGCGCTGACTGGGTGTCAGACTGGTCAAGTAGGCCTGAAAACATTCCTCCCAAGTAAGTGAAACTGTTTGGTTTTATTTTAATGAATATTCTTTTACATGAAGGAGTGAAGCAGCTTAAATCACAATTGCTTGAAATTATTCCGGGTCTCCGAATAAGATAATCTTAGAAAAATACGGTTTTCTCTTTGGGGAGGCTACAAAAAGTAAAAAAAATCAAAATATGAAAATCTCAATAGCAACAGAATCACCTTGTTATTGAAAGTAAGATAAATCCACAGCAAGCTGATTATAAGGTTTCTTGACAAAACTGTAATTATTGGGAGAGCTGGGTACTTGGAGCTGGGATTCATGGGATTTAGTTTTGGCTTATTGAATGGAATAGTGTTGAGCAAGTCTCTTAAATTCTTTGTGCCTTTTTTTCTTTCTATGTAAAATATGTAATGTTCATCCACGGAAGGGGAAACGTTGAGATCCTTGAATACAAAGCATTTTTATTAAAATAGAGGATGCTGTCTAAATCTGGCAGACTTCTGTATCTCTGTTTGGAACAAAAAATGAGGCTCTTGCTAACAAATCACATCCTGAAATTCCCTCTCTCGGACCTACCTCTCTCTTCAGCTCCTGCTCCCTTTGTCTCTATACTGTCTGTGTAAGTGGTCTCTCCACAATACCTCCTATTATTCTCTTTGTTTCCTTACTCCGTGTAAGGGATCTCTTGCTTTGATCTCTAGTTCTCTGTACTTGTAAATGTTCCTACAGAGATCTGTGCATTTGTGTGCAAAAAATAACAAAGAAACAAAAAAATGTTGTTGAATTTTTCTTCCCTCCCCCTCTTCTTCCAGGGAATTTCATTTCAGACATCCTAAACGTTCAGTGTCTTTAAGTATGAGAAAAAGTGGAGCAATGAAAAAAGGTGGCATTTTTTCTGCAGAATTTCTTAAGGTTTTCATTCCATCTCTGTTCATATCTCATGTTTTGGCTTTGGGACTAGGGTAAGTATTAACCTAATTCTCACTTCAACTTTTGCATCTGGCTTTGCTTTTCAACTTTACTTGTATGTCAGGTACTTGATGAAAAGGGCTTTATGTAGAATAAATAGAGTATTGTTGTACCTTGTTCAAGGTAGACTTGGTGCACTTTTTGAAATGCAAGAAAACTCTGCAGCAATTAAAACTTTGCAGCCATTAGTAGATTTTATTTCTAGAATAGATCAAGTTTGTTATATTGAAAATGAAATAATGAATTTGCAAATAACCTTTGCAATTATAACGTGCCGTTTGATTATCCACATCTACTTAAATAAAAAAGGGAAAGGAAGAACAGAATAGGGGGAAAACTGCTGTAAGTTTTTTTAACCATTCCAAGAAATACATTGTACAAATAACGTTGCAGAAGGTCTCCGTGTATGGTACCTACTCTGTAATTTTCAGCAGCTAATGCTGCAGTTGTGTGATATTACTGCAAGTCAAGGTTTGAATACTTAAGGAAAGATGCATGAAATACTGTGTCCTGCAATATCAGCTACACTCTGCTTAGCAATGTTTGTGTTGTCTGTATAATCCAACATAATCCCTGAGCTTGCTTAAGTCTTTACCTTATCTTTATCCATCTTAAGTTCTGTGCTGGGGGCAGAGGCAAGTACTCAAAATATGTTTTTATTTAGCTTCATATTTGTTGCTGGGGGTGTAGTTGAAGTGTCTCTTCAGATTCTTCTCAACTGTCAAATAAATTAGGAGGATAGTACATATGAGGATGTATTGTGAGCTATTTGTACTTTAGGAAAATGAAGTATTTCTGCGACCAATTAAATCTTCCCCGGATTTGTTTGTTAGAGGTCAGTGTTTGCGTAGAGCCTCGGTGTTTGAAAGCTCAGCCCCTCCTTTTATAGGCAGCACTTGTGTTTTGCTGCAATAATCTGGGAGTGTTGCTTGGCTGCTCAAGAGCCCCTGTGTCAGATATTCTAACAAACAACACAAAGCTTTTGGGCTGGGGTTTCCAAATGAGCTTGGGGCTGTAAGAAGTCACTTGTACTGAACATGGATAGTATCGGTCCTTCTAGGCTCATCTGAAAATTTCACTCTTTAAGTAATTTTATGTAAGTCCTTGGAAGAAAGACAGAATAGCTGAGTGTGTGAGGTCAGTTTGGAAAACAGGAAGTAATTCTGTGAAATACGATATGCTCCTATGCCTTATACTTTTTATTTCAGCATCTACATTGGAAAACGACTGACCACACCTTCAGCCAGCACTTACTGAAAGACGGAGTGCAAAACCTGGAAATCCACGTGACCTGTGAAGGTGTTACTGTCTCATTTAGTACATTTGACTTGAGACCATTTAAAGCATGACCCTGACATCTCCCTTTCCTTACATATCCAGGTTTTTGATAACTCTGGAATTCAGTATTGTGTTGGAACTCTGTTGAGGTGTTTCGCTATCCACATTCTTTCCCTCTCTCCTCCCACTCCCCTGCCTCTTGGCCTGCAAGACACGTCAGAGTTGCTGAACGGAGTTTACAACTGTCTATATGTTGCAAGGGCTTCTCTCAATGCAAAATGCCACCAGCAAGTTTTAATTTTATCAGTGATGCTGTTGCCTCCTTAGTGCAACCTGACTTAAATTGCAGTTGTGCATGGTATAATTGTTGACTGTGTTACGGTAATAAAATTAACAGTCTCTTTGGAAGAAAATTATTGATTGGAGTGAAAATGAATTCTGCTTTTGAAAAACAAGCTGGTTGTGAAATAAACTAAGAAATTGCTGGCAATAAACACAGTTTAAATCAGCTTTTGGGGGAATTTACTTGGCCCCTTGTTTTGGCTAACATCATTTGATTTGCAGGAGGCAAAGACTGCATAAATTTTAAAGTACGATAACTAAATCCATCAGCATATTTTAATATTAGTTAATTGTTGTAATCTTGTCTTTTCTATGAACTCAGCTCCTTATTCCTTGTAGGAAAACCTGTCTGATGCCTAGAAAATATTAGAAGAAATTGCATTGTTTGCATGTGAAGAAGCTTTTGTTTTCCTCCTGTTTCCTTAAGGGAAAATTTTAAATGTTAAATTTTCCTTTTAAAAGTAGTTTTAAATTAAGGAAAAAACCCCAACAGCTGTAGGTGTAGTTAGGCTCTGTATAAAAGTGTATGATTCTGTTTGTTGTGGAACCATTTACAATGATGATGCTATGGCAGTTTCAGAAGGTAAAGTGTTTGACTTACCTTGAAGGGGAGACAATCTTGCAGGTGTGTAGAGATTCAGGAGTTGTAAAGCTCTGAAATGTCTTAATGCAAATGAGTTTTCAATGTTCCTATCTCTCATTGTTTACTGTACAATCTCCTTTGGGGATACATGGAATCTGAAAGTCACTTGTGATGTCTCATGTTAGATAGACTTCTCACTAATGTTGTTGAACTTTTATCTTAGGGAACATTTAACTTTGTCCTCCTTCAGTGACACTTCTTTTCAAAATGTGAAGCTTTAGTACCAAATTGTTACAAAGCATTGGGACACTCATGTCCTTATTTAGATTTTATTGGATTTCAGAACATGTAGCATGACTCTGAAGGATAGAATACTCTTTTATATATATATGAATATATATAAAAATATGATATAGACTTTAATACTAAGTATTTAGGGAACCAATGCTAATTTTAAGACTAGCAAAAATAGCATTTAAATAAAAACTTTAGTAGGCTGACCTGTAGAAAATGGTAAGAAAATATAGTCAGCCAGTGAAGAGAACAGCTACCTATAATTGTTTGCTTGCATCAGACTTTATAAAATGGATTCTTTGATATAGCAATGGTCGCTTGAAACAGTTGATGCATAGAAGCTAAATCCCAATTGAGGTTTGAGTTAAAAGAACTTAACTTAGCTCCCAGGAAGTAAAAGAAGTTAAGTATAAATCCACTGCTCAACTATTTATTTTTATTCTCTACTTCTGGATGCTGTTAGAGAATGCTTACAGGGTGAAAGGGCAGTCCAACAAAAAAAAACCTGTTGAAAACATCTGCTTTTTTTTCTTTCAGTTGGGAATCCTAGTGGCACTTGAGTTGCCAACAACTGCGTATTTGTTTCAAGTGTGGGTATTGGGTTTCACCCAAAGGTGGGGGAGGGAAGGGGGAAGTGGTGAAGGGTGTTTAGATAGTATCAAGTACATCATTTTACAGACCTAAAAACTGAGGGGACAGGGGAAAGGCTGAAACACTTTCAGTTTTAATTACAGCACCTTGTTTTTTATGGAAATTGGAATAGTGGAAAAAATAGGTTTTTACTACATAGGGAGTACTTTTTTCAAAAAAGAAAATAATTACCCCTTTCTTAATTAAAAGGTAATTCTTCCTCAGAATATGTGATAAATAATATTGCAAGCTTGTGGCTAGCGTATCAACACAGCTTATAATGTTTGAAGGAGCCATGAAGTAAAAATTGTGAAAACTACAGATGAGGAATGGATACATGATCACTGTAACACTTGCTTTGATACAATGCAGTATTTATTGATACCCTACTTCGGAGCTTTGGAGGAAAGTCTACAACTTTTAGTTTTACAATGAACAGAAACAGATTGTTGTACAATTTGAAAAGGGGTTTCAACTATTGATAGTTGAAGTTTTGTTAAGATAAATGTTGTTTAAAAAGCTTTATACCTGTTTACAGTTTTGGAAAAAAAAATAAAATAAAATGCAGGCTTCATTTTTCTTACATTCAGTGAAAAACTGGCCTAGAATATTTGTAAATAGGATCAAGAAAAAAAACCACTGCATAAACTCGCACATTAAAAATGCAGCAGGGTAACTGAACTGCAGCAAATGCATTTTACTTACTGTTTTAAAAAGTGAAAGCTGAAGTTTGCTAGAAATTCAAAATTTTTAAATTGACATTTGTTGAAATATTGGAGTTAACTGAGCCAAAGGGATTATGCATTCTTCGTAAATTAGTTAGCACTTTGTAACATTATATACAGTTTACATGTATAAGTTGTAGCTTATAAACATTTTGTGCCATTAAAGCTCTCACAAAACTGCTTGTCTGAAATTACTTCGTGTTGCGCCTCTTTTTCTTTTTTTTATAAGAATACTTTGTATAATGTGTTATGAAAATACTGTGTTCTGGATTCTATAAACACTGAAGCTGCTGTTTATAGACTGGAGTAGTTTTTTGGAAGTTTGCTTGGGGTTTGGTTGTTTGTTGCTTGTTTTGGTTTTTTAGTGACTTGGGATCATCCGCTTCTTTTCCTGAAGCACTTAATAAAACTTTCCATGTTCAGCAGTGTATACCTGTGCCAAGTCCTCCAGCACCTTGTCAAGGAAAACTTTTAAAGCAAAATAATGCAGTGGCATATGGAATGTAAAGTAGAATTGATGAGATTTTGTATAATTGGTCAACTCTTGTACTACTTTTATTTCTCTTCTGTTTCTTCATTCTGTTAAATTTGCAGATTAAAGAATAAGGGACATAAACCCTAGTTGTTAATCTGCCTCCATCTTCTTGGTTCAAGAACACTGTTTTTTTCTAGGAGTATCTTGTAAAAAGTTGATAATTTTATATGTGAAATGTCATTGTTCTGATACTGTTACAGCCCATTTTAGTTACCTAGTGATTCTTATCCATGTTTTTAATGTAAAAATCTAGAACTCTGAAAATCAGGTTGATTCTTTTTTTCTGGAAAATAAGATAAATCAAATTATAAATCCTGCTTTCAGAAAGTTGAGGTGTCTGGGACTTATAGTGAAACTCTGGTTTGAAGTTTTGAATTACTATTGCTTTGGAGGTCGGGGTTTTGGGGGTTTTGAGTGGATTTTTTCTCTGCAGCCAACTGAGATAAACACATTTATTTAGTAGATGTTGCAGGAAAAAAATAAATTATAAGACTTTTGTAGTTGTAATGCAATGTTTTGCAAAATAATAAATCCAAGGTAATATTGCATAAAGCATCGGTATATTTGCACTAGGATTATTCTGGTCTGTGTCACATGTTGATGGAGTTTGAGGACTATGTTTAAGTTTCATTATACTACAAGAGTGCTGAAGTAAAGACTGAAGAGAAGGGAATAATTTGCATACTTAATTTAGAGCAGGGTGGTGATATTGCTTACCTGTTCCACTACAGGCAATGTAGCTAGACAAGTGAGCTTCCCAGTGTCTGGCCTTCCTTTGTGACCAGCTCCAAGGAGTGTGTTTCATATTACATTCTGGGAAAGTTACCTTCTACCTTTACTTAACTACAGGACACCTAGAGGTTTAGCTAAGTTAGCTGTTCACATGAGATGGACATGGGTGAGTTCTGCTTAGACTCTGTTTTCAAGCTTAACTGTATACATAGGAAAATAGGAGAATTTACTTTTAATTCCGTGTTTTAAGCAGGAGTTCTATATAAAAATGCTGTTTATACATTTGTGTGTGTTTGTGTGTACATCCAAAAACTACCTAAAAAGGAGATCTTGATTCTGTGCAAGTGTTTGTAGGGTCTTTGCCTTGTACATGGTTATATATGAAAACTCCTTTGTGTTGTGGGTCTTGAAAATAAAACACTAGGACTCTTGAACTATGCTGTATAGTTCCATCATCACTTTAAAAACAAAGCTAAAACCTTCAGATACTTCCGGAAAAACATCGTGCTGCATCCGGGATCCACATGAAAAAGAAAAAGCTAAATTAATTTCTATTTTGTTAGGTCAGTCTGCGTGTCCTGAGCTGTCTGTCAGCCTGGCCAAGTGCTGCTGACTCAGTCAAACCTCTGCTTGCAGCACTTAAAGCCTGATTAGTCTCGACATTAGGGGGAGAGCAAGTGGTGGTTTTCCATTAAGGAAAGTAAACATGACTTAACTTTTTGAGCTGCTGCCAGAAAATCAAGAGTATGGAAACTAGCATTTTCTATTTTAAACTGGCTTTCTGATAAGCTTGTGGAGTTTGTTTAGAGAGAGTTGTGGGGTTTTTTGTAGGTACAGTTTGTTGTTACAGCCTTTAACTTACATCTTACTCTGGACTGAAGTTTAATTTTCAGTCACTGGATCCCAGGGTGCCTTTCTGTGGTAGATGAAGGAGCCTTTGACTCAGGTGCCTACTACTTACAGACTGTCTCCTAAATAAGTTTGGTAATGAAAATTTATTTTAAGACAAATCTCTGGGAATTTTTCACAGCCTTTTGTTACTGATGTATCTGAATACATACGAGCAATAGAATAATAATGTATAATAATATATATAGAATAATACTATAATAATAATAGAATAAAAATCTTCAATGGAAGATACAACTTCCCTCTCCTTTCCTAAAAAAGAAAAGAAAAAATAAATCCTCATTTACTTAAAAAAATGTTATGTGAGCTTTTGACCAAACAAAATATAAAAGGTGTGTGTGAGGTGTTTCACGTGTGAGCTCTGCTCATTGTTCTTCTGGATTATTTTGTGAACAGGAACAAGCAACTTGGTTGTTCTTCAGGCAGTGAAACAAGCTGTTGTGGGACCATTCTGGCAGATGTGCAGCTGGAACAACGTGCCTCTTCTGCAACTCATTGTTGGTTGAAAATCCGTTTCTTCTGCTTTTCCATTATTCACTGTGAATTTCATTGCTTGGGTGCTTCTGTTCTCATCTTGCTTCATTGCTCTCCTCTTTCCTGTTGTCTGCCCAGTCTTCTGTTGAGTGCTCTTTCTGGTTCTGTGTGTTTTCAAGCAGCTTCTCACTTCTCAAATAACATGAACGAGCACAACTTGTTCAAGTACCCCCTTATTTCATGAAGAGTTTTGCTTACGGAGACAAAATACTCCCTTGTTTTGTTGTGTATCTCCTGGTTCCATGAGATCTGCAAGTTCTTCAGGTAGGTATGTGGTCATTAAGCAGCTTCAGATCTTGTGCTCAGTTAATCTGTAGTTGAGCTGTGTCATTGCATCTGGTAAACCCCAGGAGGGTGTGTCTTCAAGAGCCACTGTTTTGTTTTCACCTCAAAGGAAGTAGGTTATAAATAAAGCAGTCTGTCATGTTTCTAGGTAAGAAGGTGATACAGGCTTAGTAAGTAAGCTAAATTTGGATTCACCTCCAAACTTGGAATAATCTGGACTTCTCAGAAAAGTCCTCCTGAAAGCCTGGAGGGTGCTTTGTGACTAGTGTTCACTTCCACTGGTGCTGGATAAAACATAATTGCTTACAGCTCTGAATTTGGTACAGAATGGACCTCACAGAAATAAGACACTGTTTCTGCCAGTGTTTTGCTTGTTGTTGGAGGTGAAGGAGCTGTAGCTGCCAGCATGTGTTTCAGAAAGACTAGTTGGGTGTTGGTGAAAGAGTAGAGAATCAAGGAGGCACTGACAGAAGTCCCAGCTGTCTGCCTGGTGCTCTGCAGGCTGCTCCAGATGGGCAGAGCTCCGTGATAATCCCAACCTGCCCCAGCGCTGGGAAAGAACAGAGTGTTCCTGTTCCTGGGGTTATCTGGTTAGCTCTGGTTGCAGGATTCTGCCTTTTGAAAATAGAGGTATTTTTTGTAAATACTGATAAGGTAAGAACAAGTGTTCATATTGGAGGAAGTAAGAGCAAGATGGATACTGTTGGAGTTGGATTTTTCGGCTCAGTTTTTGCAGACACAGAAGTGAATCCTTTAGCTTGTGTGAATGTGCTACCTGAAGTTGGAGCAGTACTTAAATACTTTTACAGTGAGTGTGACAAAAATCTGTCCATACTTCCAGGCTTTTTCAGTGCTGCTGAGTTAGTTTGGTTTAAAGCCTTGTTCCTAGAGTACAAGCTTTTGAATTCTCACAGATGGCCTGTTTTTTTTTCCTCTCACATGGGTAGACTCTACCAGCACCAGAAGACTATCCAGACTTGTTTACCAATTTTCACTTTATTTCAGAGTGAGAAGCAATTGACAGTTAAAGCTGCTTCTTTAACAGCACAATCTGAAAAGTAGAAGAGATCTCTGGGGTTCCTAGCAAATATGTTAGTAGCTTGCTTCATCCTGTGACAATATTAAGTGACCGCTTCCTCATTCTCCTGCTAGACAGCAGCTGCAGTGAAGTATCTCTGGTGCAAGCACAGCAGGAACTCACTTTGCAGCACTGCAGTTCACCCTGATCTGACGTTGGGCTTTGCTTCTGCCTTGTCTCATTAAAATAACAGAGATAGCTGGGGAGAGTCAGAGCATAACCCTAGCTTTACCTTCTCTGCTGTCCTTTCAAAGGATTACAGGCATGATTGGGCTATCTGTTTGGAGATTAATTGATTTTAATATATTTGGGTTAGAAATACCAAGACCATTAGGTTCACAGTGTCATAACAATGGGTTAAAATAATCAGTCACTTAAGAGAGGAAGCCTCTTCCTCCCAGTGAAATCGCTGAACAAAAATTTGAATCTCCAGAACCAGCAGGAAATTCTTTTTGTGAATTGCTGCCAAAAGCCTAATACTCGGAAACCGATTTTTTCCTACATGTGGATGTTTTGCTCTGCTGTGTTCTCTGTGTGTGTGTGTGCTCGCTGGAGTGGGGAGGGGAAAGCAAGGAGGTGTGGCATCGACAATAGCAGAGTGAGTCCTTTCCCAGGGCTGTAACATTTTCCTATAGGCTCTTCCCTGCTAGGTGAGAAATAACGGCTGCACGAGGAGCCTTACCCATTGGCTGGGAACATAGTGGTGCCATCAGTGATGTCACCCAGCAGCCTATTCACAAGATTGTGTTCTGGCACTTTTTAGGCTTGGGGTTTTACTTCTCAGCAGAAATGTATATGAGAGAAAAAGAAAATGGTGCTAAAAGATGCTAGGTTCCATTTCCTCTGCAGAATTGAAAGTAGTTTGTAAGTCATTACTGTTCCTCTGAGGAGTGCAGTCAGAGACAAGTTAATGTAAAATTAGCTGGGGGGGGGAATTAAATTTCAGTACTTTGGCACAAGGGTTATGGGTTTCTGAAGAGCACGCAAAGAGCTGCTGGAAGTAATTAATGCTGATGGACGCACGAGGAAGATAAATGCAGTGGCACTGCAAGTATGATGTTAGTTGTGAGCATTTGTGAATAGGTAATTGGATCAGTGTAACAAAAAAGGAGGAGAAAAGGCACAAAATAAGATACTTTCTTCCCAGTCTGTCTCTCTCTTAACCCTCTGACTCAGGTTTTGAATCCTACAAACACAGAAGATGTATTTTTTGCCCCTAAGTGCTTGTATGTTGTTCCTGATGTACACACCTAGTTGAGCATGGAAATTTGCATGCATAATTGGCACACCCACTGAAAGCCAAAATAGCACAAGCTCTACAACTGCACCTTTTACACCTTTTTCTTACGTTTATTTTACTATTTATCCCTTCTGATTAATCTGACACGTTTTTAATATGTGGTTTACTTTGGGTATTTTCTGCAAGCATTAAGGATTTTTTTTCCTTGATTGGGCCAGAAATATGAATTTAAGTTTTGTTTTCCAGGATAATCTGTCTTTATGCCACTGACTTAATATTGGCTCTAGGAAAGTCTTTGTGAATCAGTCATCATCTGTAAAATGGAAATATTAACATAGTGTAGAAAGGTGTTAATGATGTCATTTAAAAGCAAAGGATTTCTATAATCCTTTTGTGTAAAGATCTCAAACACCAATGATATTTTTTTCCAGATTCTCAGCCAGTGTAGATAATTTTAGTGTCAGTTAATTGTATGCTGATGTGTGCTCTCTGTCCTGCTCTGGTTTTATTAGTTTTTGGATTATACGGTATGTCTGTCTTTGCTTATAAGGCCAGATTTGATGAACCATGAAGCAATTACTGAATGTATATTCCTATAGAGGAATATTCCTCTGAGACTCAAATTTGTGTGGAATGCAGTGATTTTTGGTGAGCTTTTTTAGTGGGCCGTTTCTTAGTGAAGATAATGGTCTTGAATCTTAAAAACTGGTTTGAACTGGACTGGCATGTTAGCATGCTGAGTCAGTGAGAGTATTTTTAATCTCTAGTTGGGTAAGGTGTAATGAGAATATTCCACATTCATATACAGTCCAACACTGTACTTGGTCAGTGTGACCAGGCAATGTGCTGCCTGAACACGAGGGTGAGGATCCAAAAATCTATTGCCTTGCTTCTGTAATTAATAGATGTTGAGCCTCACTGGAGAGCAGTGGGTCTATATAGTGGGTCTATTAATTTATTTGTGTGAACCAAACTGTGGGATTATGGCAGATTCTTCTGTGCAGTATAGCTGAAGCCTGTAGACATATTTGTGCATTTGAATGTAGCTGATACAAAGTAGGATGACTGATGCTGTCATGTTCAAGGTCCTTTCTCTTTCAGTGCATACACAGAGCCTGTTGTACAATCTATTCCCCACCATTTTTATCAGCAAGGAAATCTGCATTGTTCTCCAGACAGAATCCAGTGGCCTTCCCAGACCTCCTGTGGAGAGCGATGAAAACCTCACTGGTAAGCCTGAAATGCTTTTATCACATGCAGAGGGGCAGTGAGCCAGAAACTTAATGATGATCTCTAGAGGTTATGCAGAGCAATTACAATATTGGTTGGACAGAATAATTTAAACCTCCTGAAGGCTTTTCTCCAATGCACCACTAAATATCATCTTCTTTTGACCTTAAGAGATGCAGGGCTTGATTAACATTCAGATGTACTATGCTGGCACCACTGGTTTCTTCCTTAGAATTATTATTATATTAAATCATCAGTTGCTTTTTCCTTTTCCTCAAGTAAGTCTCTGTGTCTTTTTGGTCAGGCCTCTAAAAGCTGGCTAAATAGATTTGATTTTATCATCTCTGCCTGAATTTGCTATTAACCTGAAACAATAGCTTTCAGATGGATGAAGTGTCCCATGCAGCAGTGTTGGCTGTGAGACCTGCTCTCTTGAGACTGTGACATTCTTGTGCTGTCAGAGGGCTCTGTGTGACACTGTGCTAGAGCTGGGTCACACCTGAGCTGTTGGGGGAAAGCAATGGCAAAGAGGGACTGGGTGGAGAAATTGCTACCAGGGTCCTGGAGGAGGAATGGGGGCTATCCAGTGTCCTTGTATCTGTTGAAAGAGTGGTCTGAAGTGTCAAGAAGAGTGGCCAAGGCTTCTAGGCAGGGTGGACACTTGATTAGATATGCAGTAACCCAAGGTGGTGCTGCCCTGCATCCTTCACTGGCAGTTGCAGATTTCAGCACAGTCAAGCAAAGGCTCATTTTCTGAGGAATGACTGTATGAAATACAAGCAGCTCTAATCATCAGCTGGACTGATAAAGAGACGTGGGTCAAGTTCCCTGTGCACAGGCCGCCTTTTGTGGGACAGGAGTGCTGCCCAGGCCCTCTGCCAGAGCTCTACTCAGAAGTGAACCTCGCTCAGATCTCTTGTGAGGCAAATGTGAAACTCTTCCCCAGTGTTTGTGACCTCCCAAGCAATTCTGGGTTGCCATAGCCACACAGCATATTAGTGGCAGAGAGCCTGATTCACAGCCCATGTGTCTTCCCCTTGGCCTCTGAAGGCTTCAGAGTGAGGGACAGAGCACAGGAGCTCAACAGACAGTTATTCGTTCTGGCTTCTTGTGAAAGTGATCTGTTTTCCCCAGCCCAAAGCAGAGATGTAGCAGTGGTCTGGCACTCTGGAGCCAGCGTGCTGACACGCTGCTTCCTCTGAGCTTTCACGTTGCAGTGAGTTCAGTTCTGTCTCCAGATGCTCTCCACAATTGCTGTGCTGCAATTAGTCTAGCAGGTGCCCAACTCTACAATTTATTAGTAGTCATCCCTGCTGCCACGCTGCAGATGCTCACCATGCTTTGCAAGGAAAAGAATGGAGATTTCTTGCCCCAAGCACCCGTTTGCCTTTTGTTCCTGGAACCTCTACTCCCTAGCAACTCGATGCCTCACAGTGATTTTTTCCCCACCCCATATGTATTCTGACAGATAATTAACCTTTCAGCAGCTGGATTAACCAAGAACTGCTGCACCCTACCCTTCCTGGTACAACTTTCCTAGAAAAGCACAATTTTCTCTCCTGACAGCTTGTGCTTTTTTGTTGTTTGTTGTTTGTTTTTTTTTAATTAAATCAGTGGACACTGATTCTTCATCATGTGACCTTTAAGTGTGTTGGTCCTGTGAAACACATGAAGGAAACTCAACATCTGGCTTGTGGCCAGACCAGATTATAATTTTTAAAAGCTAAAAAAATAACCACCTGTAACCTTGATAAAACTGACACCATATTTTCTCACAACTGTAGAGATATTTTACTGTTACTATTTTGAATGTTTAAAAGGAAGTCTGCAGGATTTTTTTCCCTCTTGAGTGGGGGATACTTCTTTGAGATAGAAGTTTCACTCAGTGCAGAGAATACATTGTGTTTCACTTTGAGCATAAGTACAAGGAGATTTGGCCCAAGAGAAGGTGAGTAAAATCAGTAAAACTTGAATCTGTTTGAATGGTCATATGAGCAAAGAAGGTGTGATACACATTTGTAGTATCAGGATCAGATAGGGAATTGGATTTAGCCTAAAGATGCTTCTGTAAAGCATCTAATCACAACAGCCTGGACAGCCTTGCTTAGATTTTACTTGTCAGGTAATTTTTTTTCAGGGTATTTTTCCTCTTTAAACATATTAGGATGGGATAACACTTTTTTTTTTTTATTATGTCCTTTATACATAAGTTGAGTATAAAACTTGTGACAGCTGTCTCTGTGCTGAACTGTAGTGTCTCACAAAGTACTGGTAGCTGCCTAATTTTGGATTAATCAGATGAGAAAGCAATGGCCAGCCTGATTGTAGGTGTAAGTGAAGGTGGATTTTCCTTAGCAAAAGATGGAAATCCTTTCCATGTTAGACTGTGAGATGACTTGGAGCCAAGAGGTTCCTAAAGCAGTGTGCAGAGAGAGGGCTAGCAGCTAGGAAGTTGCTGGTGTCTGGGTGCAGGTAATGGCTGGTAAAGATATAGTATAAATGCAGTGGAGTTTGTCCTGCTTGTCAGTCCACTGGGGAGCCTTTATTCTCTTGCCTTCAGTCAGTTTCTTGGTAACCATTTAAATATGGTGACAGATATTGCCACTGTTCTCCCTTTATTTGTGCTTAGCCAGGTAGCAATCAAGCAATGTGTTTGTATTGCAAAAGAATTCACTGTTGTCTTCCCTCAGTATTTATCCTCCCATCCCTGTTGCTCCAAGCACCTGTATTGCTTTGTCCCTTCTAAGAGGAATGTAGAATTCCCTATTTAAGCAATAAGCAGCTTTTTTTGTGTGTGTTTCACAGATGCTTGTAAACAACTCCAGCCTTGACAGCGTCTTGTAACCCTTCTGTGTTGATTAATGTTCTGATCCTGCTGTAAGCTGTTTTTTCACTACAAAATAGCTCTAATTAAAAAGGTAGTTTTCAAAAAAGTTTATAGGAAAAAATATAGACAAATTCCTATGGATTAGGACCTGTAATGCCCTAGGTAATCATTTTAGGGCACCTTTGATTTACTGAAGAAGCTGAACTCTTTCAGAGGGCTGTTGCAAAGCTAGGCCATGTGCATTGCTAGCACACATGCTTCTCTCTGCTTTCTGTATTAGCAAAGCAATACAGACTCTCACCACCCTTCAAGGTTGTCTCTTCAGGGCTTTAAAGCTCCTTGCAGCTGAGGCCCGGGTTCAGTGGCCTCCTTCGAGGTCTCTGACAAATGAAGGGGGTGGGGAAATAAATATATATATATAAAAAATCTTCTTCCTTCCCTGATTCTCATCTCTGTTTCCTTGCCATGGAACAGAGAGATGGAAACATCTCTCTTGCTGCCAGGTGCCAGGAAATTTGATGCACAGTTTGCTGGAGGCAGGTACACTAGTAGTCTGGGCTTCTAAGACGTCTCAAGTTGGGAATCTTAATTGCTAAGAGCTTTTGAAATCCTTGCTGTAAACACCTTAGGGTTTTTCCTGTCAGGATGGGTGTCTGGCCAGTGGGTGTCTACTCTGCACCCTCCCTTTAACATCAGGATCTTCAGAAGAGCTGCTGATGACAATGATGTTGACTGTTGGGCTGCTCCCAGCTGTTATTTCTAGGATCAGCTGCCTGACTTTCCTGATTCAGAAATCCTAAGAAAAACAAACAGCATGGCAGGAAGTTGCTGCCCTCCAGCGCTGCAGCCTGGCTGTCAGACTCAATATTTCCCAAGTGTCACAGCAGATCCACCCATTCTGGTATGTGGGTCTGTTTGCACTAGCCTGCTCATTCTGCTGTGTGCTCCTTGAGCAGGCTCGAGTCTGGTACTGTGCTCTTGTCGGATTTATTTGCACTTATGTGTTAATTCAGGGGTGAAGGGTTTCTTTTGTTCAGCTCTACACAGAACCCCATGGAATTCTTAAGAACTGCAGGTGTTAATGCCTTCCCATTGCATATGACAGGGATGAGCTGGCAGAGGACTTGTCCAGCTGAGAGACTCTCCTTTGCTGTGTCTGAACGAGCGAAGGCAGGCGGGTCAGTGCAGAGTGAGTTATAAACTGGATGAATTGTTCTGGCAGGGCCTGACCTGCTGTATTCAGATGTAGCCAGGCATAGCTGAATGAAATGTAATGGTCTGGAGTTCTGTGATGGTATTTGCCTAAATTAGGGTTTGTTAGGGTTTTTTTCTAGTGAAATTTTGATGTTTCTTTATCCAGGGCCTCCTCTTGCCTCCCAAGTTTTAAGGTTAGATGGCCATGCAGGTGATGTACTGTATTCCCACAAAAAATGAAAGCTGCATGTTTGCTACATCCAGAAAGATACCAGGCAAGTCAGAGGTACCCCAGAGCTGTTCACTGTGGAGTTCAGTGAAGGATAGCAACCTCAGAGTGTTTTGAAAATGTCTTGTGAGGCCTTAGGTGATGTCAAAGGGATGTTTAGGATTTTTTTTTCGTATGATAAGTGAAACAATGTCACTAAGGTGGAAGAAATCCTTTTTTCCTCACAGTTTCCTGTAGAAGCACTAGTCCATTTTGTTAGTTCTATGTTAAAGGAAGACACTACTTCCACCCCCTGCCCTCCCCAACTTTTGGGGAATAAATAGCAAAGTGTAAACTACCGTTTACAGTAAGTTCCTCTTTCATAATGATTCCAAGTGTTTTAGTGATGTAATGCCATGGGAGAGAGAAGTGCAACTCAAGTTAAAGAGGAAACGTGGAAGAAGGTCGTAAGCTTCAGTAGACTAAAGTAGGAGGAGAAGACTTGGCACCCGTCAAGGTCACAACAGCAGTAAGAGAGCCAAGTAGAAACAACAAGAAACACCTAGAGCTGTGTCAGCAATGGCAATTTTATGTATTGAAGCAAATAATAGTTTTAGGTGATGAGTTTGGAGCAGGCTCAGTCTGACAGTAGGGACTATCTAGCTCCTAGTGTAGTAGGTTTGCAGTTCACAACTAGAATACGAACATTTGCAGTTAAAACATTGATATCAAACTGGAATTAGCACAGACAGGTCAGCTGAGTTCAGTTTTGGTAAAGAAAATCTAGCCTTCATTAGAGTGTAGATCCATAACTGCTTCTCCAGCATGGGCCTGGCTGGGACTTGTGAGCAGTAGTGACTGCCTGAGAAAGTGTGGCAAGGGAAGCTGGTAGCATGGCCAAGTGTTGGTCCACACACTAAGAGCAAAGCGTGGCCAGCAGCCATATTCTGCCACTCAGCCTGCAACTGTCCTGGAGAGGACAGGTCCTTCATTGTGCCTAGAGGCCAGTCATCAAAAAAGGGTGATTTGTGATGCTGAGGAGAGTGGGGAAGGGACTCTGGCTAGTGTGTTAAGTGCGTAAGAATGATCATAAACTGGGCCCTTTTGGATAATTGATTAATTACTCTCATTTATTAAGCAATGTATTAAGTAGGGTTCAGTGCACTAAAAACTCATTAACTGAGGCAATCGGGGACAAGCACAACAAGCAATGCCGTTTGATTTTCACAAGGGTTGCAAAACACCCTCACGTATACACAAAACCCCTTTGAAGTCCCAAGTCATCCCATCCTTCAACCTGGAAGGGCAGCACAGCTAAACTGCTCCACCTGGTACTGTGTGTCTTGCAGAAGGCCTTTGCTGTCAGGACCCTATCTGGGGAAATTAGTGGGACTTTTGCTTTGCCTTGCCTATGGTCAAAACTAAAACTTTGCCTTACAACTGTAGTGAAAGGAGGGCAGATGTGTATGTGAGGAGAGCTGTGGGAAGAGTTCAGAGGCCTTGCAGCAGCTGAGTGATTCAGCCTGCATCCTCCAGGTGAAAGAGAGATGAGTTGTTTGGGTGAATGGAACAAATGAGCATGGTTCCATAGGCCTAGCCTGGCTTGGAATAAAGTGCTGCCAAACTGAATTTGGGTTGGAGGTCCCAACAGGGGCTGGGCAACAGGTAAAATACCAGAGACAAATAACTCCCTTAGAAAGCCACACCAGAACATAACTCTTTAGTGCACAACAGAGCACTGTCTGATGCACCCTCAAGCCAAAATGGAAGCTGGATCTCAAGTCCTCTTGGCAAATCTTTGACTGTATTGTCAGTAACTGGGTTGGCAGTCTGTTGTCAACCTTGACTGTTTTATGGAGGTTGGAACCACTTTTGTCATAAACTACATTTTCATTATGAGTTCTGTTGTTTTAGTGTTCAGTGTGGTTCATTGGACCTTTTACCATCACCTCATGGACATTAGTGCTTTGTAGTTAGAGAACCACTGACTTAATGCAGTGCTGAAAGGTAATTTTGCTCTTATGCTGCTGGATACAGCAGAGTAACAAGGGTAGAAAATAGTGTCTATTTATAGTCCTCTCATCAGGATATATGAACTATGGAATAAAACAATTTATCAGGAACAGTCTGAAGAATCCTGTGAGAACTCCTGACAGCTTGGACTGTGGCCTGTGGTTGGGAGGTACAGAGAAGCAAGAAAGATGGATCCAGCAATTACAAATTGCTGCTGCTGACAAATTGGCCATTTCCTTTCTTCCACTCAGGAGTGACAAATGGTTTCATATAGATTACTTCCTTGCATTAAACTACAGCCTGGCCAACTGCCTGGAGATTAATACAGACTGTGGATCTTGCAGATCCCTTTTATTTTAGTGTTTTCTTTTTAGAGCTTCTTAGTGAATTTTGGTTTTGGTTCTAGTCTGTTAGGTCTCTGAAATGTACTGTTTGCAAGAAACCTAGCTGAAAGGATTATGGTGCAATTAAAATTCCTTGTCCTTTTTCCTTTCTGGCACTCCTGGGTGTAGAGTGGATTGTTTCTGTCTGGAAGATCTAATGAAGCTTGCAACACTGGATGAGAAAGTGAAGAGTTAGAGGTGGCATTTTCAATTCAGTATAGGTGGAGCATGAGAGCTGTATGATAGCTTATTTATTTCATGTTCTTATCTAATTTGCACTCAATGTGACACTTTGAAATACCTTAAGCATTGATAGGAATGATTGTTTAATACAGTCATGTTGATTTACAGTGCTGAGAATGTGGCCTGTCCTTTCCAAAAATGAGATTCACTGAATTTAACTTGCTCGCTACACAGAAGAATGCAGGGACCTTTCTCAGTATGCATTAACATTTTAGTGGGCTCTGAATCAATTCTCCAGCCAGTGCTCAAAAGTAAAATCAGATGTTATTTTTAACTGTGATAGTGGATACAGAAATAGCTAGCATGTAGGAACAAGAGAATAGTTAATAAGTAAGCCTTGTTTTCATTGATTTTCTTGAGGTTTATCTACTGGCACACCAGAGTTTTTCTCAATGTGTCTGTTTATCAAAAGCAGCCCCTGATAAGTCTCTCTATATTTTCTATGCTGTGTTGATCAGTGTTCAGCACTCTTAACCCCAGCTGGTTTGAGGACATGCACCAAATACCCCCCACACCCCTTGCCTAGGGCTTGTGTGGGCCTTTGAAGGTTTGGGCTGTGTTGGGCATGGTCTGCTGAGGACTGGAGGCACATGCAGCACCAGTGATGCCCCAGTTTCAGTTCTGTCTCACCCCCACTGCTAACTGGCAGCAGAGTGAGTGCCAGCTCCTCAGGATGCAGGCTGAGGGTACTTGGCTGTGAAACATGCTTCCATAGTCTGTGGCTAAACTAAAGCTGTGCTGTGTCTTCTTCTGCTGCTATTTGTTATTCCTCCCTGACACTGAGAGGAATGATGCACATCTGAGGGCCTTTCCCTCAAGTTTTCTATTTATTTAATTTATTCATTTAACTGCAGCTTTCTGCTGTTTTGCCTGGAAACAGAAATCTTCCAGTAGTACAAAAACCAGGGCAGAACCAAGGTGCGGGTAGATCTCCACAGTGCTTGCAAAGGCCTGGGCTTGATGATTGGTAACCAAGGCAACGAGGCCTCTTCTGAAGTAAGGGCTTGCTGCAGACCCCCATTTTGTGTGGAGAACTGGTCAGCATTAAAAACTGGAGAAGACAAGGGAAGATACATTAAGCAAATCAAGCAGTCAGGCCATCAGAAGTGCCTGCCATGTAGCTGACTACATTAAAGCAGGCACCACGTGGGGACGAGTGTTCGCTGCTGGTTTGATCCTTGCCTTGCAGATGGTTAAAGAGGCTGGTACTGCTAATCAAGAAATTTAAAAATGCATTGCAAGGAAAAGTTTGAATGTAGAAGTGGACACAGTCTGCTCTCTTTTGACACTGGAAATCTGTGGCAGAACTCTGCAACTATTGTAAAAGAAGGTGCAAATGTAACCCAGAACCTTCACTGAATGGGAAAATTCCTGCAGGTCTGATTTTAATTGCTTGATTTGACACGGAGATAAATGGGAGGGAGACACACAAGTGACCATTTTAAGCCACTTTTGTGCTCCCATCATCTGTTAAAAGACCTGGGGGTTAACAGGTATTATATCTGCTTTAATTTACATTCATAATGTGATGTTCTCCAGCTGATAGTCTCTTTCTTTTCACTTGATAGCCTTTCAGTGTGCCCTGCTTCTTTGCTGATTGATTTTTAAGTTGTGATCTTTTAAGAAAATGATCTGTGGTGCAGGGAGAGGATCTTGTACAGATGCATCTGAACCAGACCTTTGTTGTGGGGTTGTTTGCAATTACAGGGAGCTGGTCTCTTATCCCAGTCAGTCCTTCTGGTCCAGGATTCCCCATGGCTTTTCTGTGTTTGTGTCTGGACAACTGGATCTGCTAAGAGATTAGCTTAGTTTTGCATGTATGGAAACTATGATCCCTAGAGCTGACCCAACAATATTGTCTTTGTTTCAGATGAGCCACATCCAGGACTCATGTGCTGCTTAAGCCTCAGTTGTATTGTAGAGGTTAAGTTAGTCACTAAGTCCAGCTCTGCAGGTCATCTTATGGCAAGGTTGGAATCTGATCCTGATCATCTATGCTGCAGAATCCTTTGCACTGCACTTGTTACACTGCTGGCCAGTGGGATCATATCCGTCAGCCAGCGAAGCTTCAACGTGTTGGACGTGGGCAAGTCTGTTCCAAAGCTACATCAGTGATAAACTGAACAAAGGGCACTGGTGCAGGGGTCTGTAGCCACAGATATTTTTACTGCTCAGTGCTTTTGGTCATAGAAAGTGAATCCAGCCTCTTCATTGGGCAGCCATGGGCTGCTGTATCACCTGGAGAGTAAGTGTGTGGATGGTTGTCTTTGTTTTCAGCTGGGCTTCATTTCAGTCTTGTTTATGCTAAAACTCAGTGATGTACAATAAGTATTTTATATGTGCAGGAGGGTGTATTGGTGAACTGGAGCTGATCTGTGTTTGGCAGCCCTGAAGGGTGAAGAGAAATAGACCCCTGCGTTTCTTTAAGAGCTCTTCCTGCTCTCTGAAGAGCAGCCACTCTGCATTCTGTTGCCATTGCTATAGTAACTTTCTGCCTCCTGATTTTGTTATGAATGGCAATGGGAAAAGCCTCCATGCAGGCTCCAGCTGATGCCCTGCTGTTTCAGACATCCTCAAGGCTTGCTTTCAGTTTTAACCCATGAATGGATGGTGCTTTTTAGCTGGGGGTTCCTTTGTGAGCCTGTGTTTTCTTCCTTTTGTCTCTGTGCATTCAGCAATACACCATATGTCCATTGTGCACAAAGAGGGGTAATCTGGAGTAGCTTTGTACAGGCAGAGGTCTGGATCTTTGGAGGAGGGAGTGCTGGTCATTTTTGGGAGGTGACAGTTTATAATGATGTTTTTGGAAGATGAACATGAGCCAGTG
>NW_009952804.1:740539-751756 GCF_000747805.2 Chaetura pelagica
AGCAGCTACCAGTGCTGGGCTCTGAAGGATGACTTTGTCCTCTTTATCACAATCCAAGCATCCCCTCTCCAGACACAATGCAGCTCTTTTCCTTCTGCCAGCACGTTTTCCCTCTGGGACTTGCTGCTACCATGGAAAACAGCATAAAGCAAAGGGGACTCTATTCTTTAACCAGTTGTGAGCAGCAGGTCAATATTACCACTGCCATTTAGGAAATGTGTAGATGGATCCCACAGACGTGAAGTGGCTTGATCAGGTCAAAAGAGTGAACATCATAACTGGAGAAACACCTCAGGAATTTGGGGATGCTGGAGCATCAAGTTTTTGTTTAGAACAGTACTGAAATGGCATGACCTGGAAAATGACCCAGTGCTAGAGGCTGTGCATATACAGGTAGCTACCAAAGAAAGGATGGTGATGGAGACAGTCACAGGCAAGAGAGAGACTGAATTATTGTCTCCAATGAGTCAGAATTTCTTGTGCTGTCATACAGGAATCAAACCCAACTTAATTATTGCTCCTAGAGATAGTGGTAAATGTTTCCTCCCAGAACCCTGCAATTTATTCTCAGAGCATCTTTTCAGCAGGACCAAAAAGTTTATCCCCTGCAAGGTGCTGTTGAAAGATTTTTCAAGATTTGCCTTAACTTGAATTTTGCTGCTGCTTCAAGTTCTAGGCTGTGTATATATTTTTAGGCTCATAGAATCTGCCTGTCTGGATTGAAAGAGAGAAGTCCTTTGAAAATGCTATGCTTGAAAATCCTGCTCCTTTAAACCAACTGGACTCTCATGGTTTTCCAGATAATGGCCATACTGTTTGTGCACACATTCTTTCTAGAAAATAAGTGCTTACCTTAACACTAACACTTCTCAAACCTGATTTTTGAGATGCTGATTTATTAGTGTATAATGCAGTTAGACCTCTTCAGTAATTTAATTTTGTTACTGTGGGGTTTTTTAATCCCTACATCTGAAATAATTTTCTACTCACTAAAGAATTAATCTATCATATTTTCTGATAATTAGCATGATGGCCATTTAATAGGCACAGGTGGGTCAGTTGCAGGGCTAAGTGGGGAGCCTGACTTTTCATTCCCCCTCTGGTATAGCAGACAATGCTCCTGCTTTTGACAGGTTTGGGTGTGCAGAGTGGAACAGAGAAGTAACTGGGCTAAAGCAGGCTGGTTTGCTTGTAAAGAATCACTCAAGTATGTGTATTTATTTCACTGCCTGCCTAGACACAGAAGCCTTGCAGATTGGAGCCCCCTGCCTAACTCTTGCCTTTGTACACATTAGCAAAGCAAACAGAAAATTGTAGAGCAGCCAGTGCATATTTTCCCACTGTAATGCTAATTTGTTGGCTTCTGTTTGGGAAAGAAAATTGTGAGTAATTTGAGGGAGATTTGTTTGTTTGTTTGCAAAAAAGTGATCCAGATTAAAAACTAACTGGGCCTGGGGAGAATTCTGCCATATTTTGAGACTTAGACTTCCAAGTGTGGACCACTGAATTCTGCAAAACACCTGTGTGGTACCTTAAATCTCAGTGGGTGAATTGCTCTGCCACTACTGCTGAGGCTGTCACATGTTCCTGCATCTGAGCTGGTTGTTTCAAGGAGATGCACAGATCAGTCAAGAGATGTAGGTGTGATCCACTTCCTTTCACATCCCAGTTTCAATATTAAAGCTGCTGAAGAGTAACGTGGGTTCCTTTGAGCACTGTTGTCAGAGTTGGACGCTGAAGCCATGCTCGTTGTTTGGAAATGTTCTTACACTTGCAGTGGGGCAGAGTTGGCAGTGCTGGGATCCCTGGAGCATTCCCTGACTCTGTGTGGCTTCCAAATGTCAGCTCAGCTAAACTGGCTTGGGCCTGGGCTTTGTCCACGCTAGAGATTTGTAGTGGCTACAGTGTGAGGCCTTTGTGAATATTCTTTATCCAAACATGTGAAGAGAATATCAAATCTATCTATTGAGCCATGCTTAAAGTGGATTTGAACACTTCAACAAGTTGTTTGACAGAGAATTAGTTTCCTTTTTTTTTCCTTTTAAAGGGTTAAAATATTCATATTGGTTCTTGAAAAAATGCAGTTCTTAATTTTGAATTCAGAATGTCTTCCTATGCAAACATTTCCTTTGGTCCTACAAAAAGTAGGACTCAATCTTAAAAAAATAAACCTGTTTAGCCCTCAAGGGAGATTGTTTCCTGGCAGATGGAAGGCAGGTCAGTCTGAAATGTTACATTTTGATTCACTGATGTTTGTTTAACAGATCGTTTCATGTTGACCTCATATCATTAGAACAAACTCCCAGCATACAAAGGGGAGAATATTCTAGGCTAAACAGCCTTAACACAGAGCCTGACCTCTTGGTATTCCTCTTCTGGAAGAGTTAGTAATACCCTGCATTTTCACTGAATTGCAACAGGCTCTTTGGATGATTTTAACATCTTTCCACATACACAGCCCATATTGGAGGGAATGCAAGTTGTACTCTCTTTGAAAGACCAGTACCAAATTTATGGGGATGTTAAAGCAGCATCTTAGATGCTCCTGTCTGCCCCTACTGTTTGAAAGAGAGCACCGGTGGGGGAAGTAATTGTCCTGTATCTCAGTCCTCATCCTGCCCAAGGAAAGTGGGCTGTGACACTGGCATGTGTCTCTGGCTGTGCAGGGATACCCTAGCAGGGGAGGAAGAGGGGTCTTCATGTGCTGGTGACACATTAGTGCCCCTTTCAAAAGCAGCACCTGGCAGCCCTCTGATTAGCATGTTGCAGATGGCAGCAAGATGCAAGGGGCCATTCCCATCCCCTCACTGGAGCACCCTCCAGGCTGTCACCTTGCTCCCTAATTCCAGGGATCCCGTTGCTGCTGGCCGGGTTTCCAGTCGTGGCAGTGGCAGCTGCAGAGCCATGAGCTGCCTCTTGGACTCATCTGAGCCTGCTCTGCTCCCAGGGAGCCAGGACATTGGCAGGGATGGTGGAAGGCATCATCCAGTCAGGAGTTAATTCTCTGGGAGGCACACAGATTTATGAAATAAAACCTTGTAATGCAGTTTAATGAGATTAGATTTATTCAATAAGTGCAACATGAGGATATTGGTTCACATTGGCTGCAGCAACCCCACACTTAATGGGTTCTACAGAGCAGCACAGAGAGGTCTGGTTTTTGCATTGCTGTTACTCTTTTTAGCCCTCTTTCCTACTACCACTGTTATTCTTGACTTTTGCCTGCTTCTTCCCCTGCCTAGAGTGAGCAGAGCAGGGGTGCTCACTGGGAGGATCCCCAAACAGGGCTGATTACAGGCAGACAGGAGCCTGGGCCAGTGTCTTGCTGTTGCTCTGTGTGACAGGCTGCTTCTGTGGTTTTAGGTGGGCCATTTGAATTTCTATGCCTCATTTCCCATGTGTACAGTGAGGCTAATAATGCTGCCTTTGTCTGTCCTGTCTATTTAAAATGTAATGAGATGAGATTTTGAAAAATGACAAATTATTTTCAGTGCCTTGTATGAGTGCTTAGCTGAAGGTGTCTTCAGAAGGAACTGAACTCTCTCCTGCTGGGCACTGAGGCCTGGTGAGGTTTTCAAGCTGTATCAGCAAAATGAAGAAGCTGAACACTACAGAGACAGCCCAGTGCAGGTTTCTTCTTGAAGCTTTTTCTTCTTAGCTGGACATTTTAATTCAGCAACACCAATGTGTCTTAACAGTCGGGATTGGGTCTCCCAGACATCACACTTGCAGAGAAGAAAAGCCTTTGTAAAAACAAGGAAGAAAAGTATTTTTCTGTTTCTTCCTTTCCAAACTGTGACCTTTGATGACTTGGTTTGATTTTTGTTTTGAAGGTTCCAGCATGAAATTTCTGTTTAGCTATTTGTCCTTCACATCCTTCTCTCTGTCATCAAACCTAATCCCAGTTCAGCATGTCCCTTGAAATACTGGTCATTAAGAAAACCTTTGTTTGAGACCTTTGGATTGCAAAAGATTGCATCTTCTGTGTATGTTTATGATATTATAAAGCAGATTACATGCTGCAATAGTAATATGGAACCTACTGGGAAGCTTTACAAGTTGGAAATTATATCAGCCTGGCACGATGGCCCAGCTTAGCCATGATGTTCATTAGCTTTCCAGTCTAGTGGTTTTCCTGTGTCATTGTCTCTTGTTTGATATTTTTACTGCAGAATAAAGCATGACAGTCTATTTACCTTTGTCAGTGGACTCAAGGTACTTTCCCTGGCTCTCTCCTTGGGTTCATCAAGTAAGTCTGTGTGTGTGTAAGCATGATTAAGAGTGTATTCAGAGCTGTTTCTCAATGCCTACCTGTGCAGACTGGAGCAATGTGTCTAAAACTGGCTCTGTAGCCATCACCACACAGCCTGTGAATGAAGCTGCTTAGTGCAGGTGAAAGGAAAGGTGCTTTTGTGCTAAGAGCTGGCAGAGCTTTCATGAACAGAACCATCAGCATCAGTAACACCTTCTGAACTCACCTGGGCATTTTCATCCAGTATCCCTTCTTTACCTGGACCCTGGATGTGCCCTCCCTCTCTTTTAACTGTGTAGCTTAGATCTCTGCAGTGACAGTCTTGACACTCTGGTAAGGGAAACATTTCTGTGCTCATGGGACATTCGTGTGCACGTATGAGTAATGGATATTCCAAGCACAGATCTGATCCAAGTGGTGATTACATGGCTGCCTGTGAGTGCAGAAGACTCTTTTCCATGCCCAAGGAAGTATTTTCTGAGCCCAGCATCCTGTGAGTGCAAGTCAGCAGATGATGTCCCAGTCTATTCTGTAGAGTTAAGTATTTCCAATAAATAGGGAGGAAGTTCCACTGGGAAGTGCTAGAGGAATTGCTGTGGAATAGCAGGGACCAGAGAGAGCAATTGATGAAATGGAAGGTGAAGGTGGATACATCTTGGATACAGTTGCAGCATGTTAAGCCATGCAGAATTTGTTATTCTGAGTCTGGGATACTTCTCATGTCAACTTTACTGTTGACTTTTATTTTTAGTGCTACTGTGTCCTGTCTTGTTTCATTTAAGACAGAGTGTAACACTGAAAGAGTAAGACTCAGAGAGCAGCAACACTCCAAGTCAAATGAGTGAATCATTCATAGCACATGATCTGTTTTATGACCCTACTATTATTGTTGTCATCATTATTTATTAACATAGTGCTCAGAAGGTGTGGGAAGCCATGTGGATCACAGCTCTGGCATGCTTGCGTCTCTGTCTGGGGAGGTAGGGACCAGTCAAGGGAGCTCAGTGACAGAACAGAACCAATAATATTCACCCAGTCTTTTCATTTGCTTTTTGACCAGAGCTCCCTGACATGGAAATTCTTTGTTTTATGACATGCTGCAGTAGTAAAGATTGCCATTGTCCATTTTGGGTCCTTTTGGGAACATGCTGGCAAAATTTTAAATGATTTCCAGTGCACAAATCAATAGCTATTTCCTGTTGAGTCCCAGTTCCATACAGATTTTAATGGTTGTAAGCCAGTAGCTGTCATGTTCTTGGAGAGGTGTTCAGAGGAAATGTTAATATTTAATGATGCCTTTTTCTGGTTAGGAGGCTGAGTTCTCCTAATGGCACTGTCTGGAAGAAGTGTGCCTCCAGCCTCACCTCCATTGATCCATACAACCTATTGCTGGGGCTTCAAAATGTTACAGGACATTTACAGACCTCAGTGAAATCACCAGTTTTGCTGGATCTTTTGTCTTAAATATTGACGAATTCAGAGAGGTTCCTGTTGCTTCTATCTGTGATTATCATCCCAGGAATAGCGGAGGAGTGTCTGATTTCAGAGCTTTCACAACTTTCATATGCATTTATCTCATAAAGGCTGCATTATTAAGGAGAGATTTTTGAAGGCAGGGACTCTGGTCACTTCCTCTGGAAGTCAATGGGAGTTGTGTGCCTAATTTGCATTTGTGCTTTTGGAAAATCCCTTTCTAATTGACTAAATATTTGTACTATTGGTGGTGGGCACTGTGGCACGATATAGCTTTCCAAACCATCTGTTTTCATGGACTTAAATTCACTGGCAACAAACCTTGATTGGCAGAAATTCACCAGGGCTGGTTTACATTAGTTGAGGTTGCTGAGGACAAAACCATAAAGGAAAAGAGAGACATAGGATAAGCAGAAATAAAAAGGACCACGAAGATAAATGAGCTTTGTTTCAGCATTTGAATGGATTTTACTCATTTATCAAAAGACTTTCCTCTGGTCTTTAATGTTTCTGAAATAATGTGTCTCGTCTTTGAGTGCTCAATGCCAAGAAAAGCTGTCAGCCACTCCAGCAATTATCATATCCCAAAGGGAAGCTGGTTAATGATTTCTCTGTAGACAACTTGGTCTTTCAGTTTTTGTGCTGTGCAGGAACAGTTCCAACTCAATGAAGCATTTTAAAATTTGCTTTGATTTTTAATAGTCAAGGAATATTCTGGAAATAGAGTTACTCACTGCCACCTCTTGATACTGAGCCTGCACCTTAGAAAATGAGAATTACAGGGTCAGATCCTGGGATCAGCAATAGGTAAGGCAACAAGCAGAGAGGGAAAAGATGGATTTTCCAGCTTGTAGTCAGGCAGGGAGTTCTCAGGCTATGGCAGTGGCACGTGCAACAAATTGATATTTTTAAGGGCTGCATAATTTTGTAAGCAATGAAGGTTGCAGAGGTCAGCACAGCACACTGTCCCAAACCCTTCCTCTGAGCATCCTTGAATTTTGGTTGTGGATTTATATTCAGGCTTTGTTCAGCTTCTCTTTGAAACAGGAGTGGTTGTTGGATCTCTGCTTTTAGCCCCATGCTCCCAGGCATCCTGAAGATTTTCCTCTCCGTTCAGGAGAAGCAAATGGCCAACTTCACCATGGAGTCTCCCTCCTCTCAGTGGAGCCACTTGAAAACACAGTATCAACTTGATTTACTTCTGAGGACAAAACTATATTCTTCAGTTGTGACCAGTGAAACTTAATTGAAGGATTGTCATTGACTTAAAACTGTTATTTCACTTGAATTTTCTCCTTTTGAGAATGTCAGTGATGCTTCAGCTGGCTCAAGCCCATGTTTGGCACACACACCTATTTAATTTGTCTGGATAGCTGCAGCTTTCTCTAGTAGGGTTTTGACCTCTGTTCCTTAGGGCTGTTGTTCAGTTGTTGGAGGCATTGAGCAGGGCACCTCTGCTGCCAGGGACAGGTAAATGTCCCCTGAGCACAATGCCTCAGCTGTTATGTTTGTGATTATCTGCCAGATAACAGGATGAATAATCTGGTTGCCATGAAAACCCCAGCCCTGGCTAGATCTTAGGGGCCTTCTCCTGCAGGAGTCCAGGCTAGAGTTCTGTAACCTGTGCCTTCAGATGGCACCATGGCTCATACCAGCCTGTTTCTTTGCCTGTTTTCACTAGGAAATGCAGGTTTTGTGGAGTTCTGCTTTTGCAAATATCCAAATTTCAGTGGCATTCTGCCTTG
Organism: Chaetura pelagica; assembly: GCF_000747805.2. Classification (NCBI taxonomy): domain Eukaryota; kingdom Metazoa; phylum Chordata; class Aves; order Apodiformes; family Apodidae; genus Chaetura; species Chaetura pelagica. Next base: position 748,010 of record NW_009952804.1, read on the forward strand.
CATGATAAATCTTGGACCCACTGGAAGTATTAATAATTAATTATTTGCAAGAGGAAGAGCCACAAATTTGGAAGTAGTTGCTGTCGTTTCTTTTAATAATGGCAATTTAATGGCAGAATATACCTCTGTCATTTCTGGCTGGGTTCTTACTTGTTAAATAATGAAGAAAATTCTGGATTTGCAGCATTTGTCTCACCTTAGGATGGTAGGTGAATACAGGGACAGGGAGCTTATATTGCATTGCTTATTATTCCAGTGGAGTTTGATCATTCAGCTGTACCCTGTGCACGTCTGTAACTATGGCAATGAAAGGTAATAAAGCCTCATTCGTCATTTTATGCAGGAGAAGTAAGTTGGCACCTCTTGGCCAGACAGAATAGGAGATCAGAAATCACTATAGAGCCATTGATGCAACACAGGTTAGTGTGGAATCCTCTGCTCCTGAGTTTTTCTAGGCAAGCCACAAGTGCCAGAGCTCTGTAGCATAGATGGAGTATTAGTCTGGAAGTAAAGAGACCTGATTTTCCACTTGTTTGATGAGGAGCCCGCCTACGTCATTTCTTTGCTCACATTTTCCCTTCTATATCGTTGTAAAATTGAGTGGCAAAAGGATCCTTGTGAAATCCTCGTGCTCCTCATGTGGTCTTTTTTCTTGTCTTTGCCAGGGCAAATCCCCAGGTAGGGATTGTCTTTTGTCATGTGGTGCTGCAGTGCTTCAGGCAGGGAGTGCTTGTGTCCCTTAGGACTTTTGTGCACTATATAAAGGAATCTTAAATTAAGCCAGTTCTGCCATTGCTTTTCTCTGCAGTTTCAGGCAGGCTGTGCAAGCTTTCTATTCATCCCTTTTCTCATTTGGAATGTTTGAGGTCTTACTGCTGGGAGTCACTCATCCAGAATTGTCCAGAGTGTTATGATGTTAGGGAAACCTGATGTTGTGACTCCACTCAGTTTCCTTCTTTTGTTCCTTTTATCATGTAGTGTGTGGTTAATATTAACTGATAAAATGAGCTTATGTTTTTGTATTGCTAAAGAGTTCATCTGCAAAAAAGTATTCAAGTTAGTTATTCTACTCTGCATACCTGTATCACTGTGACTTTGCAAGAACCAATTAATACTCATTACAGGATCAAAATATGGAATGTGCTGCATGGAGAGTGAAAGCTGCCAGGGTAACTCCAACTGGCCTGATTTGTTCTCAGGGTGTGTTTCTGTCATTTCAGTGTCTCTCCACCTCTGTTTTCAGCAAGGCTAAGTATGAGCTGTTATCTTAAGAGTTTTTCTAATTGATGCTGGGCTTAGGAAATTCAGATGAGGGTCAGTATAATGTTCAAAATAATTTGTGTGTTTCTGTGAAATTAGATACCCTATGGGATTATTAAACACATGGATTATCAGATCCCAGTGATTTTTCATAAAAACTTGGTTATTTCCCTGCTCAGAGCATGGGCATATCCACTTGCTGGTTTATTGTATTACTACTCAGGAGCTGCGCCATGCTAACTAGCTGTAAACAAGCCCAGACAGAAATATAAGTTGCATCAGCCTAAAATTGTTTTATGATAACAAAGTTGGTAAGGATTCAGGTATCTGACTGGGGATTCTGGGATCTTAAACAAGCCCTGAGGTGTGTCACATGTTACAGATGCTCAATAGGACTCATGTAGGCAATAATTTTCTGTGGCTGGTCCCAAAGGGTGATTCTGGGGGTCTGAGTTCCCAGTGCTGGTTGAGCTTTACTCATGGTAGCACTATTGATGTAGGAAAATGAACACCTGGGGAATAAAGCTGTGGAGTCATGTAGGTGTATCAAAATGTTTCAGTTCAAGTATAACAAAGAATGAGTAGAATTTGCTACAACTGGGCTTTTCTCAAGATCTGATACCTGAGTTTCACAGGTGGGAATAAAAACTTTTGAAATTACCTGTTCTTTTCAGTGTCCATGAAAGGACTACAAAGACATAGAGTACTACCTGTGAAATACCCAACAAGTAGAACATTGTCAAAGGAGGATGCCTTTTAGTAGCTCAGAGGTTGTTTTGCAGTACCTGAATTTCCTCATGGGTGATGGAAATCATCTTTGGTTTAATGTGTGAGGCAAGTCAGACTCCACAGACCAGCCTGTGGTAAGGTGTCTTTGTCAGACTTCCCATGTGCTGGAAATACAAATTCAAAATGACTGAAGACACTGCTGAGTGTGTCCTCAAGTGACTATGGCAAGGGGAAGTACTTGGAGATGGCTGTTCAATATGTGATTGTTGTCCATGGTTTGAGGGTTTATTGGAAAAGAGAGTCAGATCTGTATGGTTGGAAACCTCAGCTTTTATGAGTGACCTTTGTGAGGTCTGAAAGTTGCAGTGTTGTCTGCAGGATTTCATTCTTGTCTCTGCACAGCCTCTAGGCTGGCTTCCTGGCAGATCACTCCCCATCCCTCCACAGAGGCTGATGTCCGTGCCCATCTGAGCATCTTCCAAGGATGTGCCAAGTGATGAATGAGCTTGATTTGAGGTTGTCCCTCTGAGCCACTGGGCACAGTTCAGCAAACTGCAGAACGTGTCGACACAATCGCTTCAAGGCTTTCAGCTGCAGCCTCTGTCAGCACTCTGCAGCTTCTGTGCACTGCCGGATCAGCAGTGCTCTGACCATTAATATTTATAAACCTTAAATAATACAGGACTTCAGTGTACCTGAGAGACCATATGTTGGCCTCCAATCCCCCACAAAGCACCTGAGATCAGTGTGGCTACAACCCTGCCTAATCCATGGTGATGATCCCAGAAGGGGAAGGAGGTGGAGCTTTTCCCATGGAGAGCCTCTGTCTTTGGATGTCTCCCTCCTTCATTAGTTACCAGAGCACATCATCCTCATCCTTCAGGGCCAAGCTTTAGGCTTATTTCTTGCCTTTCAGTCGGGAGTCTTACATCACTGTGCTGTGTGTTTATTACAGGGCTTCATTTGGTTGTCACCTTGGGTTTGAGTATTCTTGCCACCTTTTAGTAAAAATGTATTGATCTGGGTGTGGTTTGCAAGGCAAGAGGATGCTGAGAGGTTTTTTTATTATTTATTTATTTTAGTGTTTTTTCTTAATCTTATAAAGGTGTTGGGTGACCATTTGGACCCAGATGCCTCTAAATTAACATTTAATGTATGCACGTGCAAAGATGCATATGGATGAATAATGCATAGTAATAAACAGCTTGGTGATTGGGTTTGGTTCAGAGGGATGTTGCATATGGATTAGCCTTAAGGATCCAGGTCAGGATGTTAAGGTATATCAGGTAGAGACAGTGGAGCTCAACCTATTGTGTGCTGCAAAGCTCACCTTGGTAATGAAAATGGCTCTTCTCTCACGTGCACAGCCTCAGCCAGACTTTGCTGAAACAAGCCCCTTGGAAATGACTGAGGCAACCCTCCCTCCTCCTCTCCGGAGTCGTTGGTTTAGGTACAAACCCGGGTGAATTAGTTAAAACAGGATCCTCGACACATGCAGCTGTACCAACCACGAGGAGTGAGAGGATGTGTTAGAGCCCAGCAGCTCCAGCAAGGGGCTGGGCTGGGCTGGGCTGCGAGTGCCTGGACGTGGCTCTGAGACCCCCGGGGTGGCTCTGAGACCCCCGGGGTGGCTCTGAGACCCCCGGGGTGGCTCTGAGAAGCCCCCGGGTCCTGCCCTCGAAGCCGCGCGGCGGGTGGTGCTGAAGGGACAGCGCCGGGCCCGGCCCGGGGGGCCCCCCCGGCCCCGCTGCCCCCCCG
>NW_009952804.1:752348-754758 GCF_000747805.2 Chaetura pelagica
CTTGCTTTCTGCCTCTCTGCCGCCCTGGGTCTGTCTCCCATGGCGGGGACGCTGTCAGCATGGGCAAGAGCGGGGAGGCAGGGGGCTGCTACTCTGTCTCCTCCTCTAGAAACCTGCGTTCAGCCCGAGCCGCCTTTGGCTGCCTCCCCCGCGCCCCCGCAGGGAGGGACTGGGGGGCTCTGGCGTTGCAGAGCCCTAATTGACTAGTAAGGTCACTAATTTCAGCTCCTGAAGGTAGGTCCTGCTTAACGGCTCATTTTCTTCTCTCCCTCGGTTCTCACACCCCTCTCCCATCTGTCTCTCCTTCTCATTCTCTCTCCAGTGCCATCAATCAACCCTTCTCCCCCTGAAGAGGGTCTGCCCGAGTCGCGGCACCAGCGCTGCCCCAGAGCCCAGGAAGATGAGTCAGCAGCGTTCTGCCTCCCGCTAACCCCACCGCGATCTCCTCTGCTCCCCGCCCTCCGGCTCCGCTGCTTGGAGAAAAGTGAGGAACAATAGGATTCCCGGAGCACTCCCTGACTCCACCATTGCGGGGCTAGTGGAGGAAGGGGAGAGGGTGGTGGGAGGAAGGGAGGAAGAGATCCTTTCTCTCCTGCCTTGGGAACACGCCTCCAAAGCAGCCGGAGGTGAGGGGTTGCTCTGTCCCCATCAGCCTCTCCAAGTTGTAGCAGCAGCAGCCGGGGAAGGGGAGGGGGAAAGGGTGTGTGTGATGGGGGCTGTTGCTCCAACCTGATCGAGTCCATTTGCCAATTCACCAGTCGCATCACTTCCGGATCAGTCCTCAGTTTCTGCTGCAGAGTGAGGATTTTTTCTTTTATTTATTTTTTTTTTCCTTTTCCCTCCCTCCCCATCTGGATGCTGGGAACTCGAAACCTCCTCCCTTGATTGCAGCAGGATCTGCCCCAACCTTCCCCTCAACTTTGCACTGCATCAAAGAAAACAGAGCGAGCCACAGGCTGTGTTGTACCGATGGGGGCAGGGGACCTGCCAGGCACAGCCCTTTGCAGCTGATGGTGCCGTAGCTCTAGGACTCAGAGCAATCTCTTTTTTTTTTTTGCTTTTTTTCTCTCTCTCCTCTTTTTGTGTGTGTTTGTGTGTGAAGGATCCTCCTGGTTATTGCTCTTCTTATTTTCCCTTAGCAGGGAGCCCAGACAAGCCATGGCTGAGAGGAAGCAGTCTGGCCGGCAAGGTGAGGAAGAAGAAGTGCCAGCCTTCTTCAAAAACCTGGGCTCGGGCAGCCCCAAGCCCCGGCAGAAATTCTGTGGCATGTTCTGCCCTGTGGAAGGCTCCCTGGAGAACAAGACCATCGACTTCGACTCCCTCTCGGTGGGCCGAGGATCTAACAAAGTGGTGGCAAAGCAGAAGGATGTTGCCCACCTGGGTCCGGATGCTCAGTCTGTCTATTCCAGGCAGAGCGGGAAGGGAGGGGAACCATCTGTTGATTTCGGGAGAAAGGTGGAGATCAGGAGTGCCACGGGGAAGGAGGCGCTGCAGAACCTGAATGACAAGGTGGGTGCATGCTTCTCTGTGTGTGTATGGGAGGTGCAGCTGGACCACACGATGGCTGCAGCAGGGATGTGTCCTTCCCACCCTGCAGTTTCCTGCTTTTATTTCACTTGCATGTATGTGACAGTCAGTGTCCTCCTCTAGGAAGCAGTGTCTCTGCTAGAGCCTTCTTGCCAGACCTCTAATGTTATCCCTGTGCTCTCTGCAGGTGTGTGTGTATGCACAGGGAGGAGGGCAGAAGAAGAAAGGAGCCCCCTGCACCCACAAACACCCTCCCTTTCCCCCCCTGCCTTCCTGTTTGAAACGATTCTGGTTTTTAGGCGATTCCCCCCAGCACAACGGTTGTAAAATGCCCCACCCAGCTCGTGAATGCAGCTCACGGGAACAGAAATGCAATTGTTAGCAAAAGAGCATCAATGAGCCTCCACCTACAGGGATGAAATCTCTGCAGGCTGCTTCCTGGGGAAACTCCTACCCCCTCCTCCCGGGAGAGGACAGCCCAGAGTGACCCCTGGGAGCTATATTTCAATACCAATTTTGATCAAGGCCTTTGGCTACAGTGGGAATTTTTGCCTCAGGGGGACCCGGGACTTTCACAGGAATGTCTCATTCTCTTACAAACCCCCTGAACTCCTCCCAGTCTTTAAAGACTCCTGAAGCTATTTTCTCACTCTGTGTCATGGTGTAATAAAGCCTGTCCTCTTCCTGAGGCAAAACCCATTCAACCCACAGGTCTAGCTGACCATGCACCTTTGTTTTCCTCCATAAATAGATTTAAGCAAGGTTCATGCAGACCAGAGCCATGAAATACTCTTGTGCTTCTCTCTGGTAATGCTGGCTGGAAGAGTGGAAATGAATGAAGCACCAACTAGCAAACTGATAAATTTCTAGAATACTGGGAAAG
>NW_009952804.1:754783-762995 GCF_000747805.2 Chaetura pelagica
GGAAAGAGTTTCTGTGAGTAGTCCCCCAGTGGGTTTATGGAGCAGTCCCTCCTTCTGGAAGCTGTTTCTAGGATGTGCCTCCTGATTTTTATTAGTACTAAGGATTGCATATACAGGACAGAAGTCTGCATGGAATTCATAATATGGGCTTGTTTGCCACTTTTTCCTGCTTTCAGAAATGTGAAATGTTACTAGGAGTCTTCCTGGGATTCATCCTTCCCAAATTTTTAAAAAATTGTGGGGTTTTGTTCTATTTTTAAAGATTGTCACATAAATGTTAACTGAAAGTATGAAATCATGGGACAGTGCAAAACATTTGTTTGTCATTAGCTTTCCATAACACTGGTGCCAATGGATTGTGTTGTGAGGGGTTGTGAGCATTGGAGTAAGTGGAGTCTTTTATTATAAATGTCTTGCTAAGGATTGCAGGATTTATTGCAGGAGTGTTTTAGCTTTGATGATTTTCCAGCTGACTGCATCTATAGTTTGGATCAGTGGTTAGATGCTCAGTGGGTACAACTGGCTTCACTTGAGTGTAGTTAGTAGAAATGTGGTTGTGATGATAACCAAAGGTCGATGTGTTAAAAAAGGTAAAGAAAAAATTGTTACAGGGTGTTCCAATAAAGGAAACAGTGTATGAAAAGAATACCTGAGAGGAACAGAAAGGCTTCTGAAATTTTGCAACTGAATTTGGCCCACTATTTACACACCTCTGTCTGAAGCTTTTACTAACAAATCTGAAATAGGTTCTCCCTGGATAGACTGTTCCATGTGATAGGAATCTAAATTATACTGGAAAGGAACAACAGTAGGGTAATTTATAGGATCCTGAATTTATAACCTGCATAAAATATTTCACAATAGGCTAGGAATATTACTGCTTCTTTTTCTTCAGCTTGAGCTGACAATAGTTGCAATTTTTGTCAATACATGTAACAATCAACACACAGGATGGTCCATGTTCTGTTTTGGCAACCAAAGGACCACCTCATGAGCTGCTGTGAATGGCTGTTGTTCAACTGGAGGCAGTGGAGACTGGAGGGAAGGATTTTAGCCAATGGCTGTATCCAAAGTGGATTTAACACACATTTCTGTCACTGTACAGGAAGGTCTTGTATTAATCTCCACTGAAATATTTAGCAAAATAAGATAGACAAGCTATTTTTTTTTCCTGTGGTCTTAAGTGTCCAGAGGATAAAAAAAGGAATGTAATTATTCCACATTTAATTGCAATATATTGTTCTGCAGGCAAAGATAAGGGTAATCAAATCTTTGTGTCTGTCCTGTCTAGGGTATTCTATAGGCATTTATCATGGCTTTGCTTTATTGCCTCTGGGCCATGCTGCCTCATAACTCAGGGTTAAGATCCTCTCCAGAGGCTCCAGGAAGACTCTCTGTCTTAGTTTAAGCAGCTCTTTACAATTAGGCCTCTGGAGGCAGCATGACCTATTCAACAGGTCTGCAACTCAGCAAATCCCAGGCAAGCCCTGCTACTTCCCAGCTTTCAGGCCTTGGAGAATTAATTCCGCTATTTCCCGTCTTAAACTTAGTCATCTTCCCTGTTTAGGCTGTTAATGCCTGGTCCTTGTCCAGCTCAGCTGGGCCAGCACTGCAGACTAACAGAAAACGTTCTTTCAAACCTGGGCTCTCCTGGATGAGACAATAAACACTTGGTGTGGCTTTTCTGGCTTGCTGTGCACTGCAAGCCTGTTTCCTGCAGTGGGGTTTGGTGCTCAGATGGCATCAGAGACCTGTGGAACCCCTCCTAGCACTGCACTGTAGTAGTCAGTGCAGAAGCTGTGCAAGCTGCCTGGTCTCAGAGCAGGGGCACTGGTAAAATGGATTCCCAGGGCATTACTCCTCTATTCTTAGATGAGCAGTCTTGAGACACATGCATTTATATCTGAGTTTACAAAAAAACCCCAAAAAGTCCATTGCTTACCTGAACTGGGCCATTCCTCTGTGTATTTCCCAGATTTCCTGTGTTTATAACTGGTATTCCTCCTCTCTGGCTCATTTGTTGAGATTCCTCAGGACAGAGACAGCCTTTTAGGGAACACCTATAGGGAAAAGCAAGATTTGATTGCAAGAGGGATCAGCAAGCTGGGCTTGCTTTAATCTGGTTTTGCACAGAGAGCCTGAGGAGGTGCTAAGACACTTCAACACAACTCTTAACTTGCTAGCTAAGGTTCCCATTGCCATCTTGCCCGTTACCCTATTTAGAAAGGTTGGACTAGATGATCCTTGAAGTCCCTTCCAACCTGACATTCTATGATTCTTTGATTCAGGTGGTTGCCTCATACAATAAACCTGTATATATGTGGGGTTTTTGTTTTGGGTTTTTTTGCAGCCCTTAGAAACAGTTCAAGGACCTTTGGGAAGTGCAGAGCACTGGTTGCAAACTGCTGGTCTAGAACAGCAAAGCTATGTCCTATTGTAATAAGATGAGAAACAATACTGATTAAACAGAGACTAGAAACATTTTTATTCTAGAATTGGCAGGAGAGGAATCACTTGAAAAATACAGTTTCATGATGCTTTTGACATGAGTGGACTTTTTGGTAAAACCTCAGAGCTCCCAGGATCATGGTTGTTCATTCCTCGACAGAGATAATGAGTAACAGGATGTTGTTGAGGGCTCAAATAATCACAGAATCTGGAGCATTAACGGAATTGTTGTGTAAAACAAAGAAGTTGTTCCAGACAACTGGAAATGTGGTTCTCAGTTTAATTTGTTAATAATGCCTATAATTTTTCTAGCCTTGTTTTGACAATAATTGCTTGCAAAATAATCATACAGGAGGATGACTTGCATGCTCTTTGTGGATCACAATAGTTTGTCTGACTACTGAAAAAAAAGCAAAAGCCATAGAGAAAGTAACAATGATAAGCACAGATGCCAAAGTCCTCTGAATTTCTTAGATCTCTCTCAAAGCCACCAATCTGCATAGCTGGAATGTGGTGTACATCCAGAGGGGCTCCTGGAGTGGTCTGGCAGTGTTATGTCAGGAACGTACCAACAGCACCTTGCAGAAGCGAGCGAGGGGCTTTGATACAGGCCCCATTTATTACTTGGCCTAAAGGCTGGAGGGAAAGCTTAAACCCCCAGGGCCAGATCTCCCCCCTCAGTTTGGAGCTGAGCCAATTCAGAGGTCTGGTCTTACAGCTGCACCTTGCAGTGCAGGTTTTATTTTGGGGCACAATGAGACTGGCAGCTCTGCATGCCACCCTTGTGCTGTGGCCATCATTCCACGTGACCCATCTGGTTTTAGTAGGTGCTGAGCAGTTGTTTAGGTCTGTGTGCAGTTTTTTTACCTGCAGGACCATGTCTTAACTCCCCACATCTCTTGTCTGTCCTGTGGTACATTAAATCCAAGACTGTCTTGTGTTACAAAGTTGGGAAATGCAGCAAAGTTCGTGTGAAGTCCATGTGTGTGTTCTACATGAAGTCTCTTATCCTGAAAAGGGACATCTGGGAGCAGGGCTGTAGGAAATGTACCCCAAATCAAACCTCTTTGCACTTCTGTGTGAATCTTATAGTGATTTCCTGTTCTTTGGTCACCTCCCAGAGAATCTGGAATGGATCTCAGAGTGGGAGAACAGAGGTCTGAATTTGATTTGCTTGTTGTCTGGAGTAATGGTTGTCCTGTATGTCAGAGGTGAGCAGAGCTGGCTGACACAAACCATGGCAGCAATTGCTGAGAGCCTGAAAACTGTAGGTTTTTAGGGAAGGAGAAGGGATTATAATTATTGTAATTTCCAAATTTGTTTTCAGATAAGATCTTGTTGGGAATTGTGCAGCAGTTTGCTTCATGCACTGAGTCAGGGGAGAGGGAACTCTACCTCCTGTCTTGCTTCCAGCTGGTAACTGGTTTTGTGCTCTGATAAAAATAGTCTTTCCCAGAGAAAAACCCAGCTGCTATGTGCAGTCATTCCTAACTAAACCACCCATCTCCAGGGTGGTGCATCCCAGAGCTGGTCCTGCTTGGCTTTTCATGCAGCAGAGTGACTCCAAGGAAACCTTGTCAGCTCTGTGGAAGCCCATGTGGCTCTGCTGGCCTGACAAGGCTCACACAAAAGGGGCACGTTATCAAGAAGTTTCAGATTACATAGTGAAGGAATTATGTTAACAGAGGTCTGAATTTGATTTGCTTGTTGTCTGGAGTAATGGTTGTCCTGTATGTCAGAGGTGAGCAGAGCTGGCTGACACAAACCATGGCAGCAATTGCTGAGAGCCTGAAAACTGTAGGTTTTTAGGGAAGGAGAAGGGATTATAATGTTAAGGAACGGTCCAAATCACTCTGAAAATGGCCATTTCTTAGGCCCTACCCATGGTTCTCATAGACCTGGAGATGCTAAACTCTTTCTATTGGATGAAAGGAAAGGATGCCCAAAAGTCCCTTGCCCATTGTCCTAGAAATGCTATAATGAAGGTCACAGCATGAGTGTAGGCTGTAAGAAGCTGTTTATAGAGAGACCACATTTTTAAGACCTGTCTCTTTTTTGATAATTAACTGTGGAGCAGCAGCTCAGGCTTTTTTAAGGACAATCAGTATCACAGAACACCTGAAGTGCTCAGAACATTTACTCTAAGAAACACACTGTAACAGTAACAGTTGTCTTAGGTTATTTCTGAACCTTCTCAAGGTTTCCTGATATTTAAAAGAAAAAAATCAATTGGAAGATTAATTTTAATTTGCAGATCAAATGTACATTTTTATCGACCTGTTTGTGTGGCTAGAAAGTCAATCTCTCCCCTCACAATCTCAGTCTGTAGTAAAAAAGAAAATAGGTTGTTTCTCTGAGTTCTGTGATTTTACTTCCTCACAGTAGCACATTTGACCTCTATGGTTATTTCCATATCATGACACTTAATTTTCATTTTCTTCTCTAAGACAATAAACCAAAGATGCCCACTGGCAAGTATAATTCCCCTCTGTAATTTAATTTATAGTAATTAATAATGGGCAGTTCTTTCATCACCTTTTGGGAAGGACAGATGTACTCCTGCCTTGTATCAGCCTGTATTTAATCCTCCCAACACTTCCTAAGATGCAGGGGGTTGCTGGATTCATGGGAAACTCCTTTCAGGTCATTAAGACTCAGAGCTGATGCAGCAGATTCGCATGGGCAGAATCAGGACAGAAAATGAGGGCCTGATCAGTGAACTCAAGAAGGCTCATTGAGCCCAGTCCTGCTGCCTCTGATGGCAAGAACAGGAGCTGAGCTGACTTTGGCAGGGGATGATTCCTCGGGAGTGGGGATTATTAGCATCTAACAAGCCTACAGGGAAATCTAGAGCTTGTTGATGCTGTAGTGCTGGGATTTCAGACACTTCCAGGAATGCTCCAAATTCGTCTCTCCTCCCTCTTTTAATTCATTTTAAAATAAGTGTATTTCCATTTGCAGGTTTTATAAATTCATAGCAAAATGTCCTTTAAGAGTTCAGTAGGAGTAGAAGCAATTGGGTGTTGCAGAAATTCTGTGGGGTTTGTTGCAATTACACTAAATTCCACAGAGAAAGTGATTCTTTTAATAGCTTTTCTCAACCATCCAGTAACTTCACAGTGGGAATAAAATCTCTTGCTAAGTGCATTGTGGTAGTCCACAGAATCTGTAAAGTTAAGATTCAGAGCTGATGTAAATTGATCTCCACTGATGCCTGTGATGATTTATTTTAGCACAGATAGATTCTGTATAGATTCTCAGATTCTTGTGCTGTTTTCCCTCCAGACCTTTCCAGAAGACAAATTCAGATTTTCCTTTAACATGAAACATGTTTCTGCTGCAAGAAGCCTGCAGCAATGGCTGAGGGCAACCCTGTGTGGCCACTGGCCAATATACCCTCAGCTATCTGGGGTGGGGGAATTTATACATAAATTATAGCTTTATCCAGGGAATGAACCAGCTTTTGTAAAAAAAATTAGATGCAGAAAACTCAGTATTTTTCTGACTGTTCTCCACTTGTTCTCATCCCAATTTTGTCCTTTACCTTCAATAGCTCTTCTCCTTCCCTCTTGATCACCTCCCCTCATTTTATACATATTTATACAACAGATAATGCCCGTTCCTTGCCCTTTTTTAGTAAGGCTAAATAAGCCAGTTGAGAACTACATTGGTAATATAAAAATAATTTCTTTTGGCAACCTTGAAGCTCATTGTTAAAAGGAAGGAAAATTGGGCCATATTGATATCATGGAGCAGCTAGAAGATACACCTGGGAGCTTAGTTCTGGTCCTTTGGGTACACACTGAATCAATGGAAATTTTTAAACCTTGGTGCTGTATAGATGTTGACTATTGACCAGCCATGTTTTACAGTCCTTTAATCTCTTCATTTATTTTATTCTGTACTACTTAGGTTCTTGCAACATTGTGATGGGAAGGAAAAGCTAAGTGTCACCTGAAGATTCATTGTTACTTTCTCAACCTAGTCACTATTGGATTCAAGTAATGGAATGTATTCAAAGTTCAAGAACTGCTGTTCTGACTTAGGCCCATGTGTAGTAAGGATTATCTTTTTAAAAAGTATTTTAAATATCTATCTTTGAATAGGTAAGAATAGTTTTAGAAATACTAGTCTGCTGATGGCATAATTCTCCTTAAATGCTTCTAGTTCCTCTGCCAATACTGCTGTTCCACAACTTTGACCATGATGTGGAGAACTGACCTGCCCAAGGTCAGGGAGACCAGTCAGTGCTGGAGGTGAACAGTTTCCTGTGCCCATTTTTTGTGGTTATTCCTCTGGAATGATGTTGCTGCTGCCAGGGCAGGATCTTGAAATGGCAGCTGGGCTTTGCATACCTCAGATCAGCTGCCCAAGGGCCTTGGTGCTATCTCCAAAACCCTTGGGCACTGTTTCCTTCCTCTTTCATAGCTGAAGACCCTCTTACCTGGCAAGCAAAGGCCAGAAACCATTCAGATAGAAAATTGAGGAGGAAAACTAGCATTAAAGAGAAAACAGGAACAGTTGCACTGTCTAAATTTAGCAATCTGGTGTAGATGCTTTTTGCCATGTTCTGAGCAAAAATATGCTGAGGTTTCAAAACGTCTTCCAGTACAGATCAGGGAGGGGCAGGAGAACTCATATAGTATTGTCTATTCTAATCATTAAATCAAAATAAAACCCTGCAGGCTGACAAATTAATCATATTGCTACTGTCATGAACCACTTTTTCATTTGCTACTAATTGGATATCAGCTGTTTAGCATATTAGCTGCTTAAATGTTGCCTGATGCCCTACCTCCCCAGGAAAATCTCTCTTGAACTTTTCCTTATAGCCTCTTGTGAACGAATGTACATAAAAGGTCCTGCTAGTCATCTGTTTGAGCAGATGTTGCCTTTATAATGATTTACTGGAGTTATAGACTGAAGGTTATAATCTCTTCTGGGCTGTGCACGGTGTGTTCCACAGAACTAGCTGGGTACATAAAGATCACTACAGTTTGTGGCAGGAGAAGCTTGGTTTGTGTGACGTGGAGTTTACCTGTGATTGAAGGAAGCAGGTAAGTCTTTGTCAGTCATTAATTGTCTGTTCAAACCTTCAGGCAAAAGTAGGTTTGTACTGATTTTGAGTTCTCCAGAAGATGTGTGGTACTTTCCCCCTGAGCAACTGGTGTCAACAGATGTGTTTGGAATGGTTATCCCACCGTCTGGCTGTAAATCCCATCTTTTCATTGCCCCACTGGGGCGAGTGCACTGTAAATAATGAGGAAATATTTATGCCATTTAATGCATTTCTTTCCTTGAAGTACCAGCTTATGGAGTTCAGGGACAGAGAAATGTAAGGTCCCAAGTGTGACTGAAACAATGAAGGTGGAGTTAGCAACACTGGAATAGTAAGAAATGGCCAGAGTGACTGGACTGGACCCCCGTGCCTTGTGCTTAGCTCTGATCATGTATTTCCCTGGCTCTAAAGCATCAGGTTAGTGACTACAGGAGCGGGGGGAACTTCAACCCGGGCCATATTTCTTGGGTGAGGAGGTGTGGGAGATGGCATTTAAAAGCACTGCAGACACGCTGAGAAATCAGAGGGCGGGGAGTGGCTTCAAACCTTATTTTTTTTCCCCACAATTTGCTAATGCTTCCGAACAGCTTTCCGCTCCGGTAGCGCCAAGAAGGGCGGGGTGGCACAAAGAAGATGGAGGGCTGCGCGTTTTCCAGCAAACCGACTCCCCCCGGCAGCTCCTCTCCTCCCGCGGGGCTCGCCAGC
>NW_009952804.1:764314-788183 GCF_000747805.2 Chaetura pelagica
CCCGTCCCCCTCCTGCCCCTGCCCGTCCCCCCGGCTCCGAGGGGGGAGCCGTGGGCCGGAGCCCCCTGCCCCGGCCGGCTGGGGATGGAACAGGATTCCCTTTTTCTTCCCCGAGAAGCTTCTCGCAAGGCGCACGTTTTGGTCCATTCCTCGATGCAATCCAGGGGGAAAAGGGAAGGAGCCGTTATATAAACCCCTCCCTTGATTTCCTTGTTGTGGGAGACGGGTTTTAGGGCAGGTAATTGCAGGTCCGACGGTACTAACTTTTCGTTACATAAAGCAAGATATTGGCACCTAACGGGACTGTTCGAGCCATTTATAATTGTTTTTTTTGAAACAGTTTTTCATTCCTGGCAGCGGCTCCTTCTCCCAGCCCCACGGACACACCCATCCTCGTCCTCCTTCCTCAGCCTCGGAGGCAGAAAAGTGAGCTCTGAAATGGAGCTTTGAAGTGTGACATTTGGGCAGGAGCCGCTGGGCTGTGCAGTTACATTTTAAATGATGTGTAGGAATTGCAGGGGATGCACAAAATCGTTACATGATAAATGGAGCATCCTTTTTTAAAATTATTTTAATTTTTTTTTCCCCCGGAGGAGGGGATGCTTTTCCTCTAGGAGTCCAATGGAGAGAGTTTAAAAAGGTGCCTGTATTTGAATAAGGATGCAGGCTGCTGCTGGGTTGCTGTCAGGGGCCAGAAGCACCATGACGCATTTTTCTTCTGACCGAATGCTCTGATTTCTGTGCTGTGCACCCCGTGCAAACCTCTTGTACACAGAAAAAAAATAAATCAGATCCTGGCCTTATTTACTCTTGTATAAACCCAGAATTGATCTACCCAGACTAATGCTTGAAGAAGAAAGATAATCAATGCCTAGTTGTCCTGTTTTGACTGCATCAGTCGGGGAAATAAGCACCGATTTAGTGGCAGGCCCTCCCACATTTGCAAACTGCGTGTGCTTTTGTCTCCAAGGTGGTTGAAACCAGCAGAAAGCTTCACAGTGATTCTAGAGCTTGCTGCAGCAGCAGACCTGTTCACTAGCAGAAGCATTCAGAGCATCATTAAAATGGTCCAGGCTGCATTTTTTTGGCTAGTATATATATATATTTTTATTTTGTTTCCTTTTTCCCTAATTGATGCATGAGGACCTGAGCTGTCAGTGACATCTGTGGCTAAACGGGCTGGTTTCACTCCTAACCAGCCTTTTTAATAGCACAAGGAGTCAGCACTAGAGGTGGGCATAAATACTGCAGTGTTTCTGGAGATGGTAAACATGTAGGGCAGTTTGCTGTAGAGGCTGGCATTGAAAGACAAGTGGGTTTTTCACGCCCCAAGTTAATTCATTCAGGCTTATTGGCATTCACAGCAGATCCTAAATTTAAATCTTGGGGTTTTCTTTCTTTCTTTTTTTTTTTTTTTTGTTTTGTTTTGAATTGGTGGCATTATTCAGGGAAACTCCATTGCAGCAGTAGGAAGAAGGAGAAGGAAAAAAAAAAAAGGAGGGGGAAGGAGAGACACTGTCTCATGTATGTTTGGCAGTTACATAGAAGGTGGGTATAATGGTATAAATCAGTAGCTGCTGCAATTAATGTAGCTCTTTTGGCGTTTAGAAGAGCCATGTCAGCTTGTGTCAGTTCAGAATTGGGTGCTCCAGCTCTTCAGTTCTGTTACAAGCTCTTTAAGAAAATGCCTGATTCTTTGCTTCTGTGGGACCAGCAGAGCCCAGCTCAGGATGAGGTCCCTGGGCACCACTATTACTGTCCTCTTAAGTTCAAGGCACCAGAAGGTTAAGTCCTGCTCTCTGCCCCTTCTTGAAGTCAGCTTTTAGTTTCAGCAGTCTCTGGCTGTGCTGTTCTGGTTTAGCTTTGTTCTCTTACAAAGACATTTTGGAGAGGAGGAAAGAGAAGCAGCCTAAGTACAAGTGCCAGGGTGTAGTTTAAACTGAACACTGCATAACCTGTCTGTGCTTTGCCATAAACGTGTGGATCTGTAATGTAGGGAATGGAGGAACCAGAGGAATATAGCAGTAATTTTTAACTTTCCTCCCCATCTAGAGTGTGTTTCACTGGTTTATGACTACTGCAAAAAAGATAAATTTGTTTTTGACCTAGAATGTCCCCAAAGCAAGCTGTAACCTGGGCTGTGATAAAAGCACATTGCCTGATAGCTGCTGAGCTGTAATTACCTTTCTGTTCCTGCCAAACTGTCTTCTAATTGGAAGGAATTTTAATAACTGCTTTTTAAATCTTCCTCATAAACTTAATTTATTTGCTAATATGTACTTGTTTCCATCTGATTATGCAGTAGTGCTCTGGAAAGGCAGTAGAAGTATCCACTGCATTGAAACATCACTACGCTGGACAAAATGACTTTGTTTGTGTTGTGTAACCCATGGCAACAGACTTTTGGTCCATTTCCCTGACAGCAGTTGACTCCGTTAGCCAAGGAGTGACTCCAGGGTGTGGGTGCATGTAGGAAATCTTGCATAGACCAAGGCAGAAAAAAACAAGAGATGTGGCTATTACGCATCCCTCCAAGTATTATTATTTAATGCTTTTGCTTTAGGTGCTGGTAGCAAACTGCAGGTATGAGTGAAGCTGCCAAATAGACAAGCCTGCTGGAACCCAACTCCTTTTCCCTTCTGATTTTTATTTTTTTTTTATCATTAGTGTGATGAAAGAACTTGTGGATGAAATAAAGTATTTTATCTTTCCAGTTCAAAGTGCGGCAGTTGACTTGTGTCTTGACATGCACTTGTGAATAATGCAGAGGTTGTTGCTGTCTCTGCTCTTTTATCTCTGAAGTGACATTGCAGACTGTCAGCTCTCTCACAGAATAATTACGTGTTGTTGTGTGCTTCTTTTGTTGCAGAGTGATCGTCTTTTGATCAAAGGTGGTAAAATAGTTAATGATGACCAGTCTTTCTATGCAGACATTTACATGGAAGATGGGTTGATAAAGTAAGTGAAGCCTGATACCCTGTTATGATTGGGATTTGCAGATTAGCAAGGAATAACTTTGTCTCAGTGAGCTATGTTAGATTGCAATGAAAAATGAATATTTCACATATATCCTCCTGTTTTATGGAGGAACATTAAAAAACAAGGTGTTGAATTAAATAAACAGGACCAAGCCCCACTGTTATTAAAGTGCGGGTCAGATGAGGTTCTTACATGTGCTTAATTTTAGCCATGTGAAGAGCCCCCTGCTGAGATGACACGTATTTTTGAAGTTATCTGTGTTGTAACATTTTACTGAGTTACGACTTCACATGCTTTTAATCCAGAATTCAGCATCACAGTACAGCTAATTATTTTCTAGGGCAGGAGGCTGGACTCAAGTCACCTCTTGCAGCATTGTCTTCTATCATTCTGTGATGCAAGGATCAATACAAACCCCTTTAAAGTTAAAAATGAGTTTGAGGATCAAGGCTCAGACCTCCTTCTAGCACACTCCTGTGTTTTCAGTCCTGAAACCTATGTTTCTGGCACTTTAAATTTATTACAGATTTCTTTGGAAAATTACTCTTAGGAAAAAATGGATGAGCCAGAAGTTACAAACAAGGAATTTTCCTGCTCTGGCTAAATGGTCAGCACATGTGTTTTGTTAATCAAGGTTGAAAGTCAAAGAAGCCAGCCAAAGACAGCTAATTAATTGCAATGTGTCATCCACTGTTGCACTTCTAAAAATAAGTCTCTGAACAGCCAGACTTGAGAGACCTTCGAGGGTCTCATCAGGAATTTGGTAACTGGTGTCTACATGGGTTTATATTTGTGCAGGGAGCATCTAGTACTTATGCATGAAAAGGAAGTAGACAATACAGAGACAAGAATTCTCCCAGTGCTCTCAAAACAATGCCAACACCTGAACTGCTGTTAGTTTGGTAGAACCAAGTGTTGAGCTGCCACTTGGCAACCCCAGTGCAGTCCCAGTAAAGCTGCTCACAAAGCTCTTGCTGTGTTTGGTGCACCTGATTATCTGCATGGTCCCTTCTCCAGCTGCCTGCCGGTGTGGCTCCTTCTTTTCCTTCCTATTAAGTCTAATACTGCCTTGAGGTCCTGAAGTAATTGCTCATTTTGCTCTCAATTATGCAACTGCTTCAAGGGGGGGAATAAAATATTTTTAGCTCTGCATGCTGATTCTGTAGGTTGCTTTATATGGAAAAAGCAAATGTTAGCCAGGTTAGGTAGCACAGGGGTGTATGTTTACAGGCTGTTGGTCTTGTTTTTGTCTGACTTGCTGTTTGAAACCTGTTTACCCAGGCAAATAGGAGAGAATCTGATTGTGCCAGGAGGAGTGAAAACTATTGAAGCCCATGGCAGGATGGTGATTCCTGGAGGGATTGATGTTCACACCCGCTTCCAGATGCCGGAGCAGGGGATGACATCTGCTGATGACTTCTTCCAAGGGACCAAGGCTGCCCTGGCTGGGGGCACCACCATGATCAGTAAGCTGGCTGCTTTTTCTCTTCCAGGAAAGCTTTACTTTTCCGTTTCTCAGATAAGTACAGAAACTCTGGACTGTGTAAGCCATTTGATGCTTTGGGCCAGGTACCAGCACAGGGGTATTTCTGATGTCTGTCCAGGTTGCTGAGAAAACCTTATGGAAAAGGGGGTGGAAAAGCAAGATGGAAGGATTTCCACACTTTGCAGCTGTCAGTCATTTCACTCTTCTGTATCAGCAGGGTTCACCTTGCTACTTGTGTGACTTCGCCAGATTCTTGGGTCTGCTCCTCCTGAAATCAGTGTCATTTTGACCTCTGGCTCCAGTGTGAGCAGGAGATTCTCCACATACCTATGCCTCAGTTCCTTTCTCCCTGGTGTCTATAGATAGATGTCCATCAAATGGTTCACACCTGAAAGCTTGATGCCAGTGTATTTGAAAACTGGGCCACTTATTTAAGAACTTGCACATGCCCACTCATATAGGCAGCTTTAGCAGCAGAGTTGTTCCTTGTGTGCTTAGATCCTCTTTTAGGGGAAAAGAGAAATCAGGAAATGAAAATATCTCAAAAAGACAGACTGACTCTTCTGCTGACACCAGAATTAGACACTCACAGTGTTCCCCTCTAGCTCTAAAATGCCTGGTGAATGACTTCCAGGCTATCTGTTCCCACTTGCCTTGGCTACAGATGGATGGTTTGCTAGAGCCAGGTTCTTAAAACTTTATAATTGAGTCATTGTTGTTAACCTTGTTTGAGCTAGAGAAAAAAATAACAACCTCAGTTACAGTTCAGTTGATTGTGTGTGAACTGCGACATGGCATCCTGGAGTCTGTGCCACGTATGGGAATCAAGGATAAAGGTGTAAAGTGATACAATATCTGAACATCTTGATTCTTTCATGTGCTGTGAGGTGCTGCCATTTCACAGGAGGGGAGCTCAGGTACAGAGAAATGAAAGAGCTTGGTTCAGAACAGGGACTAGTGTCTATTGTCCAATCCATAGATATAAAGAGATCTTAGGCACAGCCAGGAGTTGGCCTGACCCTCCTCAGTTCAAACCCAGCTCCTTAGGAACTCAACATCCTCATCTTTTAGAGGATGGTCACTGGCCTGGTGGGCAGATTTGGATTGACTGATATGCAGGTTGGGAGTGGGAGCCAGCAATCCAAACACAGCTAAAGCAACTAGTTCAGAAACAAATCTTCTGAGTCTGGGCCTCACAAAGAGGTTGCTTGTTCTGTAAATTTGGTGTAGTGCTTCAAATAAATAACCTTAAAATAACCTGGGAAATTATTTTTCAAATTGTTATCACTTTAGAGTATAAAGTTAGTGTATGAAGATAACCTCAGGCATGCAGGAAACATCAAGTGAGGGTGTAGCTGTGGATGGTCTCACTGGGCATAGTAATACCCAGTTTTTCTTCAAATCTTTGCTGTCAATTTAAATTAATAACACTGAAATAGTATTTTTTTTTTTCAGCTTCAGTTCATTAACTTTGTTTCATTGGTTGTTCCTTTGTTATTGATACACCTGGTTCACACCTGAATTACCATTTTGTTCTTCCTTGTTAGGTTGAATTAGATCAAAATACTATTCTCTGTCATGTGCATCTGAGCTTTCAACAGCAGTATTTTCCCCAGTGGCACCTTAGAAAACATTTTAAGCAGAAATTCCTTAGGCAAGGTAGGCCTTTACTTGGGTTCCCCAATTTTACCTATGCTGAACCTCACACTTCAGAAATGCTTGGGCCTTTCCACGTATGTGCATGTGTCTTGATGACTGTAGTATCTGAATATCTCACTGATGCTGTTCCTGACAAATCCCTGGGTTAGGGAAACTGGAGGAGAGTCCACCCATTTTCCAACTTCTCATTATACAGCAGTGAAAAATTAGCACTATGTAGATGACAACTGTGGGCAAACCATACAGAGGAGGCTGGTGGCTAAACTTGACCTTCCTGTAGTCCTGTGTGTCTCTGGTTAGGACACCAAAATACACAATCATTTCTGAATCAAAAACATCTTCCTAGAGCAAGGGCAGAAATTAGACTGCTGAGGATGATGGGGAGACTTTTCTGATGGGCAAGTATCAGCAGCTGGAGCTGAACAGTGGAAAGCAGGATAAAGAACCCAGCTAGACTTCAAAGCTTTGGAGTCTCTGCTCTCTGTCAGGTCAGCTGTTCTCTTCTTAGCAAAATTATAGCATTTGCAAACATGTTTTTCTGCAGTGAAGCATGCAGAACTGCCCTCCTGGACATGCTCTTGGTGGGTGGCCTTTGGTTTTCTCCAAAGCAGGTGGTTCCTTGCAGCGTTTTTTCTTTTATGATAAATGGGATGTTTAGTGGACTAGATTCATAATATCACAAACAAATTGCAGCCTGAAAATGACATGCTAATGTTTATGTCATTGTATATTTTAAGTACCATGCCTGGTTTAAAAGAGAATATGCTCCTCTCCTGTCCAACTTTGTGTCTGTCTGTTGGGGTTTTTTTGGCAAAGCTAGCCTCGAGGCTGTGAGCTTTGTGGGAAAGCACACCCATGTTTCTTAATTTGTGCTTTTAACAAACTTGGTGTTATTTATTTACAAATACCTTTACTCCATCAGTTTCTCTTTTTTATACAGAGCCCTTATTTTGGGCAAGAAAACAGGTTAGTCAGCTTCATGCTTCAATTTCTTTCACATTTTCATGCAGGAGGGCACTTTAAGGCTGTTTACTTTACAATCATTGCAGGGAAATATTTGTTTTATGTACATTTTTCCATGAAATTAAAACAAGAATCTTGGATAGGTTTCTATGGATTGTTGGTTTTATAAAACCCGTGGGTGAAATCCTGGCTTTGGCGAGGTAACGGAGAGTTTTGTCATCGACCTCAGCAGTGCCAGGAATTCACCCTGTATGTCTGCTTTGGTTTCAGTGAACTTCATTTTCAGTTCAGATCAAATTCCATGTTGTTCCTTCAATTCTCATGGCAAACTCATCCAAGGGAAGCACACAGGAGTTCAAGAATGTAACCTATTGTTTCCAAGCCCTGTTCTCATTTACTTGTGTTCCTCTTTTAAGTAAACTAATTACTACAGTATCAGAGAGTGGGGAATCTTCACTGGTACCAAATTGAGAAGCCCCATTTTCTCCCCAGTGAAGATTGGTCCTGGTGGGAAGCAGATCTAGCTCCAGTCTGGGACTTCCTAACTCATCCCCTGGTCAGCTGGAATGAGGGAGAGTGGCTGGGGGTGATGATCTGAATTAGCCCTTTCTGCTCTGGATCACCTGTGTTCCCACAGGGCTCTCCAGTCTTTGCTCTCTTCTAGGTTGCTGCACTCAGGAGTTAGGGCTGATTTATTTTTCTAGATACTCATCCCACGGAGGCCATCTGAACAGGAATTCCAGCTATGATCCTTCTGTCTCTGCCCTCCTCAGTGCCAAAGGCAAGACTCAGCTGACTTTGCTAACGTATGAAAAGCTGCAGTTGGTTTTGCTGCTGAGAGGTGAAGTGACATATTGTGATACGATTTGTTTGTTTTCCTGAA
The DNA here is from genome assembly GCF_000747805.2 of Chaetura pelagica. Lineage (NCBI taxonomy): Eukaryota > Metazoa > Chordata > Aves > Apodiformes > Apodidae > Chaetura > Chaetura pelagica. Next base: position 772,285 of record NW_009952804.1, read on the forward strand.
AGGGCAATTTGCATGATCCTGTCCCTACCTTAAAACAATATTGGTGTGGCTTTGTCAGCCAAAGACAAACAGCACTGTGTGTCTTTTAGGATAATGTTACTCTGGGTAAAACTTGGATTATCTCCCTTTTAAAATGTCATAATGCAGCATTTGGACATTAAGTTGAAGGGAGGATTCCAGGATGATCTGCAGAAGACCTTCTGCAGAAGAGAGGGGTATTAAATACTTCCCTAAGCTCCCCTGTATTCCATGGAGAGAGAACAGTCCTGGAATTTCAGAAAAGGGCTCCATCTGCAGTTGCCCTTTACAAGAGGTTCTTTCTCACCCATGGAGCCTATGGAGCCACAGTTTTGTTGAGTTAAAGATTACATTTTTGAGCCCCTGTTGTCCCAGCTTGAGCTGGGTTGATGCCTTGGATATAAAAGAGTCTCTGGAACTGTTAGAGAAGGAATATATCACTGCTGAAAACAGGGTGGCCTCTCCAGGTCTTGTGATATTAAGTGTGATGGGTGAAATCCTCATAAAGTCAATGGTACAACTCCCTCATTTCAGAGGGGGCAGGATTGCCTTTCTCTGCTCCTAGCCCTTCAGAAAGGATGAAGCTAAGCTGTGTAAATTTACTGGCTTTCTGATCTTTGAGCCTGTTCAATGTCCTAGTCAGAACTGTATCTATCCAGGCCAGCTCCCACACACATTTCAGCCCCCCCACACCAGACTGGGCTTCTTCCTGGGTATCTGCTGTCCTGGAGTGAAATCCCTTGCTGACATTGCCTGTGTTGACTCAGTCAACCACTGTTATAATCATAGCGAGAAATTACAGTGAGAGAAATTATAGCTCTTTCTGCCTTGGTGACTTGGAAGCCAGCTGCCTTTTGAACTTGACTAGCAGTTATCCTAATAACATGGAGAATGTACACTGGGGATATGAGCCTTTGTGTCTTGGAAGGTTCAGAAAATGAAGGGGAGCTTCACATGGGCTGCAATCTGCTTCCTAATGCTATACCCTGCTATTAGAGACAGCTCATGTGCAGGATGGCAGGGATTTTCAGCAGTGTGTCAGCTGCTCAGCTACAATCAAATCTGTGGTGAGTTGACACCAGGTCTTCTAGGTCATGCTGAAGATCACCACCTTGCTAGAAGGACATGTTTGCAGTCTAGTGTGCTTTCTTACCTCTTAGGTTTTGAACTGAGTGTGACTTAAGAGAATGGAGCCACCCAAAGAGGATCAGAGTCTAAACTGCAACGTGAGCTTAAAGTAAGGTTTAGAAAAGGGCTGGGCAGGGTTCTGGGATGATGGCAGCTTGGCATGGGGTGGTGTTTAGACCCACCAGTGAAGACTACATCATATTCTACCCTACCGGCTGCTGCTATTTTATACTATCAGGATTAGTCCTGTCCTGGAAGACAGCAAGAGTCTAAATTGTGGGCAGAAGATGGAAACAGAGACACAGAAGGAGGTGGCAGCAGTGGTTGTGCAGTAGCTTGTGGCCAAGCTGGAAGTATAAAACCAAGGGTTTTGAGTCCGAGGGCCTGACCACAGAGCTGCAGTGTCTCACCAAGTCTCTCGGGCTGTGTGTACACAGTACTTCATTGTTCCACAGGCACCAGCCTGAATTTTGTTTCTTTTTGCACCCAGTAGCCAAGATGAAAGAGGAACTGTGTGGTTGGGGACGAGCACTGCAGACAAGCTGCGTTGGGGTGTGTGGCTTGTTTCATTTCCTAGCAGCTGGCCATGGCTCTTTTGCAGCGAAGAAATGTTTAATTCTCTAGAAGTGTAATTAAAATGTCTACCTGCTTTTATGAAAGTTTATGGTGATTTATATGGGTAGAGACTTCCTTGAACTCAGTCGTTAGGATAATGACATTACCACACAGGAGAGCAGAGTCTTTTTGGCCCTTTCTCTCCTCTCCCCAGCTCCCCTTGGTGCTTTTTATACCCCCCCCACTCTTCAGCCTCTGCACTGATTCACACTAAATCTTGTCTGCTTCACTGAGTCCTAGCTTCCTGCTGGTGTGTTTGTTGCTTTCTTTCAGAGTGGGCTTAAAATCATTAATGAGAAAGTCTGTCTGTAAACAGAGATGGGCACTCCCCTGTTGCGAGCTACTCTTCTCATGCTTTTAAACCCCTCTAAGTCCATTAGGCATCTCTGCCTGCAGTAGTGAGGGCAGCTACTGTAGGAACACAGCCTGCCTTGCTGGGGCCAGCTCTGCTTCCAGCCATCCCTGCCACACTGACGTTCTGCTGGATGGGATCGCCTCTGTTGTTCTAGTGGAGTTTCCAGAGGGGTCCTGTTGGAAGTGAACGTAACAAATCTGCCAAAGCCTTGATGTCTCTTGCCAGTTAGCACAGGAGGAAGCAGCTGCTCAGTCCTCAGCACATGTTGTGTGTTGCTGTGTGCATTTTAATTTTTTTTCCCCCTTTGGGCTGTAACTATTGTTTGTTGTCTCATTGCTGCTGAGAGAATAGGCTCCCGTGAGGACCAGGTGAGGACTTGAGCTGTGTACACTAAATCTTGTCTGCTTCACTGAGTCCTAGCTTCCTGCTGGTGTGTTTGTTGCTTTCTTTCAGAGTGGGCTTAAAATCATTAATGAGAAAGTCTGTCTGTAAACAGAGATGGGCACTCCCCTGTTGCGAGCTACTCTTCTCATGCTTTTAAACCCCTCTAAGTCCATTAGGCATCTCTGCCTGCAGTAGTGAGGGCAGCTACTGTAGGAACACAGCCTGCCTTGCTGGGGCCAGCTCTGCTTCCAGCCATCCCTGCCACACTGACGTTCTGCTGGATGGGATCGCCTCTGTTGTTCTAGTGGAGTTTCCAGAGGGGTCCTGTTGGAAGTGAACGTAACAAATCTGCCAAAGCCTTGATGTCTCTTGCCAGTTAGCACAGGAGGAAGCAGCTGCTCAGTCCTCAGCACATGTTGTGTGTTGCTGTGTGCATTTTAATTTTTTTTCCCCCTTTGGGCTGTAACTATTGTTTGTTGTCTCATTGCTGCTGAGAGAATAGGCTCCCGTGAGGACCAGATGAGGACTTGAGCTGTGTAGCTTTGTCTGAGGCTTGCAGGAGGCCTGTGCTGTGATGGTGTCTTTAACCCTGGCTGTCATGACTCTGCCTGCCAGTCGGGGCATCTTTCCTCTTAGACCTGAAAGGTGTAATGAGTAGTGTCTGGTTTGGGCTGAAGTCCTGTGAAACCACTGCAGTGCTGTGCAGCTTGTTTGTAAGTAATTCAGTAGATATTTTCCCCTATTTTCCCATATTCTGCCTTCCTCAGAGCTGCTCTGGATCCAGGCCCTTGCTCCTCTACCAGCTTTCTGCCTTTTTGGCGATGCTGATGTTTTAAAGAGCAGGTGAGTGGGGCTCTTTCTCCATTTCTGTTTTGCCCTGTGCTGCTCTGGACCCACTCCACCTGTCACTGCAGAGGAAGGATTGAATGGAGCCTGTTCCACACATGCTGGAGCCTGGAGACTCTGCTTTAGTTATGAACAAATGAATGTTGAAATGGCAACACCACTGGCAGTGCAGTCTTCCTGCAGATGTGACTGACCTAGATTTTTCCATGCATCCAAAAAGAGGGATTTGGCACTCACTGAGGAGAAATAACCAGTGTTGTCTGTTTATGCAATAGCACTTAGTACCTCTTATTCTATGTAATGGTTGGGATCAGTAGTGCTACTTTCCCACTGCAGGGAGAAGAGTCCATGTGTTTTGTCTGAAGAGCTGCTTTTAAGTGCTTTTCTTGCTTTCACATGTCAAATGCTCTCATTCCTAAGTCCCATGTCTTATGGATGACTGCAGGAGAATTAAAGACCTAATGGGTATTACCAATGTCTTTTATCTTGCACGGCCCCTTACATCACTGGAAAATACATGTGATACTTTGAGGGGTGCAGGTGTGAAAGTTGGGTCCTCCAGTAAAAGCCTGTCTGCTGTAGATGGAAAAGCAATCTTAAAAAAACAAAATACAATTATCCGCTTTGGTTCATGTACCATCATTAGCTGCCTGTGATAGGTTTTCAGGGCATGTGCATTAAATCTTGCTAGATAACCTGTCTTAATCATCTTCAAGTTGAGACAAGGTCTTAAAGGAAACAGCAGGAAATGGCGCCTCCAGCTCTTTTCTTGGCTTGCTTTTCTGGGCACGGGTTTTTGCCTTCCTACCAGAGTTCAGTCCCTTGGCTGCTTCTACCTTCCCATGAGCTTGACTCAGCAGAAACCATCCCTGTCAGACAGGAACTTTTCACTTTCCGTGTTGGGAATTAGCTTTGCGTGTCAGGGGAAGGAAGCAAGTGATGCCTGAAAGAAGTGATGGCTAAAACTAACTGCAGTATTTATCAGTTGGGGTGGATTCAGGTGATGCTGGCTGCAGAGTGCAGGCTGACATCTTGAGTCAGTGAAGGCTTTTTCCATCTTTCCTTCAGCCACTCTGCCTTCAGTTCATAGATCCTATCTGCTTCTTAGAAACTATTCTTTTTGTAATCTTTCTGGTGAGAGGGAGAAATGTTTAAGGAATAGAAATGAGCTCCTCCTGTCTAGCATACTTGAATCATGCCTATAAATTGCCAGTTTTACTAACCTGGGGCTGTGCCTGCATCTTTGCACAAGCCTAACTCCCATAGAAGCCATGTGCATTTAAAAAAAATGCAGCAATGGGCACTTAGGACTTATGGCTTCTGGGAAAGCTCTTTGCTTCCCTTGATACACTGCAGTTAGTGTTGGGACCACCTCTGTGACAGTGGCTGTGGCATTTAATTTCAGTCGCTAGCTGTCTGTAGTGGGAGGTGGATGTTGCTGAGAGTTGTATGCTTTAATTCAAATTACTGAAGTTCACCTAGACCCTCATATTATAAATATAAAGTGATTATTTTTATGTAGAGGTGCCTGAGAGATGTGAAATGCTGGCTGCCAACTAGCAATTATATAGTCCCTGTCACTCCCAACTGGGATCCATGTCCCTGCAGCTCATGATACACAGCTCAGGTTACTGTCAGGGTGTGGATAAAAGCAAAAACTTGTGTAAAAGAGAGACAAGGTAAAGTAAAGTGCTTTTGGCTTCCTGGATGTTGAAAGTCTATTTTAAGTAATAGGAAGAATCATTAGCTTTTAACATGTGAATGTTAACTGAAAAATCTCTGGTTGAATTTTTAAAGCACATCAAAAAGGGCTTCTGGAAGTTCCCCTTCCTGACGGTTTCTAAGGCATATTTTCCCCAGATTTCTTTGTTCCTGAAAGCAGTTACATATGTGCAGTGTGTATATTTTTGGATTCTGGGGGACTCTGTGGCGTTTTACATGTGAATGAAATTCCCTGGCACAGCCTGCAGGCAAAATGAGCTGGTAAAGGAGCTCCTTGAGAAGGGTCCCTGCTGCTGCACAGCACTGCTTTTGTGAAGAGGAGAAGGGGGAAGTTCCCAAAGCACAGCACAGCAAGAGGTGGTGTCACCCAATATTGCTGCAAAAATCTCATTCCAGAAATGCATGTCAGTTAATGATGGTTCCCAACAGACTTTTCTTTATTTCAGGTAGGATTTATCAGGATTTGTATTGGTGTCCAAACATTTCAGCTGCTGGTGGGGTACAAAGTACTTTTCAGACTAAAGTGCAAGGGACTCTTTATCCATCCACGTTTGTACCTCAAACATGGTGCTTTGTGCCTTCAAACTTGGGGTTCTTCATGGGTCTGGGAAGATTCCAGACTGCTTCGGTGAGCAGCCAGAGCTGTTTCAGAGCTGGAGGAAGGAAATTTGGCAGGTGGGGACTGTGTCACAGAATTTCTGTTTAAACTAAGAATGATCTAGTTAGGGCTTCCTGCAGGTTATTATTGCAGCAATGTCAATAGCTATTTTGCAGGCAGTATTAGCCTTACAAAGTTGACAGAAAACTAGCAGATGGGTAGGCAGAAACTGGATGTGTGCAGTGGGCACATGCTGTTTGATCTGTGTCCTGCAATAGGTTTCTTAGAAAACAGGTTCTGCTGCACCTCCACATCAGATCCCACCAGTTTTCTCTATGGATGAATGGACATCTGGATCTGATTGAGTACTTGCTTCCTTGTCTGTCGTTCTGTTTGACAGTCATCAAAGTCAGTGGTTTAACTGAGAACAGAGTTGGGACTCGTGGTGTCTTACCAGCAGTGGAAGTGTTATGATGGGTGATTGATGAAAACTTCTTCCTCAAAATGTGATGTCATTTCATCACAGCTACAAGGAGAGGAAGTGTCTGGTCCCTGTCCAGTGAAGGGAGATGTTTATATGGCAAATACACAAAAGGAAAGGACAGGTTCACCAAGCAGATTTTTTTTTTTTTCCCCTTTTTGTCTTACAAGCTGTTTAAAAATGAAACCGACTCCCAACTGATTCTATAGAATCAGAATTCTTCATATTTTTTTTTTGGCTAGGGAAAAAATGAATCTTTCCTAGTCTTGAAAACATAAAGTCCTCTCAGAACTATCACATATTTCCATTGCAGTTGTATTCCTCTTCATCTCCACTGCACCCTTGAGACAATGATGGGCAACAAAATGAAGCTGAGAAGTTAAAACCTGGTCTTGGCAACAATGATCCAAATCCAGAATTGTCCCAGCTTCCTGGCTAGTGGAAAAAGCCTGACAGGCAGGGTATATCTCCACTGACCTGAGAGGGACAGAACTGGCTTACGGCACTTCATCTGTTGTCCTCCTTTTCTGATCAAACTTTTGCCCCTTAGATGTGTGTTATAGTTGTGTTTTGCCTTGACTAGAAATCCATGGCTACAAACAGAGGTTTGCTCAGTGCCGCTCCCTCAAGGTTCACAGGCCAATTCATATGGAAGTCTTTGAAGTCCTGTGTACTTTTTTTTTTGTGGACTTCAAGTGTGGAGTATGCCTAAAAGAAAGAATAAATCTTGGAATCACTTAAATATCTCTCCTGAACTTGGCTCCCTGCCTCCTCCATCATGGTGACCTCCTGAGATACAAGCACAGCTTGGATGTACAATAAACCTGCTCTGTAAAGAAGCGGAGCCTTTTTTGAGCTGATCTTATTAATATGTAGGCATTCCAGCTGTTAAAGAGGGTTATTAATGACTGGACATACACACCCCTATTCTTTACATTTGTGTCCAGCTGGCATTAAATTATGAATCATATTTTGGATCTAATCAGCTAAAAAGACAAGTGAAATATCTGGATGACATCAGAGAAGGAATAACAGAACATAGCAATCTGAAAATGTAATCAGTGTAGCACGGCTGTGTCTAATTCTTCTGAGCCTGGTCCAGCTTCTGATTCTCTGCATGGAGTCTAATAAACTGGATTTGATCTGACAGAAAACAACATGCAATGGCCTTTACCCTGCCTTTTCTTCTGTTAGTCTGGCAGATACAAGTGTACAGTCCTTGTGTAGTTGTATTAGCATGGGAAATGCTGGTTTGTGCAGAGGGTTGTTCCTCTTCAGAATAATCTCTATCTCAGTCTCTTCTTGGAAGGGAAAAAAAAACCAAGAACAATAAAATAGTGTGGAGATAAATCCCCTGAAGTATATAAAGCTGAAATCTGCTGGATCCAGGGCATTAAATTAATTCTTTATTTGACTTTTCATTACCTTCAAGTGTATCATCTTAGGTACGTCAGCGACATGGGACTGTAACCTTAAAAGCCATCTAGCCACTGTCCTTTCTTGTCCTTCATCAAAAATATGACCCAGAGTGTGGTTATAGGGAGAGCTGAGTATGAAATCAGATCATACCAGATGTGAGGCTCTTTTAGGTTACTTGATTTGGGATTTTTGAGCTCAGGAGAAATGCTGAGATCTCTTTCTAGCCTCAGTTGATGCAGAGGTGGTAAGCTAGCAGTTGTGCTTGAATACTTCCAGCATAAGTCTTGTTGCTGGGAGGCTTCTGAACGACTTTGTTACTGGACAAGACAGCTTTTGGTAGCTCAGTTTCTTGAGACATAAAAGGGTCATGATATATAACTACTAGTATAAGGGATTGTGTTCTTTTACTAGCTGAGGGTTTGGAGTTTCTGGATGAAATTTCTGTGATTATGGGTAATCTGTGAAGCTTCTTGGGTCAGTTAAGGGCCTGACGTTGAGTTTACATGTATTGATTTTATTTCACTCATTTTTATAGCATTACTCCCAGTTCACACCAGTGCCAGTAGAGAACAGTACAGCAGCCCTAGACTAGCAACAACTCCAGAGTTCTAAGCAGGGAGCTGTGCAATTACCAGGGCTGGATTTAATTACAACCTCTCAATAAAATGGCTTGTGACAGAATGTACAACTCAATAAATTCACCAGATTTCATCACATGCAGTTGCTGGGAAGATTAAGTAGTATTAAGCAGGCAGATGTGTTTATAGTGATCAAGCTGCTATTTAAAGTTTTGGGTAGGGGAAATCTGCCTACTAACAGTTAAGCTTAAATGTTAAGGATTTTCACTTTATAAACTCCTCTTAAACAATAGGCAGATTTAATGCTAGTAGGAGTAGGAAATAACGTGTAAAACTGTAGTTTATAATAGCAACTGGAACACTGCATGCATGTTTTTATTGCATACACAATTTTTGTAACATCTGACCCTAATTCACGTTTATATTGTCCATATCAAATAGTTTTTCCTGGTAGTGGAGTTAATTAGCTGAAGACAGAGAAACATTTCATGCATACTTTAGATGAAACGTAATTAAACCAGCTGAAAAAAACCTTTACAGGGGTAAGCTTGGAACCAAGAGCTATTAATAGAAATTCAAGGAAGAGGTTTTTAGCAAGCCAAGGCCTGCTCAAATGAGGCAGGATGCAAAAAAAAAAAAAAAAAAGAAAAGAATAAAATGGAACATGTCACAATACCAGGAAGCTATAAAACCCATTAGTCCCCACCCATGAGGACATCCATCCAAAGAGTAAAGTTTTGTTTTATAGGCAAGGCTAATAGCTGAGTTCAGCTCTCCCACTTGAAGCAAGTATTTCTCTTGAGCTTAGTGAGGGGTCAAAAATATAAAGGCATGGCTCTTCAACTGCATTTCTTTGGGACCTTCTAAATGCCAGGGAGAGATTATATGGGACTTTTTAAGGCTTCCCCAGTCCTCTGTGTGTGATACCTCATGCCCATGCAGAAGACCTGCCTCCCTTCTCAAACTGGGCAATTGTTCAGGGCTTCAGTGAGAGCTGCAGATATCTCCCTGCTTCAGGAAAGCTTTTAAGGACCAGAAAGCCACAGTGTATCCAAGTTTATGAGAGGAAGCCAAGATATGATGCAACCTTTTATAAAGCCACTATTTAAAGCTGAGGTGGGCACCATTTTAAGTGTATTGTTCAGCTAGAAGGTCCGTGCGGTTTTGAAGTGAGGAGACTTAGCAGCTGAATGAAGAACAAGGGGATGCTTAAACCACTGCCCAGTGATGTGAGTAGTAAATGCTAGTGATTTGTAAATGGATGTGCTCACTTCTACCCTACTTAGATTTTTCATGCTTATGTTAAAACAATACTATTTTATCTTCCCCCATACTTGGAAAGTTCTCTGTAAATCAATTCCTGTAAGTATTTGCCTTCCCCTTATTTCACATTGAGTGCCTGATGCACTGGGGGTTATTATCTCTCCCCACAGCATTCAGCCTTTTTGCCTCACAGGACATACAACATTTCAGTGTGGCTCAACGCCAGCTCTGGTGTATTAAAGCCACACAGATAAGCTAACAGTGGTTAGTGTTGTTGTCTCACTTCAGCTTATTGTCTGCCTTTAATCTTGAGCTGATTAATCTGTCCAAGGATCACGAGGGAGACAGGCAGAGGAACAGCCATGGACAACGGATGGAAATTACTTGGAAGTAAGAGCAGATGCACCTTGTAAGCAATGTGGAAACTGTAGGTGATGATGGGAGAGCAAAACCAGGCACACTGCAAAGGTAATTAAAGTCTTAGTGGTTGTGGCTGGAACAATCATGGCATGTTGGGTATGCAGGTGCTTGGATCCCACTGCCGCCCAGAGGGACATGATTGGTTTGTCTGGGAAAAAGATAAACAGACTATCCAGTAATCTTGGAATCTTGACAGTATCCTACCAAGGGAAAATTAGATTATTTGTAAAGTACAAAATCCATGTTTTCTTTTTTTATTTATAAAAAGCAATTACTTTGCTGATGTAAACCAGCTTGCTTGCTGTGCAAAGCCACAGGCTGTTGCATTTTTGGATTCTGCCTTTCAGAAGGTTAAAAGATGAATCTACAGAATGTTTTTGGGTCATAGCTGAGAAAGCTCTGTAATCCTAACCTCAGCTTTGCCAGTTAACTTGCTGAGAGTGTATGTTAAACAGAGATACTAGGATTAGGTCTGAAATGCACTGTGATTCAGGGAGCCACTACAAGTACCACAGGCTATTTAATTCCTCCTTTGAAGGTTTCAGTACTGATGAAGTGATGCTTAAAGGATCTTTCCTCTTCTCTTTTTTTCTTCCTTTTGTTTCTGTTTTTGGAGCAAGCTTTGAGCTTAAATTGAGCTGGCAACTTCCTTTTCAGACCCCAGCAGCTGACATCATTTGTACAGCAGTAATCAACAACAGGAAGAAAACATCTGGGCTTGGAAGCAAGAGGAGATCAAGGCTGTAGTGGTCTAGAAAATAAAGGGGTGACAACAAGCCTCTTGCAACAGTTTACTGTGTGTCCTGCAGACATGAGGCCACTGAAGTGGAAAAAAAATGCTTTCCGAGGTGAAGGAGTGAAGGATGGGGCAGTAAACTGTTGGGTTCCCTAGGGACAAGTGGTTCAGTGGGGTCAGGACAGCACACTGCTTTTCACATGGGAAGCCTCCAGGATAATCTCCATGGCTGGGTTTGCTATGTTCTCCTGTGGGTCAGAAGACCTTGTGTCCTTGGTCCTGCTGCAGATCATATCCAAGGGTCATCCTGGGAACCCAGGGCTGTGGGAACGCAGTGGATGGAGCTTTCATCAGCTGCTTTGTACTGATCTGAAGCACAGGGACCTGAAAGAAAAAGCTTTTTGTTTTACTCTGAGCTCTTGAGCTGTGCCTGAGGACTGGAAGGAGAACTTCCTCTGAGTTGTACGTGGGCGATTTCTATCCATAGGCAGAAGTAGTTGCAGTGCTCAGTTCTTTTAACAGAAGACAAAAAAATAAATCTTGACTGTTCTTCTTTAAAGGATCTCCTTCATATTTATTTGGGCTCTAGATACTATGTTTTTTCTGAAAAAAAACCCCAAAACAATGAAAACTCTCCAGAAAACCCCAACCCTTTCATGAGACCTGGCATTTAGGCCATGATCCATGCAATATAGCTGGCCCCTTCCATTGTAACAAGGGATTGTAAAATTGAGGAGGCATTTGTATTTGTGTCTGAGTTATATCTAGCACTTAGAGCTACATCCACCTTCCTCATTGCTTATGTTACTGCTTCTGCTGCCCCATCTGCAGCAGCACAGTGTCCTTCCTGCTTCAGGATGCTGTGTCAGACATCCCATGGTATTTTCTACCGTGTTGCTCCTTCACTGAGTCTCTTTGGACTCTTTCATTTCCAAGCTTCTGAAGACTGTTGGTTTGCCCAGCACGTTCAGGCCTTTTTGCTTACTGGTTCCACATGAATTTAAAAGGAAGTGGTTGATCAGTAATATTTGCCTGGCAGAGCTGCTATGGAAACAAGCTATGTTCTGTTTTGGTGGGGATGATGGGTGATTTGGCTATTGGTGAGCTCAAGGGAGCTGCTCTGAGATGTGTCGGCAGCACAGCTTCCATATGTGATACTCCTAATCTGCAGAGCTGACTTTCATGCACATATGCAGTGCTACCTCCATCCCATATCCTTATTGTAACCAGCTGTGGTTTGACTTTGTCAAAGATCTGACAGAGCTCCCTTACCCCCTCTCCTACTCCCTCCACTAACTCCCATTAGTCATACTTGGGCAGTGCATGAAATAAGATGGTGATAAAGCTCTGATCCCAGACACCAGAATCATTCCTGGGGGCTCCATGCTGGGTTGTGAAGACTCCACTGTGTTAACCCCTTGGTGCCTGCAAGCAGAATTTCCTAATGCCCATAAGCCATGTATCATCTTGGGGATTGATAGAGCTTTTAGGGCACCTTTCATTTAATGAGGTGGATTTATTACTGTGTTGTATTAGAGATTAAATGGGATTTTTTAGCCGTTTATTTAGTGGGCTGAGGAAGACAGGTCTTATGTTGAGGCACTGGACAGCTGTGAAAACCTTGATTTTCTCTGTATCCCATTGGTAATGCAGAGACAAATGTTTGTTTTCTCCTTATTGTTCACACTACTTAAGCTAAAGATTAACTTTGGCAGAGTGAGAAGGGGCTATGCACTGGCCAAGAAGCAATTCAGTCTGGAAGTCAGTGAAAGGTTTTTGACCACTGGGGAGGAGATCATGGAATGAAGATTGGATTATTATTTTTTTTTTAAAGACAGGACAGTTTATCATCTAGTTAAGTCTGGGTTGCTTTTCCCAAAGGGTGGTGAAAAGCACATCCTTGAGCAAATTTTAGAGCTTTCACTCATAGTGTAGATTTCCAAGCCTCTTGGAAGAGCACAAATATGCTAACTGCTGTTGTGTTGCACACAGTCACCTTTGCAAAAGGGAGAGAGGATGGGCAGAGTTTTGTGGGAAGGATAGTTCTTTTGGGTAATCCTTTCAGCTTTCTACAGTATTTTCACGTCTCAAATGTTGGAGATGTCTTTAGCAACACAGGTGGCTGAAGCTCTTGGGTTCTTCAGGAAAGCTGTATTGCTTTTGTAGCGGGTCAAGAGTTCCCAGTGTAAATCCAGTTCTTAAGGCAGTGCAGAACCAGTAAATCTAGGGTGGGTGTCTGGGGGTGAAGCAAAGCTTTTGTACTTCACCGAGAGCGAGCAGGGCCCAAGGACTTTGTCTCTTATCTCAGTTGTGATTTAGGGCTAACTGCTGAGCTGATGGCAGCTCAGATATTCACCAGTAAAGTTAAAAATAAACTTCTTTAATTTCTCTGCTAATAATTGAAGCAACTTAAATTTTGTGTGATTTGCTGTAAAATCAAGCCAGGGCTCTCTCCTCCTAACAGTGCCTGCCCAGTTTGTGACCCCTGAAGACCTGCCTGCTTTTCCTACTCTCTCAGCAGCAGTCCAGTTTCTGAGATGCTGACTTGCTTTTTCTATTTCACTGTGTCTGGTAAAGATTTTAGAGATCCTGTCTGTTCAAATAAAAATGTGAATGCTATTCAAAGTATAGGGAGGAACAGTAAATCTTCAGATGCAAATCTCTTCTGGTCCCCTTGGATGCTGTTCTGCATCTCTGGCATTGCTGGAGTGTCCTGTAGCTGCCTGTGAACGCAGCTGTGACTAGACCTTGTGTTAGGCTGGAACAGAGTGATCCTCAGACTGGGCAGATGCCAGAGGCAAGCAGGACCATCTTGTTGTCAGGAGTTGTCTCCAGCCACGAGAGGCTGTGGGTCCTGTTTCTTCCAGTTCTTCCTGTACGCTGTCTGTGGAAGGTGCTCTGATTTGGGATGTGTAGCACAAAGCAGTTCTGATCCATGTGTGGAGTCCACACTTGTCACTGTGCCTGTAGTACTAAACCTGTGCACTATTCGGGTACCTTTTCTAGCATCTTCAGAGGTGCAGACAAAGGCACTGCTTGAACATGAGGTGCTGAGTCCTGGGCGCTGCTTACTGATGCTCACAGGGGATCTTGCCTGTGTCGTTTGTCACCAAACAGAGGAGTGGTGTTGAGAGAGCTCTGCAGCGGTTGGTGTTTGCTGCCCTAGGATTTCATTTGCTCCATTCACAAACAATTGCAGTGAACAGGCTGGAGTAATTGAACTGCTTCCTTCAGCTTCTGCTCTATAATTAGCTTTTTGGCTGTATTCTCAGATGTGGGACTTCAGAAACCAGGTGTTTCAAATTCCTATATTTTAAGGGGAAGGGTTGTCTCTTTTTTTTCTCAGCAGCAGCCTCTGCAGAGTATGCTTTCTATCTTGGACATCCAGGAAAGCTGCTGCACCAGCCATTTACTATTTATTTACTATTTATTGGTTGTCTTTCCCAGTTGATCACGTGGTTCCTGAGCCAGGGACCAGTTTGCTGACTGCGTTTGACCAGTGGCGAGAATGGGCAGACAGCAAATCCTGCTGCGACTACTCTCTGCATGTGGACATCACTGAGTGGCATAAAGGTGTCCAGGAGGAGATGGAAGCTCTGGTCAAAGATCATGGTAAGTTCAGTAACTGAAGGTTCAAGGAAGCCTTTTCCCTCTCTGTTTTTTAGGACTGGGTCTTGTGAAATTTCTTATTCTTACATCTCAGTAAAGCTGTTCTGGGCCCTGACAGAAGCTTGGCCCATTCTGGCTTCTTGTGAAGGTGTGGATAGTCCCTGTGGTAGAGGGCTCAGGGGGATGGTACACACTGGTATCACTGCGAGGGGAACAGTGAGCAAGCAAGCATTGGTTTGCAGAGGGTAAATCCCTTGCTGCAGGGGAGCACCCTTGTTCAGTGCAGGTCCTTTGGTTATCAGTGTTGCAGGTACGTGATAGGTTTGACCATTAAACTGTTGTAAACAAGGGAAGAATCAGGCCCAAGAGGAACAATCCAGCACTGGTTGCTAAAAGTGGAGAAGAGTTGAATAAAATGACCTCATAGGTTTTCCCCCTCTAATTTCCTTGACGTTTCATCCTTGGACTAGATTAATTTTCCATCCTGTTTGTACTTAAAAACTGAATCTTGTACATCCTAATGAGTGTTTTCCCACACGTGCTGGGTAAAAGCTTTAACTGGTTCAGAAGGCAGGATAGAGAAAGCTGACTTAAGAGCACTCCCTGTGTCTTGGTCAGTCCAAACCTGCTGTGGAAGAGTGTGTGCTTACAGACAGATTTTTCATCGTTCTCACGGGAGGGAGTGGGGGATCAGGCAGCCAGGCCCAGTCTCTGTTTTTGTCTGTGATGCATTTTGCTTATTTTTTTACTCAGCCTCCAACAGTGCTGAATCCACAGAATTATTCTTACTCCAGTGTTAAGTGGAAGCCTAGGGGTTTAGCTGTCCCCACGGCTGGAGTGCAGGCTCCTCTCATCAGTTGTGTTAATAGATGCCACATGGCCAAGGAGATCCTGGCTTTATACTGTGCTCTGCAAAGAGTATGTGTGTCTGTGTGTGCACACGTGTGTACACATTTTGCAGCAGATGAAAGTAATTTATTTGTCTGCCCATCACTACTGCTTGCTGGGGGGCTGGGAGGTAGACATTTCCTCTGTAGGAGCAGAAGTGTGTTTTGTAGCTTCATCTGTGCCTGCAATTTGTATGTCAAAGGTAATCCTCTGCTCTCTTTCCACCAGGTGTGAACTCCTTCTTGGTTTACATGGCTTTCAAAGATCGCTTTCAGCTAACTGACTCTCAGGTAGGAAGCCTAACTGTTCACATGCTTCTGTCACTGCAAGCAGTGCATTAGTCACATATAAGGGTTTAAATTTAGCATACTGAGATCTGACATTCTCTTCTGTTTTCAGTCCTTGTATGTGTAACAGTACCTAAGATTTGAAACAGTACTCAGAGCTCTGGCTTGAAGGTTCTTTTTTTTTTTTTTCATAAAAAACCACCACAACAACAAACCCTGAAAGTCCTGGCTGGTGAAAGCAATGGCAAAACCCTCATTTTGAGAGATCTAAGCTTTTATTCCAGCTCCTTTGGTGTGGCAACAATGGCAGTTGTATAAATTGCTGCTTTATTCCTAGTCACAGGGCAGGCAGTGAGATCTCTGGCATAACTATTCTATGTGTTTATAAGCTGAAACTGATCCTGCTCCAGTAGTGGGTTTCTGGCTTTAGCCTTAGAATCCCTGGGACCTTAAAAAGGAATTGCCCTCCTGGCTGCTATGTTTGGGTAGGTTTAATTGTTGAGATGTGCAGTTTATATTTCTAACTGTGGTGGGAGGAGAGGAATGTCTGGG
>NW_009952804.1:788206-790544 GCF_000747805.2 Chaetura pelagica
TGACCCTGGGAAGCATTTAAATAAGTGACCAGTGACAAAGCCAGTTGTGTGTTAATCAACTGGAGTTCTCTCAAACTCATTGCTGAAGTGGGAAGTCACACTGCTCCTGTTCCAGGCAGTGAGAAGGGTGGGCACAGGTTCTCCCTGAAAATGAAATGTGAGGGTTTGGGTTTTTTTTCATGCCAGGCACCAATAAATCGAGGCATGAAACAAGTACAACTCTGTGAGTTCCTTAAAATCACTCCAGATGTAGGCCTGAGCAGTTGCTGTTTCATCCTCTGGTAAACAGACCAAGCCTGGCTTTTGAACAGTGCTTCTTTAGCATATCAGTAGCATCCGACTGTACGGATGGGGAAATTCAGTTGTAGGCAGAAAAATTGATCATATCTCTCCAGCAAATGGGGAGAATGCTTCCCTGCAAAGTCCTGTATGCTGAAGGAGCCTGGAGCTTATCCTTTTTAATAGGTGTGTACCTGAGTGTGCACTCTGGGTATATTGTAATGTTGTTTCTGTCTTCCAGATATACGAGGTCCTGAGTGTAATCCGAGATATCGGCGCGACAGCTCAAGTGCACGCTGAGAATGGTGACATCATTGCTGAAGTATGTTGTGTTTATTCTGTGGAGTATTAACTTCAAAATTCTGGGAGGGATTTAAACTCTTAATTCCTTTTTTGCAAACAGAGAATCACCAAGGCTTTTAAAAGCATGGCATAGCTGTATGAAGGATGCAAGCAGAGCTGTACATCAAATCTTAGTCCCTTTAATGCCACTGATAAAACAGGTTTTTGTGGCAGCTTCTAGTTTGTGGTGGTTATCTGCCATCTCTGCTTTCTCCCCATCAGTGAAAGACTGTCTGGGTGTGACTGTCACTGCGTACAATGAAATGTTCTGCTGTAAATAAGACCAAGGGGAGTGGGAGGGGAAACAGCTTCATACAGTGCCTGGGGTACTGATGTTTGGGATCTGTTCATCCTTTAAACAGCAACAGAGAAGTAATGTTAGTAATATACTTGGATTTAATATGATCTCTGGCTCATTTTATACGTTATATCTCAAGCATGTGAAACTTGGTGTTGCGGAGGATTTCTGCATTGTCTGACTGGGGAAGAGCCTATCTGAGTCTCTGAGCCTAGTGGCCTGCAGTTGCAGGATGACTTTTTCATGAAGTACAGTTCTGCCATGTCTTAAAGATTGTTGTATAGACACAAATAAGTAGTGAAAGTTGAGGGGCTATAAACCCAATTGAAACAAATCAAAATAAAAGGTTTCCCTGACCTCTTGTGAACAAATCAGCAAGGATTTTGTGAGGTCTGGTTATTCTCACAAAGGGAAGTTGGACAGGACTCTGGTTGTAAGGCCCTTATGTAAAGCCCCATGTGATTATCAGCTAGTACAGATGCCTAGGATCTCATTTGTACTTCTTTCAAACAGCTGGTTGCTGCAAGAAAAAATACATCTTGCTTTAAATCTTTTTCCTGCTCTTTTTTCTCTCTGCTTTAGGAGCAGCAAAGGATCCTGGAACTGGGGATCACAGGCCCTGAAGGGCATGTGTTGAGCAGACCTGAAGAGGTGAGGACTTTATTCCCTTTGCATTTACTTCCCTAATTTATAACATTTCTGCATATCCATCAAATACTTATATTGGAATGAATGTGGCCACAAACACGACTTCATCCTGGCTGTAAACATTATTGCTGCATGGGGTAAAGGAAGAAGCAAAGACAATTCTAGAGACTAAGTACTCCCTTCTAGAGGCTATCATTATTTAAGATAGTCTATAAAGGCTCTGTCTGAGGCACTTGTATAGCTTCCATTATAGTAATATTTGATCATTTGATGAACATTTAACTGATAACGGATTTTTTACACCAAGGGACTAAGTGGTTTGCTGAAGGCACAGAAAGTGTGTACCAGAGAGGGAAGCTAATTCTCAGATCTTAGCCCAGCACTTTAATGTAGTTAACCTCCATACTATCCTATTGATTTCTCCAGGGTCAAGCTCCCCAATCCCTCTCACTCCCTCTGTCTTTAAAATATTTAATCTCAAGAGTAAGAAAGAACCCTAGAACTTTGCATTTCAGGTTGGTTCCCATTGCATTCTTCATTTCCAGGCTTTCAGTGTCTTTAAGCTGGACATTCCACCGTGGCATTCTGGGTTTGTGTGTTCCATCTGTTATGTACAAGCAGTTCTTTTTGTACCTCCAAGATACTGGGGCTTGCTGACGGCCAGATGTGGCAGCTGGAAGCTCGGTGTGTGAGATCATCCACACGTGCCCCTCATGCTCCCTGTTTCCTCTCCTTGGTTCAGACAAGCAGCATCCAGAGAAATTTCAGCAG
>NW_009952804.1:790680-834279 GCF_000747805.2 Chaetura pelagica
AGGAATATAAATCATTCAGTTGCTTTATGCAGAAGAGGAAAAAAAAATGCTCAACTTGAGCAGTATGTAAATCCTCACAGAATTTGTGTTTGGCTCTAGGAGCTGGGATTTTTTGCTTCCTGAAAGTTGTGAGCAAACACTTGCACTCAGCTTTCCACCCACACACCCCTGCATATTTTTTTTTATGTACTTTTTGGCTCTCATCAGGAGAGCAGGAGCAGATGCTGTCATGACACTTGGGGCTCATCTGTGGAGCACCCCTAAACTCGTATTGACTTCAAAGGAAGGCTGCTCCTTACCTTAAAGGATCTGGCCATCAAACTAGCCAAGTCTTGTCTGGCCACTTCAAAGCTCATCCTTGGCGGAGTAGGAGCTTTAAAGTGTGATCTGTGTGGTTCCCTGGCTTAGTTGGTTTGTCACATCTGTGCAGAAATGTGTTCTTTCTCAGTATAGCAAGGAAGGCGGGCTGAGGACACGTGGCTGCCTCAAACAAGGATCAGTAAAGCCTCTTCCCAGTGTTCACTGGGCAGTCTCTGTGCAGCTGAATTCAGCTGTGCTGTCTGACTGGAGTGGAAGCATTTCGTCCAAAATTCTCCTCTTTGAAAGCCATAGGAAACAGAGCAGGAAACAATGTCATCTGGTTCCCTCCCTTCATTTTCTCCAACACCGGAGTGTAACTTTGTGTTTTTGAAAACATACAACTTCCCTTTATGCTGGCTGATGATTGAGGCCAGATTCTGAGGGTGGCAGTAGATGTGTAATTCCTGTTGACTTCAGTAGGAGTGGATGTTTCTTAGTATCCCCCCTGGGCTGCTGTTGACACTAGAACTGGCTTTTCATGCTTCCCCTGATGATATGTAAAGCCTACCCTAAGGACTTTATAATGGTTGTCATCTTACTGAAGAGCTGCTTAATTCACACCTCCATCTACAGCAACCTAGCAGGAGTTGTTGAACAAGTCTAAAATATTTATTGAAAATCCCTCCCAATTCAGTGAAACTTAAATCAGAGTGAAGCATTCAGAGTCTGGCCATATACATTTGGAATGTACAGGTCTTGTGAATTCCCAGGTTGAGCAGAAGGAATGAATTAAGGATTAAGTTTCACTGCTGACTCATGGGTTTTACTTGCTCACCTCAGTAACTTTGGTTGAGCCAAGGTGACAGTATTCAGATAGTTGTCCCAACCACCAAAGGGAGCCTTCATCAAGACCCCACCATCCCAAGTCAGCATCACCCATCACTTTCTGGAAAACTCTCCCCCTCATAGCTCAGATCATTCTGTGATGACTTTGTGGAGTGAACCATCATTTTTTGTTTTTATTTTAGCCACAAAAAACGTTGAAAGTGCAAGCAGTCCAAGTACTCCAGGAAATGTCTGTCTTTTTTTCCAGGAGAACTGCTGTGCTAGGGCTTCTAATGCATACTGGTAATTGCAAACATTCCCCTTTGGACTAGTCGTTGGGTTATTGTTATGTGCCTGTCACCATAGCATCTGGGCACAAGGCATAAATTCAGCAGCCTTGTTCTATTTTGTGCAGAAAATATTCTCCTCTTGCTTAGCAGTTGCTCAAATGCCTTTTGGTAAAAAGTCTGGAGATGCTTGTTGTGTTGTTCCTGCTTTGCCAGTGGGGAAACTAAGGCACAGCCTGGAAAGGTGACTTCCAAGTGCTGCAGCAGCAGAGCTGTGCACAGGCCTGCTTTAACTAGGCAGTTTACAAACTGATGCCATTGTGTGGAGGCATTGGCACATCTGAGTGCTCTCTTTGACTCTCAGGAGGGGTAAGTTTGCTTTTCTTGGCCCTTCCTTTCAGCCTCCATAGTCCCTGCAAGTGCTGCTGGCTGTGGCAGACCTGAGTCAAATGTCCTGCAATAAAGGCCCTTCCTTGCAGCCTTTTCATTTGTGTGAGGCAGCTGAGTGAGAAAATGTCTCCTGTATGTCCCCCTGCCTGGGCAGGTGAAGGCTTTAACCCTTTTGGTGACAGAGACTAACCTGCTGGCTTGGGAGGGGGCTGGTTTTCTTTTAAAAACTCCAGGCTGTTGTAGTGTTGTTTTTCTTGAGCAGTCCAGCTGCAGACAGAGCAGTGTTACAGGTGTTGACTTTGTCAGTATGAGCAGAGCTGGTCTGGGAACTTGGACATCTACACTATTCCCTAAGCTGATGGGTCCTTGATTTCAGGTACCTCTTTCAGTGTCTCAAGCATGGTCTAGCAGCAAGCACTCAGTGTGTTCTGATTTGGGGACTGCTGATGGATTATGGTGTCATAAGTCACTGTAGAGCAGATTTTTCAAAAGTGCTGAGCACGTGCCAATCTCACTGGAGCCCATGGGAGCTTCTGGTAGCCTCTTGCATTTGGGAATCAGGTGGCTGATTGCTCTGTGTCTCAGTTTCCTCTGTTGTTTGCTTGGAAAATTCGTGTGGTGTTGCAGGCTCAGATCTGTGTGGCAGTAGGCACTGTGAGCATCTCCCTGTTGTTAAATCTGTCATCTGGGCTGCTTTGATGTGAGGACGTGTGATCTGTAAAAGCCTGCAGAGTGATGACATTCATTCTTGGGCTGGTGATTATAAAGTGACCCTGGTCTTGCTGAGGTTATCTCTCTACATATGCAAGAAAAAGTAGTTGATTGATGGGGTGGTTCTCACTCTGTCAGATCCTCAGCCAGATATTGTAGTGGAGGGTACAATTTAGGAGGCTTGTTTGCAAACGTGGCTTACCAGAATATGTGGCTACAGCATTCCTCTTCCGTGTGGGATGGAACAGGAATACTTCTGTTGAGTCAACATTTAGTTGCTTATTTTTCTCTGGGTTACAGAGGGGGCTTAATAATTCTGACCTTGAGCACCTGGAGTGTTATTTTAGGATTTGGTGTGCTTGCAGAGAAACTTGGAAGCAGCCTGGGAGAAAATGTAGTAATGAGAGGGGACTACAACTTGATGTCACTTTAATTATCTTGATTACACTGTACATTTTTCTGGCTCAGAACTGGAAAGTTGGAAAGTCTGATCTCAACCCTGCACACCCTGTCTTCCTGTGGAAGCACAGGTTGTGACCCTGGGAAGGTGGATGGGATATGCTATCACAGGGGATGTTACTAACTTGCTGCTGACTTTGTTTCTCAGGTGGAGGCAGAGGCTGTGAACCGGGCAATAACCATTGCCAACCAAACCAACTGCCCCCTTTATATCACCAAGGTGATGAGCAAAAGTGCAGCTGATGTCATTGCTCAAGCCAGGAAAAAGGGTAAGTTATTTCCCTTGGATGGAAGGGCCCTATTAGCTCATGCAATTCAACTCTTTGCCAACATAAGTTTCATCCCTACAGGAAAAGTTTCTTTTTCCAGTGTTATTATCCAGGCTCAATTTTAAAAGGTCTCAGGCAACTACTTCTGTCTCCCACAGACAAGCAGGCATATCAGTGTCAGGATCCATTTCTTCTGTTCATCTTAGAACCTCTCTCTTCACACTGATCCTACCACACTGAGCTGTGTGCCTTCATGTTATTGCAGAGTAATTCCACACTGTCTCCATTTAATTAATTTAATCCCTGGAGATTGCAAGCTCTGTCCTCCTTCCAGATGCTGTAGTTTTTCCTTGGTGCTTTCTGCTGAGCTGCTTCCTGGGGTCAGAAGTGATTCCAAGAATCCTGATGGAGGTGTCTTACTCATGAGTCCTGTTGTATTTAGTTGGAGTAGCCAAAGAAGTGACAGATTCCAGCATCCACTGTGTTACTTGCTTGTGGAATAAATGCTTCTCATGTACTCACAGCCTGGTGTCTGAGCAGGAGTTGGGATCAGTAGTCTGGGTTAGGCTGGGAATTGCAGTCACCTCTGATAACTCTGCCTGGGGATGCTGAAGGAAGCAAGATTCAGACCTGCCGTGGGTGCTGCTGCCTTGTGTCTCTGCCCTCTATCTGAGGTCTGTGGGGAGCTGAGCTGCTCTGAGTGGTGCAATATCTTCTCCTGAGTCCTGACCCTGCTGTCTTGCCCCAAGGAGCAAGGGTTACAAAGCACAGTAAGTGCCTGTCTCCCTGCTTTATTCTGTGACTAAACCCTTACTTTCTATTTAAAGCAGCTCTGGGTGGGTGAGTAAGCAGGAGGGATGATTTTTTCCCCCTTCTTTCCTCAGAAGGGTTGAATTTAATTTTATGCAGTCTAAATAAGCCTGAATGAATATACAAATGACATCACTTTCCATCTGGGGGTTTGGTGCGAGAAGAGCTTATTTCCTACCACAGCAAACAGATTTGTGTTTGTGTGTTGGCTCAGAAGTAGTTTTGTCCCATGATTCCTGTGAAGTGAGTTCAGAGTTGGTGAGGAGGATGGATTTCCAAGGCATCTCTTTCTGTTCGTGTTGTGCAAGCAGCTCAAGCTGTTAGGGGTAAACCTTCCTCTCCTAGCTCCATTAGCGGAGATCATGCTGAAATGAGATGATGTGTTGACATGCAGAAGTGACTGTGTGTTGCATTACCCTAGAAAACAACTTGATGGGGCTGTGCAGCTCAATCCTATAAGCCAGGGAAGCATCCCTTCCATTTACAGGTGAAGTACTGGAGGCATGCACCGCAGACATGCACCATCAACAAAAAACACCCTCCCTTTATGCTCACTGTCCCCTTCATCCACGAGCTGGCAAGTAGATAGGAGGGTGGGGATATGAGGGACCATACAGTTGCCATTAACCACAACCTGACTGGGATGGATGTTACCCTGCCTGTGAAAGGTGCTGGGATTGTCCCAGAGGAATCATCCACAGAACTTGCTTTTCACTTCTGAGTGAAGTAGTACACACAGTTTTCATTCAGATTGTTTTCTCCTTATAAGGAGAATTTGGGGTATAAATGGCACACCATTCTCTGTTCCTTTATTTAAATAATTCAATTTAAATGGTGTGCTGTTACCCAACTGGGTAACCCATGAGGGCCACACACACTAGCCTTGCCCTCCCAAGAAACAGAGGAAACATAACTGAAGACTATCCAGGGCAAAAACAAACCAGAATTGATTTGCTAAATGGTAAAGAACGCATGTTATTTAAAGCCAGATGTTCCCAGTGGCATTTGTATGGAGGAGATTCCCTGCAGACTGTCGTTGGCAGATCTGGGAGCTCAAAATGTTGCTCCCTGCAGAACAATCTTCCCAATGTACTGGCCCACAACAAGCCTCCCATTAATAGCCAGCGTGTGTTTTGCCTTGTTCTGATTTTGTAACCCTATTTGTGGCAAGTGATGTCAGATGGCCTCTTCCTCTGCTGGTGGATCCCCTCTCACAAAGGCTCTTCCTACCCCTCCTGTTTCAGTGTGGTCCTGGAAGCAGCATGAAGCCAGTTAATGCCTTATTCAGCTAATGCAGTCTTTTCCAGCTAGCTTGAGAGCCTGTAGACAGAACAGTAGCTCAAACAATACGTGAAAGATGGTATTTTTGTACTCTGCATGGTGAGGTGTGTAAGACCCTGCTGACCAATTCTGGGATTGCCTTTGCCAGTCTTCTGATGGAAGTATTTAGGGTTAGTATTTTAACAACCCACATCTTTTGCAGGCAGATACAAACAGATGAAGTGTCTGGGCTCAGATACAGGTGAACAGGCACTTCACAGAGATTTCAGGGAGGTTTCATTTGGTGAGCAGATCTGTGGGGCTACCAGCTGGCATTGCTTTTGAAGTTGCAGCATCTTACATCTGCTTGGCGTGCAGATGTTGCTGGTGCATTCCAGCTTGCAAAGTATCATGGCCTTAAAGATCTGCTGTTCCTTCATGTGGTTCCAAAAATGTTAATGAAGAGGAAGGATGCACTGGTGGTTAGAGCACTGGACTGAGTCAGAAGATCCAATTTCATTTCCTAGTTCTGCCACAGATTTGCTGTGTACCCTCGGGGGAGTAATTCAGTTATCCTGAACTGCATTTGGGAACCAGGAACACGGATGCTTCCTCTGTGAGGGACTTTCTCTGTAGGCAGGAAGCTTTCCTGATAGGAATTTTCTCTTACCTGTGTGCAGAGACAACTCCAATAAACCCAGCGTTGTTAAATCTTTAATACACACATATTTGTAAAAATACTGCAGGTGCTTTTTTCTTCATTCTTCCACATACCTTCTGGATGAGACTAGATCTTCTCACACTTACAGTTCCCTTTCAGCCTCTTCTGTAAGGTTCTTGGCCCAGGATACAGCACATTAGTTTCAGAGAAGAATTGAACAGGCCAGAAGTTTAATGATGTCTGATCATCTGTTTATGCAGGCCAGGGAATTCAATCCAATGTTGTGTCTCCATGATCACAGACTTAAGAGGAAGTATCAAGGAACCCTGCAGTATGCCATACTGGCATAACTTATCCAACCTGTCCATTTCAGAAGGATACTTTATACCTGGAATCCAGGCTGGAGATGAATGTTGCTTGGTGCTCACTGTGGATTTGCCTCTGTTCCTGTCCTCTAGGCACTGTGGTGTATGGAGAGCCCATCACAGCCAGCTTGGGTACTGATGGATCTCATTATTGGAGCAAGAACTGGGCTAAGGCAGCAGCTTTTGTAACTTCTCCACCACTGAGTCCTGACCCAACCACTCCTGATTTTCTCAACTCACTACTGTCCTGGTGAGTAGAGCTCTTTGTGTTCATGCAGCATGTGCTTCATCATGAGACAAGTGGGTGATAAAAATAATGGCTGTTTTTGTCAGCAAGCAACAGGCTGTTTCACCTTTATGAGTAAACCTGTGACAAGAAAATATCTTAAAAACCTATTACTATCTTTTCCAGTGGAGATCTGCAAGTTACTGGCAGTGCCCACTGCACCTTCAACACTGCTCAGAAAGCTGTTGGGAAGGACAACTTTACCCTGATCCCTGAAGGAACCAATGGGACTGAAGAGAGGATGTCCATCATCTGGGATAAGGCTGTGGTAGGTCACGTGTAATAGGCTTAGGCTGCAACTAGACATTCAGAGCTGAAAGAGCTTCAGCACTGTGTTACTGTCACCCTGCAGATGCCTGTTATGGTCCTTCTACTTGGAAGTTTTTGCCCCTATGGAGATGATTGGCAATGTGCTGCACTGTCAGTTATTTGCTTTTCAGAGTGGTCCCTCTGCCTGGCTAATGCAGTGACTGTCTTTCCCCAGGTGACTGGCAAGATGGATGAGAACCAGTTTGTTGCTGTGACCAGCACAAATGCAGCTAAAATCTTCAATCTGTACCCGCGGAAGGGCCGTATCGCAGTGGGCTCAGATGCTGATCTGGTGATCTGGGATCCTGACAGTGTCAAGACAATCTCTGCCAAGACTCATAACATAGTAAGGAATATTTTCTGCTATGTGAACTCTGCTGCTTATTTTTTCCTTTCTTCCTTCAATGTCAGATGGCGCTGCCAAGAACTAGAGCTCATGACAACTCATCTTTGTTTTCTCTATGCCCCAACCCCTCTCTGCTCTTACACCCAGTACAGCTCAGTTGTGCAAGCAGAAGGGAAGACAACTGAGTCCAAATTTGAAATCACATGAATACACAGAGATTCCCCTTGGAGCAAAGAGATTGTCTGCCCTTTCTGAATGTTGGATGCTTGGATCTGAGAACACAGAAAGCTCTTTAAAAATCTTCTAAAATATCAAAAGGCCTTTTATCACAATGTGTCATTTATAGTCTTCTGGCTTGTTAGCAGTGGGGATGTGTAGCTGCCCCTTTTCTAGTTCAGCTCACAAACATTTTAGCTGGAGATCTGATCCAGACCACTGAGTCCGAGTGGATTTTCACCACACACTGATCTGGCGTGCATGTGTGGAGTCACATTTAGACATGATTTTCTGGGTGATAATCCCAATGTTAGCTGGCACAGGGAGGTACAAGGCAGCTTAAAGACTAACTAGTCCTTTCCCCCTGTTTCTTTGTGGTGGCACTCTTAGAAGCACCGTTTGCTTGTGACCCACAGCTGTGTCCCATATCTTTACACCTGGCTCATGCAGTGAAAAAGTTGTCCTACCCTGTGGGAAACTGCAGAAAAGTCCTAGTGCAAAGGGCTGGTTGGAGTCTGCCTGTGACATTAAGTGCTGAGAGGGAGCAACCACTGTTTGCATTTGTTGATGACTTGTTTCACTGAACCTATGGAATGTTTCCCTGGAAAAAACTCCTTGTTCTTTTTTTTCCTGTGAATGCTTTCATTCACTCTGGAGCTGAAGGAGCAAAATTTTCTTCCACACTTAGATCCTTGGGCACTTTCACAAAGAAACTTTTTTTAAAAGGTTTGGTTCAGTTCCCTGTGATTTAACTCTGTCAGAATTGGTCACAGATGGCCTGGAATCATCCTGCCTGTGCTTAGGCTTCTAACAGAGTCATCCAGACTCAGAATTCTGGTTACTTCAGTCACCTTAGAAGTGCTTCCAGGCTCATCACACTTCCAGTCTGAAGAGGAATGCTTTAGAGACTGGGGACATTAGATGCCCAGTTTAGTGGTCTCAATCTAGGTTTATGCTTTCAAGTACATCAGAGAGCTAGGAGCAGTTTACCAGATGGAGTATTTGACAGTCCTTGCCATGCAATGGCTGTTGTCTTTAGGAATTTGATTCTAAATTTCCTAACACAAAATGCAGAGACTTTATCTTTTGTAGTTATGCTGCAATACACTCAGGATTGATTCCATGATTTTGCCGTAGATCTGGGCTAGGCTGAAGCAGAACCAGCTCATTCAGAAATGTTTTATAGGATAAGGACTGAGGATCCCCCTGAAACTCTTACACTGTTCAGGAGGCCTCAGCAGTCAATGATCAGCTGTTCCCAGAGACTGCAGCTTTAAGTTCAAACAGGGTGCTAAGAATATGGAGGATATGAAGGTTTCTTGTTTTCATGTGGTTTGTTTCAAGCTTGAAGTGCTAAGAAATAACAACTCTTTTTCCTACATGTCCAGCTTTCCTACATGTCCTCTTCCTCTCTCTCATAACATTGTCTGTTATACCTGGCATTACACCTGTTGGGGTATTTGTCTCTCTTGCTCTGTGCATGCTTTGTGTTAGAGCAGAAATGGATATGGGTGATGCCATTAGAGCCAAGGCATCCTTTGGTCAAGTTTAAAACAAAAGCTCCTTTGAAAGTCAGGCAGAACAGTTGCTGCGACACAAGGAGACATAGTGATTATGTGGCATCAGATAATTGTTACATTTTTAAATGCTAGAGCAATATGCAGACATTTTCCAAGAATTCACACTGCTCTTGCCACTGTGTGGCAAGAAATATTAGGAGCTAGAGAGGGAGAGAGTGTTGTTCTTGGAACCAGCCTAATTCACAAGCTTCTAACCAAGCCTTCCTCTTTGCCACCACAACTTTTTTTCGTCCTGGACCTGGTTCAGTGTCGGTTTAACCACTGTTCCAGCTATTTGTAAATCTGCAGTCAAGCCTACCCATGCTTACAACACACTTCAAGAGCAAACTCCATTATTAACTCAGTAAAAAAGACCTGGATATGTCTCAGAGAGAGGTCACTACAGTAACAGTCCCCAAATAACGTGGCTGTAGTGTATATGCTTCATGGGTGGGACATTTACCAGAGATTCCTTTAAAATCTGTGTTTTTTCCATGGTGTAATGTTTCCAATCCTGTTAATTGAAGATGAGCAATCCCATTAGAGCAAAACAAGATTGTGCTGGTCCCTGACCCATCAACCAAAACACTGGTTTGAAGTACAGCTTTTCAAAATTACCATTATTTTTAGTATGAAACTCAGATTAAACTCCAAAAATCCTTGCAATTCAGAAGAGATAGGTGCCAAGATGCATTTAAACAAGTAGGCTTTGAGGTATTGTAATTTGAAACTGTATTTCCTCTTGTTGCAGTGGAAATCTTGCACAAGTAAATCCTCAATAAATTTAGTTTGATAATAAAGACCAGCCTTTCAATTAAACCACGCATATATGACTCAGGTAAATGCTGTTGAGTTTGCTTCCATCTGTCCTTAAAATTTGGCAATTAGCATGACTGGTGATTGCCAGTGAAAGCACAGCAGGCTTTGCTGGGATGAATATGTTTGCCACATACTGTCTTTTGTTTGTTCTAGTCTCTGGAGTACAATATCTTTGAGGGCATGGAGTGCCGTGGGTCTCCCCTGGTGGTTATCAGCCAGGGGAAGATTGTGCTGGAGGATGGGAATCTTCATGTCACCGAGGGATCGGGACGGTATATCCCCAAGAAACCATTCCCTGACTTCGTTTACAAGCGCATCAAAGCAAGGAGCAGGGTGAGTATAAATGGTTAGATGCACATTTGTTCTCTTGCTGAAACTCCTGAGTCAAAGTGGGTGGAAAACAGATGCTCTCCCCTGGCTTGCAGACACACACACTTCTGCAACAGAAAACATTCCCTGGATAGGGGCCATTTTTATCTCATTTGTCTTTCATTTTTGCTATTTGCTTGAGTCATTACATGAATATGCTTTGCCTTGAGCTTGGATTTTCTTCCAATTTTATTTTCCTGCTCTTTAATTCTTCCCTGTTTTGGGACACCTGGATGAAGAATGTGACCAGAAACTGTCCAGTTAGGGTATGAGTCAATCTGCAAATAACCCAGCATGCTTCTCCTGCCACAAAAGTACCAAGAGAAGTTACTGATGGCGTTTCTATACCAAACCTTTCAGCAACTATTTAGATTGCTGATTTATTGTTATGGATGGATTATGCTGCTTTCCCTTCTGTCAGATAAGATCAGATGCTCTTGTCTGGTGACTAGTGAGTCACTGGCACAGCCTACTGACTATTTGGATGTGAGAATGTTCTATTTTTAAGAGGCTAAAATTGTTGGAAAAGAGTTTTTGCAAGATACACCCATTCAAAACAGAAATTGCCTTTTGATATGCCTTTAGTTGGTAAAAACTGACAGAGCAGATGACACTGAAGTCAGCTGCAACTTAGTGGCTGAGAATTTAAGAAGTTTATTTCTAGATGAAGTCAGATTTATGAGGTGAAAAGTACTTTTATGTTTGAAGTGTTGCCCTCTCCTGGACAAAACCAGAGCTGTGTTAGTTCTGCTGACCATAAGTAATCTTCATATAACTTGCAAGCAATCTTTCCTTAATTGTTCTTTTGCAGAAATTGCAAGTTATCAAAATTACAACCTCAAGTAATTTAGCCCTGCAGAGAACAGATCTGTGGTTTCTGTTAGAATGTCCCACAGAAATACGTGTCTGACCTATAAATCTAATTGGGCAGTATCTCAACTGGAATAATTGCATTTAGCCCAATCTAAAGCTCCCAAGCTGGTGCTGTGAAGCTGGCCTGGCTCCTTTTCATGCAGCCCTGTTTGTGTTTCAGCACTGCTTTGCTTTCTGGGGATGAGTACTAAGCTTCATTTCAGATTTGTCAGGATCCTTTAATACAACAGCAGGTGTAGTTTGAGATCATTAAAGGACAGAACTTGCGGTGCAAGGGACAGGCTGGCTGCTCACACCAGCCAGCACCCAGCTGGAGCCACAGCAGCCCAGAGCACGTTTCCTTTTATCTGTGCCGCTTCAGAGAGCAGCTACCACCCAGGATCAGCGCAGAGATGATGTGTGATTTCAAACCCTCTTACTAAACACAGATCTTGAAATGTGTCTGCGGCTTAGCAACATCTGGCCAGCTGTTTAGGTCTGTTTGGAAGGCTGTTTTGACACTGAGGGCTGCCTGCTTCTGTGTTTTGCAGCTGGCTGAGCTGCGGGGTGTGCCTCGAGGCCTCTATGACGGACCTGTCTGCGAAGTGTCAGTGACGCCGAAGACCGTCACACCAGCGTCTTCAGCTAAGACATCTCCTGCCAAACAGCAGGCCCCACCCGTGAGGAACCTACACCAGTCTGGATTCAGCTTGTCTGGTAGATATTTTTATGGGGCTAAATTATTTATTGCTTTAGAATCATGGCTTGTTTACACTCCCATACTCTGAATTAATTCTGCTGCTATTGGAAGGCAGAGACTGTGATGTGTTTTTAGCTTGGAGGTTATCCTTTTAGAAAGGAAGAGCAGTACAGGAGGCATCAGAAAGTCCTGGTTATTCTCATGCTGGGGCATGAGTGCTGAGTATCCTGTCACAATCTGGGCTTGGTCCTCAGCCGGGTGTCTGAAGAGGGCAGATGGCACCAACTTCAGTGGAGCTTTGCCAGCTTAGATGGGCTGTGGATCTGGAATGTGGCAGATTTGATTTCTCAGGGTGCTGTTTCAGGGCAATAAGGGAAAGCTATACAAAGGAATTTAAAGGCTCACTAATGGAAAACTGTTTAGCCAACTGGTACCTGTGCAGGGCTGGCTACCTCAGGTGCAAAGATATTAGCGCAGAACAGGTTTCAGCAGAATTAAGGAGGCCAATAAGGGCTTTTCCTTCAAAGATGAAGTGTTTTGGTGCATGCTGTTGCCCCAAGAGGACATGATGGGTTTCAGTGCAGCCGTGCTCTCCTGACTCCCTTGTCCTGCAGTTCCCTCATCTCAAACCCCGCCGGCCTGGGGGACCTGACATTGCTTCTCTCTCCTGCAGGGGCACAGATTGATGACAACATCCCCCGCCGCACGACTCAGCGCATCGTGGCACCGCCAGGCGGACGTGCCAACATCACCAGCTTGGGCTAAGGACCAACCCCCTTCAGTGCCCGCCAGCGGACCGGGGACGGGGGCACCTGGAGACCCTTCTTGATTCTTTTAGAGCCTGTGACGGTTACTGCGGGCAACCAGTGGGGGGGGGCTGATGTAAGGCGCCTCTTTCAGTCCCCTCAGATTCCCTCCTCATCTTCACCAACCCTCACTTCCCCCCTCAGCCCCTACACATTTAAAAGAATAAACCCTGTTTTGACACCTCTGACATGGAAAAGTAAATGTAAAGAGGATGTTTGAGATATGTGGCCTCTGTCCCATTCAGCATCTTTCTTTTAATAAAGGAAGGATAAAGTGAATTTCCCAGGAGCTGCCTTTAAGACACACACAAAAAAAGGAATAAATAAATAATAAATGTAAAAAAATAGCTTTTTTTTTTTTTTTTTTTTTTTTAAATTGTCAAGCAGAAGAGTAGTTCAAGGGTTTTAAACTGGATATTCTGTAAGGTTCTGTGTTGCAGCAGAATAGCTAGGCAAGCACAGAGGGTGATGAATCCCAGGCCTGTCTGTAACCATTCCCCAGCACCACCCGTGAGGTCACTGAGTAGCTGTCTGCTGCCAGAAGGGAGAAACAGGACCCAGCACTAGGAATTGGCAAAGCATATGGCACCAGCCATTGGGTGAGCTAGAACTGTTGGGGAATTTAGTTCTTTTTGTTTGTTTCTTTTTTTTTCATTCTGGATTTTGCTGCAAATTAGGTCCTTGAGAAAACTTTTTTTTTTATGTTTGTGTATGTTTTTGATGTTTGTATCATTGTGTTTACGAAGCCTTATCTGAGAACCAGGGGTCTCCCTCTTCTTCCCAGTCCTTTCTAAACCTTATTCGAGTTACAGGCTTCCACCAGTGTCACTGCCACAGCCACCCTGCTATTCCTAGGTTGCATCGTTTCAGCCAACGCTTGCCACTTAGCTGCAATAGGAGGTCACAGAACAGGTTCATAAGCTATGAGCTACACTTTGGGTGTACTCTGTCGTGAGCTGGTGCAAACAAAGGGGCTGGATACCAGCTGAGGAGCTGGGGTGGGGTCTCTTGAGAAGTTTTTAGCAGTTAGTTTGTCTTCTGTCCCTGGAGGTAGAAATCAGTAAGCATGGGGAGCATGGGCAAAGAGCAACATGTTGCTTGAAAGATTTTCTGTAGCAGCCACGTTCCCTCTTCCTGGCCATCGATGAGTGGTTATTTAAAGCTTTATGAGAGCTTATCTTCAGCTCTCATCAAAAGGCCGGTCAGTTCAGTGTGTGCCTGAGCATCTGTGGCAATTCCAACTGGGCTCCAGATGCCCAGCTGCTGTAACTGGGAGCCTCAGAGCAGCTCCGTGGGTCAACAGCAGCTGAGAATCTCTCCTACACAGTGTGAATTTCAAAGTCACTCATTCCTTCAGGAATCTGCCTTTGTGCAAATACTCATGAGAAAGCCTGGTGGTTCCCACCCTTCCTCAGATGCCTGCTCTCAGATTTGAGAAGTCAGAGGCCATGAGTGGTCCTTGAATGAATTTAGGAGCCCCAGCTTCTGTGGCAGACTCGCAGAGCGGGATGTGGGCATTTAAGTATCTTCTGCAATTAAAGGTCTTTTAGTCTAGTATTGGAGGTTCTTTACTTTCAGGACATGGAGAATAAATCTGCACCATTAGATTCCCACTTAGACTTAGCTGGAGGGCTCGGTGGTCCCAAGGATGTGGCCTGTCTTTTAGCACAGAGAGCTTTTCTACCCACAGTTAACACAGCATTACCTCCACTGTCGGGATGCCCTGGCACTTGGCTGCATCTTCTGCTTTCTCTTCTATTTGTACTTTGCCACGTACATTGATCTTGTTTTTCCATATTTGTATTTTCTTAAATGGTGTTTACAGGTTCTTTTAGGGGAAAAAACTATATGTATGAAGGCTTTTAAGAAACAAGTACCAAATTTGTTGTTATGAAAGTATCAATGTTGGGATTTGCAGAGGGTCTGGAAGCTATGTAGGTACCCAAACCCTCCCAGCTTCAGCACCTAATTCTTCTAGGCCCCTTTGAACACAAAAGTTAAGAAAAACATTGCCATATTCATCCATGCATTTTGCATTGAGGTTTAACTCTTGGGTCTTTTAGTTTTGCATAAGAGAGTTTGCACTTTGTTTGTTAATTAATCCATGAACTTAATATATATTGCAGCTATTTTCATTTTTTTTCACCTGTATGTTAAAATCAATTTGAACGAGTTGGGGAGAAAAAAAGAATTGCAGATCCATTTCAGTTCTGCAAAACACTTGCGGCTCTTCAGTATTCACTTAAGTCTTCCTTTTTTTTTCCTTCACTGACTCATGATGACTTTTTAATTTGTTCAAAAGGAAAAAAAAAAATCACAAAAAAAGATTTTTGCAGGCTATGTAAGCATGTTTTTTCCTGTGAGAGCTCGTCCGCTTTGTGTCTGTTTAATGAATGTCATATGTAAATGCTTAAAGAAAAAAAAAAGACTATGACTTAATTAATTAACCGCAGTGACTTGAAGCTCTAAAAATTAAAACAAAAAAAAGTAGGATTTAATACTAGCTGGATTTAACCCTTGGATTTGTGATTGTGAACAATGAGTGGAGGAGCTGTAAGTGCTAAAGCTGATCATTTGTGTAGACAAAAGGAAGTACTGATATTTGACCATTGTCTCAATGGCAAAAAAACCCACCCCTACCCCAAGTCTTGTGTTTTATTCCCTAAGAACTCTGTGTTATATTACCATGGGAACTCCTAATAAAGAAAAAATGTTGTTGTTTCACTAGGTGCATCTGTGTCTCAAGGTGATATGTGTTCTGTGTAAACTCTGTACCTTGGCTGGTGCCTTCAGTGGATAAAACCTGACTGAGCTCTGAAATTGGTGCTGATGTAGGCTGGTGGTAGTCCTGCATAGGAAGGAGGTGTACAGGAGCCATGGTTTCTTGGAAGATCATGATGGTAAAGTGCAATTTCCTTAGAGAAAAGCAAACTCCTTCTCAGGGCAGTTGTCTGTTGAAGGCAGTATTTGGCAAAGCAGAGACATTTGCTTGAAATCTCCTGGCTCTGCATTGCAGAGTTCACTGATGAAATGTGAGCAAAAGAAGCTAAAACTGTTGGCATAGTCCTCAGGCCTCCAATATGTTTCTGCTTGGACCCTCGTAGCAGCGAGGGAGGAGGGGAGAGAAAGTACAGCCCTAAATAGAAGCCACACAGAGATAACTGAGTGGGGAGTGGTAGAACAGGCTGGAAAAATGCCAGTGAAAATTTTGGTGGTGGTGGTTGGGTTTTACTGTGTTGAAGAGATGCTGTGAGTGGGATTACAGCAGTTCGTGGGAAGGGCTTAGAAGGAGCCAGCATCTCTGTCAGCTGCTCAGGCCGTTGGTGGCTGCATCCCTATGCCTACAAGAGCAACCCGCTCGGTGGTCTTCTCCAAATCTGAGCACAGCTGGAGTTTGCAACTGACTTTGCAAACATGCTTAGCTCTTGTTTCTCATTTAAGTGCTCTGTGAACTGCAGTTAGCTTCCTACACACAGCTTTAAACTGGACACCCCAATCCAGTGGGAAGTTTTTAGAGGGTTTTCTCTCTATCAGTTAAGAAGGGGCAATTGTTATTCACTTATAAAAAGACTTTGGGTTCTTGTGGAGATCCTGGCTCTGTTGCCAAGGTCATGCAGTTATTTGGCTGCTGGCAGCTTGCGTTAGATATTGACATATACACCATCAAATCCCATAGAGCAGGGTTAGTGGGTTGCTATGTGTAAGATTTATTAGCTTGTCCCAACAATAATATCTCAGTGAAGGAGACATTCAGCCTAAAGCACTGATGTTTGGTTAACACACATCTGCAAGGGCTTCTCTTTGGTTTTATGCTATCATTGTTTCTTTCTCCAGTGTCTAAATCGGGAAGAAACGTCCTTCCCAGGAAATCAATTCCAGGGACTCAGACCAAAAAATATCAACTGAAGCATATAGATGCTTTTGAGGTCAGGAAGAAGTCATCAACAGCCAGATCTAAGCCTAACAGGTACTGAGGAACCAAGGCAGGAAAATATTCAGGTCAGTGGGGCACTGCTGGTTTGCTGCTACGGAAGAGCACAGAAATAGCCATATTTTGTCAACTCCTTAATCCAGGTAATTCCTGATGCTGGCAGCAATAAGGCTCAGCTCATGCTTCAGTAGGAATGTGCTGATTGGGTTCTCTGCAGGCTTCCCATTGACAGGTCTATGTCCACACATGTAAGACCCGATACAGATCTAACCTGTTCTTAATATTGATATGGAATTAGTGGCTAGAAGGAGAAGAAGGGAAGTAGAGGATGAGTTTGAGTCAGTGACCTGGAACACTACTAGCTGTCAGCATGTGAGGAGAGGTGGGTTATCAGAGCTTGATTTATTGCTGAGTGGAAGAGTGTTGGGAGCAATCATTGTCCTTACATCTTAGCTGTCCTGCTAAGACAGTCAAGACCTAGCACAGGATTTTCAAAGCCAAGCTTTGAAGCTTTCCTGACCTAGGGCACATTCGTATCTATAGCTGTATTTTTATATATCTGTATAAGCATATATGTGTCCTTTTGTTCAACCCAACTGGTTTTACAGCAGCCAAGGTTCCTTTGCACTTTTTTCCTACAAGCTTAAACCAGTGTTTCTGCAGCCTAATACATTCCACCACAGTAGTTTGAGGGTATCTGAGTGTGTGGGCCCCCAAGGCTCCTTGACAATATAGACCCAGTTGCTTTGCACTTCAAAAAAACCCACGGTTGGGTAACCCTTAGTGTGGGTTAATATGACTGGCACCTTCACACAGGCCAGGAACCCCAGGTATCACACCCCTAAGGTTCTACATATGACTCTAGATAGCTAGTGCAGGACAAAAATCGTATTAATTAGCAATAAGTTTAATTTATTTTTCCAAGATTTTTATTACTCTAAAAAAGAAAGCACTTAGTACTTTTAGCTGCTTGCTCTACACGGAGGGAGACCCCGTTTTCTCCCCGTTTTTAGCACACAGAGTGAAGGTTGAGCTCACTGCCATTAGGTGGCAGCAGGACATGCGAAATGGAAATGCCAAACTCCCTTGAGGCACA
This sequence comes from Chaetura pelagica, assembly GCF_000747805.2. Lineage (NCBI taxonomy): Eukaryota > Metazoa > Chordata > Aves > Apodiformes > Apodidae > Chaetura > Chaetura pelagica. Next base: position 808,307 of record NW_009952804.1, read on the forward strand.
TGGATCATCTTAAGAATGATGTAGGATGTAATAAATGTAGAACATGCACAGGGCTTATGATTACTACGACAGAGAGATGGCATACACATATATCCTCTCTATTATATTAACATACCGGATAGTATTTCAATGGCAAAAGATATGAATCACCTAAGCGTATTCTGTTATAGTTTAAGCCTAACAAGACACCCTCCTATAATAAAATAGAGAGCCAATCCATAAACTGTATCTATCAGTTTAGTTATAGGAAACAAACAAATAAACAAACACCACATTATTTTTTAAAACAGATTTTTGCTTTTTTCCACAAAAGCCAAGATGTCCAAAACCAGAGGTAAGGTAGATTTTCAGAAATGGCAGGGTTTTCCTTCCTCTCAACCAGTTCTGTTTCTTCCCTGCCCCTTTTCTGTGGTTAAGAAATTTTTTGGCTTTGTGCAGCCATTCCCTGACTAAGGAGCTACTGGGAGAGGGGGAATAAGAGGGAAACAATAAAGCATTGTTTAGTTTATCATATTACTTGTTCCACTCATTTATCATTGAGAAAATAGTTAAAAACAGAAGTACAACCCCCCCAACATTTTATTTTCTTTTTACCCTGGAAAATATGCAGATTTTTTTTTTTTTTTTTCTCTGTGTTATTTGCCAGTAGCAGGAAAAGTTTTCCCATACCCATTTTTTTTTCTTTGTTGAAAATGAGCAAAACTAATTCTGTTCAGCACTAAGCTGTGCCACCATCTCTTTCCAAGAGCTAGCTGCTGGATAATATCTGCAGGAGAATAATTTCCCTCTTTGCTTCTGCTATTCCTCTTTCTTCTAGCAAAACTGCAAACTTTGCCAACCAACTGCTCTACAATTAGAGGAGATGATGTATTTTTTTAGGAAAAGTTTTCCCATACCCATTTTTTTTTCTTTGTTGAAAATGAGCAAAACTAATTCTGTTCAGCACTAAGCTGTGCCACCATCTCTTTCCAAGAGCTAGCTGCTGGATAATATCTGCAGGAGAATAATTTCCCTCTTTGCTTCTGCTATTCCTCTTTCTTCTAGCAAAACTGCAAACTTTGCCAACCAACTGCTCTACAATTAGAGGAGATGATGTATTTTTTTCTCCCAACAGAGGCCAGAGAAGTTGCCCTCTTCTAAGTCCAATGAGTTGTGAATAACTTACAGCCTCGGCTCTCTAACTGTGGATTTACCAGGATGTACTTGAGTGTGCTTTTTCTTTCCACAAGCATTTTTTTCAGCCATTAACCAATAAAACTTGGCAGATGCCTTATAGTGAATCTTTCAGTGCTGACTTGTGAAGCCTCAAATGGCAGAAAATCTCTTGGTTATTTATTCTATGGATTAATCATCTTCATGGTTAATTTTTTCCCCTGTTGCTGATTTGAATTGGCCTGTCTTTCTTGTAGTTCTTGTTATGCCTTCCCACAACAGAAGGAAGATCCCTCTAAGACCAATGTGGGACTATTCTCTGGGCTAGTAGCCCTATTTGAATCCAGGTGGCTGAGCTGCTGAGCTGAATGCATGGCTCTGGCCATCTTCCACCCCACATCCTGCAGAGATGTCCTATGGATTGATGAGAGCAACATCACACCGAATATTTATAAGCTTAGGCAGCTACTCTGTGCTGATGAAGTGCCTTCCCCTTGCTGACCCTTTGCTATTCATCTGAGTTACAGCCCAGCTCACCCCAGCTGATGACAGACTGTGTTACCACAGAGGACTCAGAACACCATTTAAACCTGTGGAAAGATCTGCTCCGTGGAGCCTGCATCTTTCAGATTTTTGGCTATGGATGTGATTTCCTGTTGCTGATGTATGTAAGTGCATTTAGAAACTGCAGGGCCTCTTTCTGCAGCAGTCCTTTTTTTTTTAAAGTTGCAAATAAGGGAAATATTTGATCCCCCTAAGTGCAGTTTGAAGAGTAGGAATGCTTATTGGTAAAAAAAAGTTTTAAATTACTAATTTTTCCCATGTAAATTGTGAGTATAAGAGTGATCACATTTAATCAACAGTGATAAATTGTTAGGATTGGAAAATAGAGGGTGATGAGAAATTCATGCTTCGGTGGGCAAGCCAGACCCCTTATGGCAACTGAGGGCATTTATATTTAATATCTGTCATACAAAACATTCCTAAGATATAAAGTATTTTGAATACAAGAATAAACAAAGCAGATGATAGATCAGTGTTACCTAAACAGCCTTGTCAGATGACAGCTGTTTCTACTATCTGAATTTCAGTTCTGAAACATGATAGTTACTACCCTTTTTTCTGCTTTGTTTCATTCAGGGACAAATATTCAGTAACTTTACTTAAGCTCATATTCGAAGTTCAAAAAGAAAATTCCTACCTCAGAGACTTTTCTGCTCATTTCCACAGGAGGGCACCAGATACACATGTTTAAGCTGCATTTCTCTCGCTTTCACGAGGCTTTCTCCTTCCTAATTGAATTGCTTCCCTCGCAACGGACATGGACCTGTTCAAATACAAAGTATACAGGCATTTGTATAATCCCAACACCATAGCCTGCCATATTTTAGTTTGTCCTAGACTAAATAGAAGCTGGTTCATACGTAACTGAAATATCTTTTGTTGTTGTTGCTGTTCCTAAATCAAAATTGGCTGTGTGATAGGAAATCGTCTATTTCATTGTGGGTTTGTGTTGGGTTTTTTTTGTCTGTTTCTTTGTTTGTTTTTTAAATTCCTACAGAAAATTCTGCAGAAAAGCTATAGCTTTACTAACATTTGCCTGAGAACCTGGTCAGAGTCACCCCATAGGCTTTTTAAACAGATTATTTCAGGATTTTTGTTAGAAGACAGTCAAAGTATGATGAAAACTGCTGCATTTCTGTCCCTTAATGACATCAACTGAGCAGGAAAATATCCTGTTTTATTTATGCATCTCTGTAGTTCTTTCCTCTTATAGGACAATGACAAATGTAGCATGGGAGAGGTAGAGAGGTTTAGAAGTAGATGTCACCTTGGTGGAGTGTTGCTTTTCTGGGACAGGGAGGGGAAGTCTGTTGCCAAGTCAAACAGCGACTGGGAGCTGGACTTGGACCAGGTGACATTCAAATGTCTCACCTCATCAGCTATGCTCGGGCTTTTGGCTCCAAATGGTAGATGATTCCCAGGAATGTCTTGGTTTGTACGATACTTTAAAGAGTAGGCACATCAAGACATTTAATATGGCTCTCCTTTTTGGGCCATTTCATATTACTTCTTGGTCAGAGAGAAATAAGACAACTCAGCCAAGTGGACATTTCAAGTTTGAAACCCAAATTATCTGTAGATTGACCAAAGCTCTACAGACAACCTTGTGGTTTGCCCTTCTTTGCGCTCTTACCCTTTTAACCCTTGTCTGGTGACAGCACCAAGCTTTCCCAGGCTCTAGGCCAATTCCATAATGAACCACCATCCCACATTTTTTGCTTTAAGCCAGTTGTATTTTGTCCTTTCCTCTAATAAACTGGCAGCAGCTACTCCGCTGGATACAGGAAGGACCCAACACAGGCTGTGCTCCACTGTGACCAGGATGTAGCAGTCAGTTTGAAGTCCCCTGAGATATTCTATTTTAAGAAACACAGTGAAAAAACTCTCCCTCTTATAGGATATCAGGGTAGGCATGGAAATGAGCCCATCCTGACTTTGCTACCATGGAGGCTTGGGGGAATCAGCATTAATTTTCCAGCCTCCTGCAAACCTCACTCCTATAAATAGATCCACATATTGTGCCTACATAGAGACATAACTGGGGCTGGAAGGTTTCTTCTCCTCATCTCCAGATGTATCTCCTGCCTCAGCTGAGGCAAACACTAGGATTAACAGCTCCTAACAGACAAGGTCACTCAAGATATCCACTGCCCCAAACAACCACAGAGATGGTACAACTGCTTCGCCTAGCTCAGGGGTATCACTGAGGTTCTGTTCATGCAGATGGCATTCTTTATCCTTCCAGTATGCTAAAGAGGAATTTGTTTGTTTGCAGTAGACTATTTTTACTGCACCTGAATTCATTAATCTCTCAAAAAATAATGATGAAGGCACATGCACAAAAAAACATGCTTTCCACTTGCCATGGACAGAACTAAGCACCCCCAGTGAGTGCTTTACTGATGGCATCGATTTAGTATTTTTGCATGCATGCAAAAACAAATGCCAGAAAAGCACAAGAGAGTAAATTTTAGCTGAAAAGGGGGAGGGAAAGGAACTCTTTTCCCTGAGCTACCATTGATTTACTATGATGAGTTTTAATCAAGCCCTTGTACCTTTAAGCCATAAGTTATTAGAGGAGAGCAGGGACAGTCTTTCTGAGGACTTGCTGACACCCTGAGCTTTCAAGATTATTAATCAAAAATGTGGTATTGGAGGATGGGTTTTTCTGGGTTTTGCGTTTTGTTGGTTTTTTTTTCCTTGCAGGCACCACTAAACTGCCAAATAATGTCAGATGGTAGAGAACAATGTGAATCCCCCATAGAGATCTATAAATAAGAGCTATAAACATGCCTCATAAATTACTCAAAGGGTTATTTTTTCCCACCCATATTCCCTCCTTCATGTTCAAATTCAATTTTATTCACCCGGTTTCTCACCCTGTTCTGCCATGTGGGAAGTTTGGGTAGAAATCTCTAAATGAACAAGTCTGAAGCTCTGCAGAAAAGATTTCCACTGTAACAGGCACAAATCATTGCTGCAGAGAGGCTCCGAACATAATGTCAGAGCCAGTCCCCTTACGGTATGTCCCCCAAAGATGCCACACACCCTGTTAGGTCCCCCACTGACCAGGTTTTGTACCCAAAATGAAATACAAACTATAATAGGCCTGAGTCACAGTCCAAGGAGAAAACCCATGGTATGACAATGTTTTTTTCTCCCTGAACAATGTACTGGTTTTGTGAAGATCCTGGAGAGGGAGAATATTTCTGGTTTAGGCTTTTGAGGAAGACAGACAGGAGATGTAAGACATGCAAAACACAAGCTAAACAATGACAATGGAGTGGAAAGGTCTTACCCAGCACCCCAAAACAGCTCAGTGGGACAGCCAGAAATATAGATTCTGTCCTTGTTAAATAGTGTTTTTTCAAGAGGCATAAACCAGTCCAATGGGAGGAGCAAGACACAGATGGTAGGTGCTGTGTATGTCTGTGTGCATGTGTCTGTGCATAATACCTCAGAAAAGGCAATTATCATCCATGTGCCTAATCCAAGGTAACCACTGGAGTAGGTATACGTGGTTTAAAGTGGACTCTGAATACATGTAAACGTTGCCACATACAAAAATGATTAATTGGCAGATTAGAAATGTGACCCCAAAAGGTATTGTTCTCTGTGATGAAAGATGAGCCTGGCCAAGGATTTAAAGCCCAAAGTGTCTTATTGCCATAGTAGGGCTGTGATTGGAGGCTAGGTTATTATGGTGAATGTTAATGATGACTGCATCTGGGTAAAAGCCTTTCCATCACTTCTCAGTGCTGATGCCTATTCCGTAGCTATGGAAATGGCACCTCCTGTTCTGCTGCTGCTTCTGATTAAAATTCAAGTGGAGAGTGATGGAGAAAGAAAAGCCAGAGGACAAGCACAGCTGATGAGCCAAGCAGCATGGAGAATACAGAGGCTGCAAGGTACCTGTTTGGCTTCTCAGAGAAAGGGTGCTGGGCTTAGTTACTCAGCAGCAGTTTAGGATGACAGTCACTGTCCCATTTGGCCAGCATAAAGTCTAGGTTAAGAAAGAATCTCTGCCGTGAAGAACTTTCACTTGGAGAAGCCATAGGAAAGGCAAATACAAAGGCAGTGTGCCTTTCCCCAGGCACCACCAGCCCTCTCCCTTGCAAAGCCAGGTAAAGAGAGGGGTTTCCTGGTTGCTGCATTGCATCCCTTGGTTTTGCCTGCTGATTAAAAACCTTCAGTAGTTTTTGTCTCTTTAGGTCCTTTAAACACATTTGCAAGAACAACAGCAGTTTTATGGCAGATTTCAAATGTCATACACTATCTTCAGATTGTGTAAGTGCAGATTTTGTGTAGCTGCCTCTGGCTTCAAAAACTGGTACAAAGAAGGGACTCCTGCAGCATGTGTAAGGGAAAGAACCACAACTTGGTTATTGTAAATTCATGCTATTATGATTATGATACATTGGTAGCATGGGAGAATCCAGCCAAAATTTGGGTTCTGCTTTGTCTGAGGCAAACACAACCATGTAGAGCATTAATATGAAAGAAAGAGAAAACAGGTGAGTTATTGGCTATGACACTCCATTTTAAAGCTGGAGAACAGATGCCTGGAGAGATGAAAAGCATCATCCCAGGTTATATCCCAGGTAGGAATACTGTGACAGAACCAGATAAATCAATCTGCTGACCCCAGCCCAGCACTGGGTTGCAGAACACAGGACAAGTGGCTGCTACAGTGTTTAAGGTCAAGTCCTCAGTCTAACTCTGGCTCCTTTGCCTCACCTCCTAGAGCCTCACTGAACCACAAGGTCAAGGTCAAAGGCACACTTGGCAGCCCAAGACTGGAGGGCTACTGGGAGTTTTGGCATTGTGAATGGGGCAACATCTGCTTGCTGAGCGATTTACAGAATCAACACCTCATTTTGACAAATTTGCCATAACAAAGTAGAATTTGGAGCTGTTCCAAGGCCCTGCTGTGCCATCTTGGATCTCATCCTCCAAAAGCTTTTAAGGCATAACAACATTCTTTTACTGTTGAAATCCTGTGTAAATATTGAATCATCTGCCTGGTCTCAGTACAAGTTGATTCCTTGTGTTCGAAAGCAGCATATGCTGTCAGCATTGTGCTGTCATTACCATACTCTAGCAGTCCACAGCCTTCTGGGGTCAGGGGTGCTGTCCCTGGAGGAGTGCCTTGCTAGCTTCCTTGTTATCTTGTTCAGACATAGGTCTAGAGCAGGGTTTGAGCTCAGAGACACCTAGATCAACACACAAATTAGAGGTCCAACCCTTGTAATTTGCAAATAATGGGATATGCCATGCCCTGGCCACTACAGGGCAAACATGACTCCCACTGTGCTAATTCAGGTTAGTATAAATGATACTGCAGAAATACTGAATGCTAGAATCAATATTTCAAGAAGCACCCTTGCTGGAAAACCCAAATCAGGCTTATTTCCCCTTTTTTCAGTGTGAACACAGTATTGCTAACAGTTACTGGTGTCAGATTCTTGAGTCCTTGGGATGTCATTAAGGCATCTGCTTACCAAGACTAGATTGCACCTATATAGACTGTGTGATCTATGCATTTGACAAGCTGCTTAGCTGTGAAAGGTTTTGTATTGTAACAAGCCTTGGCCCAAAAGGCTTATCTTCAGATCTATTGAATCTATCTAAATCTGTCTATTTTATTTTAGCAGAGCTACTTTGGACTCTGATTCTGATCCCAGTGTTACTGTTTTGACTCTTCCTGTTTTCACAAAGTTCCTGCATATCCATGCTGTGTTTGGATCATAGATTAGCACATACAAATCAACCTTGGCATCGAAAGAGTGAGAATGAGCTTCGTAGGCTAGTAATTGAGATCAGATTCTGCCTTATAGCATTTCCTCCCTCCCTCCATCCAGCTCTGGCTAAATAATTGTGCTGGGAACTTCAGCTAGAACAAATCAGCTCAAAATAATTCTGAACAGTTTGTTTTTTTCAGTTAGACAGTGCAGACAGAGAGAGAGACATCCCTATGAATAATTATGGATCTTTTCCCTGCTAAAATCATCACTTCCCATCATGCAGATTTCACTCATCTCCACATTAGTGCCCAGAACATCACCTGCTTTAGTGGACAGCAATGACTCACCCAGGCAAGGGAGTACGTGTTCCACACAGCCTGGCAGCCCCGTGGGTCAGAAGACAAGGCAGTGGTTGGTACAGAGGAAATATTGTGCCTTCCTGAGGACTGGATCCAAATGGGAGGTGAGCTATTATTAGCATTAGCATAGGTGCTTTTAGAAACATGCCAGTCTGCAGCAGTAAAATGAAGAGAGGAAACATACCGTGGCACAGGGGCCTCTGGTAGCTCTTGCAGGAGATGCTTTTCAGTTCATCCCACACTGCAGCCATATATCTGGCTTTGGACCACTCCTTCATTGTGCAGTGCTTCATGTAGACTGATTTTAAAGTGCCCGTAGGACCACTTCAGGTTTCATTTGTAGGACTGGAAAGAATATCTTTTGGTATTTATGTCACTGTACAAACAAACTTGCTAGTGCTGTTTTTTGATTCTTCATGTTCAATCATCATTTACAGCCTTTTCCTGCAGAGACCAGGCAAGGGGGAAAGGCTTCGCTCCTAGAACAAGCTGCAACGAACCTTAGAGTGCTTCTTTCCATGTACTGAGTAGGAAAAGTCTCTACTCTTCTAACTCTTTTGGAGATGTCTGCGCTGAAGTTGCTTGAAATTGGTGCTGTGCTCATGTCTGCTTCTGGTTTTGGGCCTGGCTTCATGCTTCACTTTACCTTCTGTAAAACAGAAATACAATTTTGACCACCTTTGTAAGCAGCTTGGAATTCGCCCAGTGGAAACATTAAACAGAAACTATATTACTAAACTAAATATGCTTAGGTTTGTTCTTATGTCAGAGCAATAAATCAGATTCTCAGAACCAAGAAAATACAACCATAGCAACCCTTGGGCTCAACATTTTTCAGCTCAGATCCATTTTCCTTTCTCTTCTGACAGTCCAGTGTTGATTTCAACAACAAAAACTGTGTACTTCATGACCAAACTAACCTGCTTTTCACCAACATTACAGAGTAGAGCAGTTCCCTTAACGCTGACAAGTTCTAGCAAAGGCACAGAGCATCTCAAACCCAGCTGCAACAGGGGCCCTATGGTCTTCTGGGCAACCATCGTTGTGGTTTTCTGGCAAGCAGCCTTTGTTAGACAAGTGCTTATGGATAGTGCTGAGTTTTACTGGGCAGCATCTTCTGATCTGATGAACAACGGAGAACTCATTAGCACAGCTCTGAAAAATCCTCCTCCAGTCCCTCTTGTACAGCTGAACAGATCAAAATCTGGAGGTGGGGAAAACAGAAATAGTTTTTGCCCTTTTTGCTCTTGTGGGGCTACTCTGGTGTTAACAGACATTCATTCTCTGTTTCTGCAAACTCTACCCTTCACAGCGCAGTGAGGCTGGCTACTGGGTTTTTTTTGTAAACCAGCTCCAGAGCCGTTTTTCCTCGTAGCTTATTTCTAGAGCAGCAGCCACCAGAGGGCAAGACTCCCCCAGCTTGGGCTGGAGACAGCTCTGCCCTGCATCCTGTATTAAACAAAGGCTGATCCAAACTCACTTAAATCAATGAGAGTACTTCCATCCACTCCAGTGGTCTTTGGATTGGGTCCTAGAGTTCTTTTAGTATTAAAAAAAACCCCAACAGAACCAGCAAGATGTTTTATATAAACTTAGAAACAAGCTTTTATAAACTTAAAAAAGCCCCTGGCATTTATATGCTTTGGTTTTTGCTGTAGCTTGTCACTTGGATGTTAAATAGTCCTTTTTATTTATAACAAGTTATTTTTTAAATACTCATGTTATGAACAAGCCACAGCAACAGAAAGGATGTAATCCAAACCCCCGCAACTTTTGTTGTACATCTCTGAAAAAACTGTGTCTGCCTGGTGCTGTAATGGAGTTAGCAATGCTCATTAATGTTGATATTCAAAGGCAAGTGTCTATAGGACAGTTTTAAGCCACAGTTTAGCATAGTATGTTGGCATGTGCTTGGATATAAGCATAGCACCAGCTCACTGGCCATGATGGGAACTGATGAAGCCTGAGGCAACAATGGACATAACCTCAGGCACACAGTTCACAGCTGGGGAAAAGAATGAGGAGAACTGGAGTAAAATTTGCCTTTTCTATCTGACTACATGTGAACTTATAATTTCCAGAAATATAAATAGAAAGGGCTCCTGGGTTCAAGACAATAAATCCCTCGATGACCTATTGCATGATTCAGGGCAAAACTACGTTTTCTAATTATACAGCTGAAAAAATGCACATTAAACACCTTTAATAGGCCTTAAACAGTGTCTCAAAAGCTACCTAGCTTTTTTTTGGGCTGCCCAAGGGAAGGACAGCAAGAGTTGTATACTTCCTTCAGAGGGAGAAGAGCTTTTCCCAATGCAAAATACTTAGATAAAAATCCTCCAAATAATATTTATAAAGCTCTTCCACATTTTCTAATGAAAGATGCTGTTGAAGTGCACAGTATTTGCTGGTAGTTTTCCCTCCCACCCACTGCACTGTTTCTAGGTGAATATCTTGCCCTTTTGAATAATACGGTTTGGAGTGAAAAGATAAACTCATGTAATTATCCCTTCCCATAGCGTGGCTGTGCTGAAAAGACAATCTGCCTCCTTCAGCATTACTACTCACAGAAAAATTGCACCTGAAGTGTATGTGATAAAATTAGACTGACTTTAAACCATCTTTCCTCATACCCTGGTTCTTGAGGATGCTACAGCATGGTGTAAAAACAGTTCAAAAAATCCCTGGGGACCACCAAGACCTTATTTCACAGGGAAAGCCATCATCGCCAAGCTGGTGGCTTAGAGGTGAGGAGAAGGCTTAGAAAAGGAGTCTGAAGGTGGAGGAGGCCAGTTTATCAAGAAAGCAGAAATGAGGAATGGGCCTAAACTCTAACACAATGATTGGTGTTGAAGCCATCGCACCAGCAAGGTTCTCAAGGTTCTCCTGTGAGCCCAGCTGTCCTCCCACTGCTTGATCTCCCTGGCCAACATATGTGTGGTGGTCACCAAAGGGACAGGGCTGGAAATATGCTGGTTACCCTGGCCACCCTCTGTTTTGTGTTGAGATTATTTCAGTCTTCAGGGCTGCCAAAACTTAAGACAAGCACTTCATGCGAACACCAAAAGAGCTTAGAAGGAAGCTCAGGAACATCTGAAGAGATTATATTAGCACGTCTCCCAGTTTGGAAGTGCATTTTGCTACCCCCTATCAGGGGAGAGTGGAAACTCCTATTTTGAGAAAAACCTCTTGGCATCAGGCCTGCCTTATGAGATCAATTTAGAAATAAGGCAAACTGCACATGCCATAGTCATAGATCTGTGTTTGCTCTAGGCCAGAAATCATTCACCCACTGGCTTTGTGTTACATGAAAGTATTTCCAGTGACAAGCACTCATGACGGAAAGATGCAAGAACGACTTCAGCCTGACATCCGAAGGAAAGAGAAAATAATCTAAAGCCCTGAGGGAGGAAGGCAAGTGCTTCCTTTCTGGCTTGGATATGAGAGTTGATGAACAAACATGATACAGATTAAGGACATTTCATTGGAGAACCTTCAATAGAGACAACAAGGACAGAAGCATTGGTCCGAAAGCCTAAGGAGATCCTACTAGGAAAGTACCCTTCTTGTGCTGCCTGCTTTTTCCAAAGAGATTTAATTCATTAGGTACAAGTAATGAGTTGTCAGGCTACATCCAGTCCTATTTCTGGTTCCTGCAGTTCTCTCTGGAACAATCTGTAGTTTAAGAATAAAGAGAAAAATAAAATGCTTCTTCTCATTAGAAGAAGAAGTCTGAAACGATGAAATATCTGCCAGGAAAATGATTTGTGCCTTTGTGCACTTAGAAAGAAAACAAGCATTTGTAGTTTTGTAGCTGTCAAAGACACTTAGATTCCTAAATATTAAGTCTTTCTTTTTTAAAACTATGATTCTTTGGTTAATTCCCTGATTTGCTCCATGATCAGGCCCAAGAATTTGAGGCTGAACTATCACATTCTTTAGACACCCATTTAGTCTTATTAAGTCTTTTAGAGATGGAGAATTTTTCCTGTTCCTTGGTAGTCTGTCTCGATAGTGTTTTGCTCTCACCAATACAATAAATGCACCCGATTTCTAATTTTTCTTCCAGACACCAACATTTTAAAATGAAACAAAATGACATAAATAGTCTCAGTTTCTTCAAGTAGATATTAGTAACCTCAAAGAGAATAGAAATCCCATTGCTGTATCATGCTGCTTATACTAAGCTGTTCTCAAGCTGCAGGGTTGGAAGCTGCTGAGTGATATTATCAGTACAGATCTGAAAGAGGCAAATGCCTCTTTTCTTTGGTTGTCTGAGAAAATTACTTCTGATTTTTTTTTTAATGTTAATTTGTTTCTGTGGCTTGATTCTTTTGTCTTTGAATAATTCCAGCATTGCCATTTACTGAGTTCTCTCTTCTAAATTTAGATCAGGCTGTTACTTGCTTTCATAAGAAGTGCTAATATCCCTTTAGGTTAAGAATAATTAGATGTTAATTTTCAAAACCTGAAAGGAAATTATACCTCTAATTCATCATTTGAAGTAAAATAGCTGGCTTAAAAGGCACACACAGCTACATTAAACAAAGGTCTAGCCATTTTTTTCCTCAACAAAAATTAACCTTAATACAAATTAAGATGATATGATTCCAGGTAGATTAATGACACCAATTAGGCTAACACATTTCTAAAGCTTCCAGAGTTCATGTGAGAAGAAGGCAGAAGATCAGCAGCTGCAAAGCAGAATTTACTACGCTGGGTACGTGTTGCTTTACTGGCTCTCACATCTCCAGCTGAAGCTGTATCCCTTCAACAAGCTGCTCACCACCTACTCTTCCCCCCAGAAGACCTTTTGAGCAGGATTTGCTCTGTTGGAGTACATAAAATTTATCCAAAAGGAACTGGGGAACCTCAGCTGTACCGAACAAGGGTAAGAAGACTAAACCGTTAGCTTATTGCTGCGATCAAGAAGTTTCACTTGAGAGGTTAATTTTGCCATGTCAGTCTTAGCATTGCCTTGGCCTTCTCAGGTATTTGCAAGCATTTTCTGCTGATGTTTCTGAGCCTGAAGTTCTCCAAATCTGCTTTGACACCTTTGCAGAGTCACCCATTGCACGTATCTATTCAGCGTGAGCCTATAGATGCCTATGTTGGCCTATACATGACACAAGCAACAGGAAAGTAGATTTCTCTCCCTGCATTTTGCCATTACTGCTTGTGGGATCAGAAATAAAATCTGGCAGGAAAGCTCACGGCTTTGAAATGCCAGCATAAATCAGTTGTTTTAATGCAGGCAGTGGAGCAATATACTGGTGTAAAATCGGAGGGCAAACAGATTGGGGGCAATTCCCTGTCTCCTCTGCCTTTTTTTCCATCTTCATGAGTTAGTGTACCTCCACTTCCTCTTCCCAACTGTGCTGTCAGGTCCCCTTCTTACCCTAACCTTGCTTTCAATGTGCAGCCCCAAGTAGACCACACGATGGCAAGGCTGTACAGAATATGCCCAAAATAGCTACTGCTGACACAACAGGTGTTTATTGGCCAAATCGCTGTTTGCCACCTGCTTTGATAGATACTGAATTGTATTTTTATACATAGCTTCCAGCAAAACAAATGTCCCCGGTGATGTGAGCACTGGGTTCTGGAATATTTAGACATGATCCCTTTGCAGCATCAGGAAGGGGCATATGATTCTTATGAGCCTCTGGAGCCTTTCAATGTGCTCAGATCCATATGTAAATATAGCTTGAGATGAGATTTATATTCAGATATTTCTTGATGAAGCCAACAGACACTCCAGGCATGTAACAAATGAAACAGCAACCCAATCAAGCCTTGTAATTTAATTTAACTGCCTCTTTTTGAGTATGTGTCATGCATTCAGAATTAGACAACTGAATTCCCCATCAAATGTTCTTTGGATATAACAACATAGTGAAAGGCATAAATGTACCTTAAAATAGCTTGCTAGCAACCATGTGGAACCTATTCTTTTGGCAAAAGGAGGAGGCAATTTATGGGTCTGGACTCAGTGCTCATAAGTAAGTACATGTTCCTTTTTCTTTGCATTGGCATGTTTTTGGTTTTCATATTCCCCATGCACTTGATAAGTTCTCATATAACTATTCAGACAGTAGATGGGAATGCACAGGCTATTTGGGGAGCCTGAATTTATCCCATTTGACCTGTTCAACACAAGTTCTCTGTTAACCTTGCAAGGAAATTCCTCCTGGGCTGGTTACTTGAAGTGTTCCTGCAAAGCCTATTTCTGCTTTAACATCCTGAGATCAGACAAGCTGCTCCTTTTACTGAACCTGTTTAAATACTATTTTCCGTAATGGCTGTAGCAATGAGTTAAAGCAAACAGCAATTTTAGTTTTTTCCTCCACATTTTGCGATTATTTGGTAGCAGCAAAATACTTTTCTTCAAGTAGGTAAATAATAGTGTTAAGTCTGGAGTGGAGGAAAGACAGGCAGAACAACAGAAACACAGTCTGGTGAAGTGCAACTGTCTCAGCACAGACCACCATGCAGTAATGACTGAACCAAGTACTAAAAAATAACAGACTGAAGGGATATTTTTCCCTGTGATTATGCTGTGATGGAATTCTCAATGGGAAATACTGAAACTAGAAAAGAGAGTCAGTTTTCCAAATGCAAGATACATTGATAATGATAATGTTGATGATGATAATAATAACTAAACCCCATCCATCTCTGAAATGGATCTCCCTTGGGATTTTTGAGAATGCCTTGTTGCTTTGGTTGCCATACTGGATAACTTAATATGTGATGTTGGACTGGGCATCCTCAAACTATAAAAGCTACAGCCTTTTCCAAAATATCTGATGAATTCCTACAATTAAAATTAAATAAATAAAATGTTAGGAGAGGTTTTTTTTTGTTTTTTTTTTTTACTTTGGGGGTAATTAGTGACCCCTGTGATTATCGATACTGCCTAGAGCCAACAGATTTGGTTTGTCCTCCCTTTTACAAGTGCTCAAGGAAAAGAAATGCTTTTAAAACCTGAGACTCCCTGGCAGTATTCTTCCTGCCTGCCCCCTCCTCCACTACATCTCCGGATTTAGCACCATTAGTCTGAGATTTTTATGACTCTCAAGGGAAACGCCAAACATTCCTGAAACTGAAGTAGCATTTTGGAGTCCCTGAGCTGGAGTTCAGATAGCACAGGCTCTCTCAAGGATAAATCATGGGAGCTGCCAACCTCGGGGATAGTTGGTTTAAGAGGCATGAGGCCAGTAAACATTGATACTGTTACTTGATTTACTAATAAATAGTAAATGTTTCATCTCAAGAGGCTCAGTGTGACTTCCAGCAGCAACTTGATGATAAGGAAACATCACAACTAAAGGCAGGTGGTGTTAGCAAAAAGCTAACTTGTCAGGAAGGCTTCATTTGCTGCCAGCTGCCTCCATCTCAGCAGCTGTGATGTAAAAAGACCAGTAAAGGAGCACACAGCAGCTCTTCAGCTTTATGTCAACACCCAACAACACAATCAGATTGAGAATTTTAAGAACAAAGACTATTTCATGGTAAAAATAACCCCAAACCAACTACTAGAACAAGACTCTAGTATAACAGAGCCTTACCTGCACTGAAATACTGCCATGGATTTCGCTGATTGAAACAGTTTCTCCAGTTATAACCCGAGGAACCGGTTTGTTATGGGTAAAAATTCAGTGTAGAGAAGAGATCTGAGTGGAGGGAAGCATTGTATTAGCCACAAAATGTGTTGCTGCGTTAATATACCCTCCTCTCAGTTATTGCTCTGGGGTAGGTTGACATAAAAACCGGACAGACAGATCAGATGCATTCTTAACCCCCTTTTCTACCTTGCAGGTTGGGATCAGTACTGTATCTATTCTATGTAAGTGTGACAGGAGCGCACACACCCGCTCCCCTCAGGGAGACCGGGCTCCTTCCCGCCCTTTTTTTCCCGCCCTCGTCGCTGCGCAGCGACTGCTGCAAACGGCGCCTTCAGCGGCGCCCCCCACGGCCTGCAAGCGGCACGCGCCCCGCCCCCTCCAGCGGCGGGAAGAAGGAGGCGGGACCTCTGGCCAACAGACAGGCCTCTTCACCAATGGAAAGGCTCGTACCGCGGAGCCTCGGCGTCGCGACCAATCGGGTGCGCACATTTCGGCGGCCGTCGGGCTGTGAGGCGGGGTCTGCGTCACAGCCCTGCTGGGATGGTTCTGCTCAGGTGGCGGTGCTGTCGCTTGGAGCTCTCGCCTTGCGTGTCGCTCAGGGAAACTGGCTGGGATTGACTGCCCTCACGCACCTCATTTGGTAGGCGATTAAAAAATTTATTTATCTATTTATTCATTTTCTTCTCGATGCATCCTTGTGTGAGCTCTTGTTCTCTCTGAGCCCATGTAATCCCATTTGTTGGGTATCTTTGGGTGAGAGGATGTCCCTCGCGTGAGTCAGAGCATATTTTGGGTCATCTTTCTAAAAGGACTCTTCGAGAAAACTTAAGAATTCTGAGGTAAAGTCGGGTAATATTGTATTCCTGCCTGGTGTCCGAGCTTGTGGTTTCCTTTGGTCAGATTAAGTCTTCATTTTGAGTAGATGCAGTCTTTGTTTTGTGAGTGCCTCTGTGACAATAAGTAAATGTGACAATAAGTAAATGTACCTAGCGCTAAATGCTCTCCTGGCAAGTTATGTTTTCCTGTGAGCTTAAGCACGTGTAACTGATGGAGAGAAGTGAAATGTGTAAATGCTGTTTCCTCAGTCTGCACAGGTCTTGTTACTTGGTAAGGAAATAAAATGCAACTGCATAAAGGCTGGTTTTCTTCAGCCTTGGCTAGTTCCATTTGGAGGGATCAGGTGTGTGTTGGGGTGAGGGAGGGAAAAATGCAGAGCCGTGTGCAAATGTGAATGTATGGCTGCCCGTAGCGAGGAAACAAGCAAAAAATGAGCTATTTAATGAAGCCTTCTAGCATTTTCTTCCATTTGCTTTGCAAGAGATCTGTAAAAGAGTGAAGAAACAAGTCAGAATTCTGCAGAACCTGGTATGTGCTCTTATTCTGGGCCAACAATTTGAGGGCAGGATTTTCTGTTGGAAAACAAAACTCATACAGAGTTCAAGTTTCTGAAACAAATCTTTAGATGAGCTGATAGATTTTTATGCCCTACAGATTGTCTCTTTTTCTCCATTTTTTTCATTTGGTCTCAACTGTGAAAATGCCTACAGACCTTGAATCACAGAGCTCTGGAGTGAGGTTAGGGTCTGTGTGTGTATATATATCCACAAATACATACGTGCACCTGTATAATTGTTCTTGAGTTGGTTTCAGTCCATCCACTGTACCAGTAGTTTTCTCTCTAGAGATACAAAGTAACCAATATAGTCTGGATGTTGAGGCTGAAAAGGAGGTTTGCTCCCTTTAGTCAAATATCTATGGATAAGAATTTAACTGGTATCCCAACATATTATTCAGAGGGAACTTAAATGCTGTCTTGCCACTACCAATAACATCACAGGCCTTTCTTTCTGCATTGTATGTCAGTCAAGTGGAGAATAAAATATGCAGACATGGACAATAATTTACTTGTTCTAGTTTCATTACCTGTTAGGTCAGTTTGGGCTCAGTTTTAAACCCAGTGGAGTTCCAGTGAAATTAATTGTTGCTAACGTTATGGGGTTGTGTCTGAGTGACATGTATGACCGTATGAAGAAAGGAGTGAGTTTATACTGATAAGTAAAAGAGGATCCTCAACCCAGTGTGATATAAATGGACATTTTGTGAAGGTTCTTTTTGCTTTGAGAGATAGACTGTTACATTAACTGGATGACTTCTAATCATAGCTGAGATCTGTATCTTATAGAGCTAATCATTACAGTGATAAACTAAGCCAGCAGTGACAGATCACGGGTGGCCTGTCCGTGTGGCTGTTCTAAAGCTGTTTCCTTCACACAAAAGGTAATGTCAACTGGCCAAATCTGGAGAATGATATTAGGCTTGATACTAAGCAGAAAATAGCCATTTTTCCAAAGTTGTTCAGTTAATCCTGCAACTTTCTGATAAAGATCAGCAGCTGGTGATTGCATTACATGAGCTAGTGGATTTAAACAAATACCTGTTTGGGTCACTTACTACATTAATGAAGAGCAGAAGTTTACTGTAAGAACATTGGTAGCATTAGGGCAATAACAAGCTGAATGAAAAACTTCTCGTGTAATTGCCAGCACACTGTCACTTATTGCTGTAAATGTGTTTGAACCTCAATAACGTCCCTGACTGCTTTGACCTTTGTCTGCAGCTAGGTTAACACAACAGTTAAAAAAGCTGCTATGCTAAGATTTTGATTCTGCCTGGGACCTTGATTAAAACTGTAATAAAATGTCTTTATGGAAAAAAACCCCCTCGAGTTCTTGAGAGCATTAGCATCTGGGAGATGAAGCAGTACCATTAGCATCACTTGTCTGTGGGTCATTAAATACTGCATTCAGACAGAAAAATGGTGTTGTGTTGACTGTGTTGCCTTGGCCAAAATAATATTTGAGCAGTAATATTCTGCTGCTTGCTTTTCCCTTGAGGTTCTCATTGGTAAAGAAAATAGCTATTTCCTTATCAAAGCTGTAGTCGTGATGTTAGGGTATATGTTAAGGTATATACTAAACCTGATGCTTCCCTTCACACAGTGGAGGATGACTTCACCTTTTCATGGAGTAACTTCAAAGTTATATTAAGCTAAAATTAATAAAACAGCTTGGTAACCTTGCAGGGGATATGTATAAGGCAGTTTCCATAGTGCAAAGGCTTAATTAAGAAAGTGTACTGTGTGAATGGTATTTAGGGTATTTTAACTACTGTAGTATCTATAAAACTGTATCTTTTAATAAGCAAATCCAGAGCAGGTTTGGGACTTGTTTGTGGATCACATATAAAACAGAGAACTTTTATATGTGTTTAAACCTTATTTGTAGTGTAGGTCACAGGCATTATTACTGAAATTTAATGTGTAGAGCTGAACTGGGGAAAGTGGAAATCTTGCTTTTTCTCTTGATTATGTAATTTTAAGGGAAATCGAGGACCTTCAGAAGCCTTCTGTTGTGTGTTATTTTAAGCTGATTGTTTAAGACAGGAACAGAATCTATGATAGCCTCAAAAGTGGCCCTAAGCAGAATTTCTTGGCAGTGAAGTACATAGCTGTGCTTACCCATGGTCAAGATATGAGTGAAAGCTGTACCTTTTGCCTTCATGTTTAAGCAGAGCAGCAAGAACTCATGTCTTCCCTGGGCTTAGATGCAGCTGGGCCAGTTTATTGATGAGGCTGAGTGGACAGAAGCTGCTGAGAATCTAGCAAAGACATCTGAGGAACTGGAGAGGGGTAAGTTTATCAGGAAAAAAGGGTAAGCAGAATTTGCTAAGTTCATGTACTTGTAACAAAACAAACGTACTGACAGGCCTTTTTTTTTTTTTTCCTGTCATATGTCAGCTTTTCAAAATCATTGATGTTTTATGAAGCTCATCATTCCTGACACAGTTGGGATATATCACAGCCACTGTGCAGAGGAGTTTAGACACAGGGTAAATGCATTGACTTCCATAAGGTCAGAAAATCATGATCTGGTTCAGAAAATAAAATCCTCATCCAGTAAGTAAAAAAATATAACTCTTTCCTCTCCTCACCTGGCAGGTTCACAGTGAGGGAGTGTGTAACAGGAAGGATCTATAGCCACATTACTAAGACATATTGATGTAATCCTAACAGAACTGGATTTATATTAAAAGTCAAGCACGTTTCCTATCACTGATTAAAATTCACTCTGCTTCTTTTATCTGACTAAACCTATCGATCACAAAGGCATTCTGACATTCAAAGTTATTACTTGTAGTTGCAGCATTTTTCATGTCCATCTGTAAGGTTAGAAGGGTATTTTTCAGAGCAAGGGCTGTGTCAGGGAAGGACCAGATTTTGATCTTTAGCTGAAGCTCCCAGACCCTATTGCAATACAAAGTAATATAGGGTAAAGGCACATTGTAAGCCAGAGGACTTAGAGAGGACAGCTACAGTCAGGGTTTTTCAGGTCCCTGGTGCTTCTGCTGTTTTGGAAATATGTCTTTTGTGTCTCAGTTCTCCCTTTATAGATAATGGAAAATAATAATTCAGCATTTTCTTTCCCAAAGCGGATTTACATTCTTGGGTTGACAGATTATTCTCTTAGTGTTTGTTTATAAGCAATACAGCAAAATGGGCTGGATTTCATCTGGAACATGATGTTTTACTGTAAGCAAATTGAATAAAACTGGTAAGGACCTGGGGCCCATATGGACGTTCCAATCTCTTTTCAAAATTTTGAAAGAATTATTTACTTTTTATAGTAGAAGTACAAGTTTGATACCTTTATTGTCTTTGTACCTTTTCTTCCATTAAAACCTGCTGAGATCAGCACTATTGGTACGAATCTGTCTCATCCTCTGCCTGAAATATTTGTTGAAAGTGGGAAGTCACATTTGTATGAATACTTCTTGGGGAAAAAAAACACAAAACAACAAGCAGACATTTACCTCACATGTCACAAAGTGCACATTCCCCCCAATAATTTATTTGTTCACCTAGCAGTGTTTCATATACATTGTTCAAAAAAAATGTCTGGCATGACTGTTCAAACATGTCACATGATAACAAACAGGCCTTTAAAAACAGCACGTAGAAAATTCAATGACATAGGAATATAATGTTCAGAAAATGCAGTGCCCATTTCAACAAACATCTTTAAAAACCACTGACAGCCAAACTTGTACAACATGCAGGCAAAATGCTGCAGCACACAGAAGAAAAATAAAACATTTTTGCAACCAAAGACTGGCAAAGCGAAGCCCAAACCAGCTTGCATACATTTCCCACAGTCATAATGTCAGTAAGGAGAATTGAATATTCAGCAATATTCAGCAGAGGTTTTGTATCACAAAACAATGACGCTGTGTTCATGAGCTGAGTGGAATTGCCTCTTAAGGCAAACTGCTGAATTGCTGTCTAGATTTGTATTTTCCTATTTCATAAAATGGTTTACAAGAACTGTTTTTGCAGGTCACGAAATTTGGATCAATATGGGAGGGTCTTGTCATTCAGTAGAGACAAGTAGTACTGGAAAATTATTTTTGCTTTTCAGTATTAACACTTGGACATTTTTGATTCTGAAAAAGAACTTTGTTACTATGATCCTAAAGGAAAGGGTATTTCTTAGCCTGGGTTTGAGCTCAGTGTAACAGACAGAAACCTGCATTAACTACACCTTTGAGCATGTTGTGGAACTAGAAGATGGGCTGTTTCTCTACGCGATAGTTGCTTGCAATACATTGCTCACCTCTTTAGCAATTCATTTCCCCTTAGCTCATGCTTGCAATTTTTCTTCTCTGTCAGTATGAGAAATACGCAGCATGCTCTGCGTGGAAAGCATGACATTATAGTTGAATCCCTAATACAAATGCTTAGTCTCCTCCTGGGAAATAAATGATTCAATTACATTTATCGGGCTGGGTGGAAGATCTTTATTTCATTGCACCACAAACTATCACTGTAGCACCTTGGATTTTCATAATACTGTCGTATATTAAACAGTCTGCTTGGGAATATCTTCAAGAAATAGTTGACTGTGCTTATGGATTAGCTCCCTTTTGCAGATAGAGAAGGTTTTGTTTCCATATGGGCAGTGATAGGAAAAGACGGGATTAGTCTGGCCAGACAGTCTAACCTTCTCCTTGTGAGTCTCACTATAATTAGGCAAGAAGCAGAATAAATATTGGGTAGACTAAGTCATAGAAAGAACAAGTTGACTCCTGGGCTTCTTGGGAAACAACTTAAAGGCTGATAAGCTAGTGAGACTTAGTGTGCAGAAGGATGATGAAGAAGTCAGTATAAGTCTTCAGCAAGCAGAGGGAGCAGATACACAAAGCTGCCTCATTACAACAGTTTTCATGAGCTATTGCATACCTTTTCCTTCTGACAAACAATGAAACTATGTTGTGTGGGGTTCACATAAGCCTTGAGCTTAGTGCAGCATCTTGAATACAGGCTGTTTCTGCTCTTTGGCCTTGTTGCCAATGATTATCCAGAAATAATTGGTGTCAACAGCCTGTCCTGTTCAGTGAGTTGTCAGCGTTGTCTTGCTTATCCAAACAACAGTTAAGACAGGAAAGCGGGTAAAGACATCATAAAGGAGATAATTACCAAGCATGGATTCAGCATGGAACAGCTGAAATCTTCCTTGGGCGAATCACTGAGTCATTCTGGGCCTCAGTAGCTTTATCTTAAATTGGAATTCCAAATAAAAACCCATTGAAACATGAGCGTTAGTTAAGATGAGGCCAACAGTCATACTGAGAACTAAGCAACTTCCACTTCAATAAAGAAATGAGATCTTTTTTTAACTGACGTCAAGTGGTCTGTGATACTCCAGTCTGTTACTGTTACCTTTCAGAAAATTGAAAAGGTCAGGCAGGGGAATTTAGCAAGTAAGACTAAAGCAGCTTTATGAAATCCATTTGCTGAGTCTGGTGAGTAGAAAAGCAAGAAATATTCCTATCTTAATCTGTCCTCTTTTCAGTGCCATGGATTTTGAAGACATTAAAGGCTTAAAAAGGAAAAAAAATTTTTACACAATGCATAAATTATCCTTGGAATTGGCAGAGAAATATTTAAAAAAAAAAGGAGTGGTTTATTTGAGTAGTGGGCAGATCTTCAGTATTTGGGATTTAAATCTTATGGAATACATGAAGCTTCAAAAACATAAGACAGTAAATCTGAATGAACATTAACTGTGGAAATGGATTTACTGAACTTTCTCTGCTCTATGAGGAAGAGAGATTGGTGATCTGCTTAGCTTCAACCTGTGTAAATTAAAAGTTATCTAGATGATGCTGGCAGCTCTCAACTCTTTACATCAGAGACTATCTGTTCCACACAGGATGGGAATCGCAGCTGTTGCTGTCACCAAAAAATAGTGGAAGGGTGGCATGTCATATGCATCCCTTAAAGATTTTAGGGCACATCAATTGGCAGGTCAGTGTTATCCAGTGGATGGGCCTTTGAGAGGAAAATCAAGGCTTTCCACCACATCCTTACTCCCATCTGACCACTCTCTGTGCTCCTATAGGATTTCACATGACAAAAGTCCTGATTGTAGAAAGATTTTACATGTGGGGATACATGTCAAGCCACTGGGAAATCTCTTGTTCTACTAGTTTTCTTTAGATAGACAGAAGCATTCAGCCTCTGTGGCTGCAGCTCTTTTACGAGTGCCAAGTTCACTATAAATAACAGAAAAGTATGGGCTGCTTAAATCTGTACTTTTTTTTTTTCTTAGAGCTCCTTCTATAGTTTCTTGAGACTCATCAGTCTAAATGTCCATAAAGATGACAAGTGCCTGTGACCCTGCTTGCAACAAGGGAACAGAGCAGTTTTAATGCAGAAATTCTCTTAAGTAAGCCAAACAAATTATATGTTTGTTTTTGCTGGCAAATGTGACAGCAGCAGAGGTGTGGCTGGGACCACACTGGTCTGGGTACTTTTCAGAGTCACTGGACAGAGAGATCTTTTAGCATCTGTTTGAGGCTGAGACCCATACTTCTTTATTCCAGCCTGTGTCTCTCTTAGACAGGAGTGCTATGCTACAGAGGTGGCTATCTAGTCCTGTCTATCCAGATACTGCCACCAGCAGTTCATCCTCATTTTACAGATTCAGATTATATTGTTACTTCAGAATTGCTCTGGATTTAAATGACTAATCCATTTGTGTCAGCCTGTGTAGCTCTGCAGCAACCTTTTGCCTGACATGAAACCTCAAGAAGTCTAAAATTACTGGAGACTGTGTAAGTATCCCAGCACCAAGGGAGAGGTGGCACAAATGACCTTATTGGTTCAAAGTATAAAATAAGTAAATTGGTAGGGTTGGGCATCATATGTGTTCACTGAAGGCTGTAAATCTTGCTAGTCTTGCTCAGTTCAGTGGGTGTTTTTCAGAATGTTTTAGAGTTCAGGTTTGTTGAA
The DNA here is from genome assembly GCF_000747805.2 of Chaetura pelagica. Classification (NCBI taxonomy): domain Eukaryota; kingdom Metazoa; phylum Chordata; class Aves; order Apodiformes; family Apodidae; genus Chaetura; species Chaetura pelagica. The sequence goes on from NW_009952804.1 coordinate 832,104, forward strand.
ATAAATGTCCCATGTATTTGAACCCCATGAGACTGAAAAACTTGGCCATGAGTCTCATGACTTTCTTATGAGATTTCCAGCTTTTCTGCTTCTGGTCTTGGCTTGAAGTACCATGAGAATATTTTTTCATGGTATTTCAACACTTCCAGTTTCAAATTCTAGACTTTATTGAAAAACCCTAATAAAAGCTTTAAGGGGTGGTGTGTGTTTTTTATTTATTTACACTAAAAATGGCATAATGATACAGATTTGCTGTCTGTGAGTGCATGCTTTTGGAAATAAGGGTTTGGGTCCAGGGATTTTATTTAAATTCTTCTCTAATTTTAAGCTTTTGAGACATTCTGTATCTTACGCAGCATTTGTGGGGGAGAACAAATAACTGTTTGATTGAGTTTATCAGCTAAGCTAGATACAAACAAGAAAACCTCTGTGCTTCCAAACTCAAGTGTCTTCTCAATGTCTAGAGGACCACTGCAGTCTGAGTTGAGAACTGTCAGCTTCGTTTTCTTTATTTCTGCATACTCATTTGTTTTAGGCTGAGAGAAGCAAGTTCTCTGCTTGATATATTATCACTGAAGAACAGCTGTAAGATACATATCTTAGGCAGCAAGGGCTGCAAGGAAAATTTACTGGCACCTGTGGCACCTGAAGTGTTCTTGGTTATTATACCCAGAAAAAGCTTCCAACTTTACCAAGCCTTTTACACTTTTTGTGTTTTCTGACACAGATGCATCAGACTGGTGTTGTCTGAATAAATACTAGTGCATCTGCCCAAAGACATGGTTCTTACTTGTACAGATTTTACTTTTGATCCTGGAAGATTAGCAAGATCTGTAAATGGACAGTTTGTAGTAGGTTTCCTGGTTGTACTGATATGATGCAGTAGTTCTAATGCAATGAGAACAGGGCCAAAACTGGGGGAAAATTAGCTGCCTTGTTCTCCCTCTCTGAATTGTCTACACAAAACACAGGCTTAGGTCCATCTACTCTTTTGAGTTTGACATTTATTTAGAGTAGCGTAGCTTGATTAGCATCCTGGCTGTGTAGAGCTGTGAAGTGCATTTACACTCTGAGGTTGTTTTCTGCTTCCAGGACTGTGCAAAGCAACAGTATTGCGGGAACTCTAAGGATCATATTTTACTTTTGCAAAATGCTGAATATTCTAGCTGCAAATATGTGTTTGCAGGAGAAAAGAAATCTCATTCATGCATGGATAAAAGACACAGAAGACTGAAATTCTCTTGATATTGGGGACTTCATATTGAATGAGAGATGAATAAACTATGATTCCTCAAGAATATCAAGGTGTCCTTTCAAGGCCCTATCCTGTAAAACCTAACCTTATCTCTAGCCCTTTCCCTTTGCAAGCCAGTAGATATTCGACACAGGAGCTGACGTTAAGACATGAGGAAAAGCTTGTGTTGTTTCAAGAAGCCTTGGCAGGCTCAGGAGGACTTATGTCAAGAGCTGCTTATTTCTAATATTGTACAGAGAATTCCTCCTGCTATTTCTTCCAGATGATGAACAGCTCATTCATTTATTTATTTGGATTAGCTCTACTAAAATATGACATGCTTCTAAATGCTTTTCTCTCTAATTCCCAAAGGATGGCCCTTTCTCATGGGGATGTATGTCCTTAAGTCATTTAACATGCTTAACTCCCACTACTCAGAACAAGGGTAAAGCTGCTGATTCCAGGGCACCCAGGATCTCCTAGAAAGCTTAGAGCACTTGGTATCGAAGGAGTTGGAAAAGGAATGTGGCATAAGGCTGCATAAGGAGGCATCAAAATGTCTGCTGCTTTTCCACTGACTCTGGCAGTCATCTGACTAACAAGAACCTAAGTAGGTGCCTGTTGGACTCAGAACAGCTAAAAGAAATGAATGAATGGAGGGCACCTCTCTAAGCCTTATTTGATCATGACCTACCTAGTTTTGAATTTTATTAGGCCCACATCAAAGTGCAGAGACCTTCTAAATAAACCTAGGATGCATGCAAATTTCAGTTTTGTTTTGTTTGGAGATTTGTGAGGTTGGTCGTACACAGAAGAGAAGTTCTGGTTGGACTCTGAAGCTAGGTAGAGTGTGGGTATTTGGATTGTGTTTCCTTTGGAAATGGAGTTTACTGAAATCTGGAGCGCAAAGGGAAACCTGGAGTGACTCCAAGCAGGGAAAGA
>NW_009952804.1:834293-849598 GCF_000747805.2 Chaetura pelagica
CCTCTCTGAGCTGAAGTGGCTGCTTTTCCAGTTAGGTGGAGGACAAGCAGCTTTGTGGGCATTACAGAAGACCAAATCCCCAGCTGGTGCAGCCCAGGAAAGAGGAGCAATGAGGCTGCCCAGCTGAAGATGCAGATCCAGATAGCTGCCTGTTCCCTTCAACAAGGACCTCACTGAGCCAGCACCTGGACATGAAAAAAGGAGGCAAGACATGGTCGGAGAACACGCTTGTCCACAGTCCCTTACTGAACAGTAAGCAGAGATCTGTAAACACTGTCCCAATACCTGAGCCTCCCAACCTTAGCTCTCCTGGCTGCTGAATAGAGGTTTAGCGGTTTTTTTTTTTGGGGAGGGGGGCAATATCACAAAATCTCTTTACATGTGGAGCTGTCTGAAAGTACCCTCTCAGGGACTTTGTTTTCTCTTTCACCCCACTGCACCTAAATCAGAGGAGTAAGAACTTTGAAACGGAAATAAACTGAAAAATGAAGCCTTTAAATGTCAGGCAAATGACTTGCAGAGACCAGTCTCTTGGAAGACTGTAGGGTGCTCACCATTCACGTAAGATATTCACTGTTTTAAGGGGCATTGTTCAGGCTACCAGCACTTAAAAGACACCACTCCTCAAAAGCTTTGGCTCTGTTTTACTGTATTTGTTTCACCCAGATTCCTTCAACTCTTGTAGCATCCACTGCTACTTCCCAGTAAAAAGAGCAACACCCTATCAGAGCCATGTGTTTGCCAGCCTGTGCTGCTAGGCGCATTCAGTCCTTTAAACATCCTCCCCATTCTCACTGAGGGAGATGGTGTGTATTTTAATAGTTGGCACTTTACAGTTTTCACGGACAAGGTTCCCTGAAGTGCCCGCACAGCAGCATTCCTGGAGGAAGCCTTTGCTTTTTGCTTTGGCTGCAATACAGTCTTTAGAAACTGCATTTTTTGCAGGCATGCTTTGCACAGCAGAGAATATCTTCCATTCACATACCCCATCTGACTGGGAAATCTTATAGAAGGTTTCTTGAGAGCCTACAGGGATCCGGACCACGCCTTTGCTGCTCTCCATGCTTTGACTGCTTGGATGGTTGAGGTTGAAACTTGGGGATTGCTTCTTTGCTGCTTGCTTCTTTTGGAGGCATTGTGCTCTTAGGACATTTTGGAACGCTTTCTTAAACTCTTGACTTGAGCATGGATAGATTATGGGGTTGATGCAGCTGTTTAAATATCCAAGCCAAAATGTTATTTTAAAAAGTGTGTCCGGGGGTTTGATTGCAGGAAAGAAAGAACCTAAAATGGAAAATACACAGTGTTAAGGCAGAGGCAGTGAGAAATTGCAGGTAACCAAAGAAACACTGGAAAAAATAAATAAGATTCTGTTCTCTCTTGGAAAACTTACTACTCAAAGCTGAAATCCTGCAGGAACAAAGTATTTCAGAATGTATGATGTCATACAATTACATGGATGTTCTATCAGAAATCAATTCAAGACACCTACTTTATTACACAGGCATTGTTTTCCCAGTTAGAGCCAGAGGTGAGCAAGAGGACTGGTATCAAGTGACAGAGGAAAATTTCTTCCTCCAACATTTCTAATTCAAGATTAGTTAGCCAAATACCAGTCATATCTAGGATGTCATTAAAAGGAGTTTGAAATGGCAAGAAAATCACACCATTTCCAAAGTCAGAGTAATCGAGAAGTAAGATTACTGAGTTGCCTGTGTTCCAGCTAGAAGTCTTAAAAAAATTCAGTATTAGGTACTCATTTTCCCTTTAAACCTTTAGAAAATCTAACTTTTCACTTTTTTCAGTCTCACAGAATACATCTAAAATTCAGAGACGTAAATGAAAGGTTCCTTCTTATATACACTAGCACTGTCTAGAGAGGGTCTCATGCACAGTCATGGTACATGTATTGATACATGCTCGCAAGGTCACCTCTTTTAATACGGATGATTAAAAAAACAAGAACTTAGTTGGCTCCTTATTAAGGAAAGTACTTTGTGACTTTTTATTCTGTAGAAGGCAGGGTAACATTCAAAAAACTTGAAATTTTTTTATGAAGCGTATTCAGAGAGCCATAAATTGTACGTTCTTGGCACATACAGCTGACCATGCAAATTGAAAAGTAAATAATATTACTAATATCCTTTGTAGAAATATATACTATATATAACAAAGGATTTAATTACGAGTTATCTGCCGATCTAAAATATTGATCATTTTTTCTAATACTAAACTATTGTTTTTTTCTTTAAGTACAACTTGAGCTCTTTGCTGCTTGTGTTACCAAGCCTTTAACTTTAAATGATTTTAATAGGATGTCAATAAATGCTTAAGATTTACTCATGGGGAGATGTTATTATAGAGCTACAAAGATATATTTAAGATGTCAAAGAGTCAACACAGCTGCTTACAGAGAGTTGTTTAGAAACTTGTTGCTTTTCTTGAATGATACTGGAAAGTGGCTATTGTAACAAGATCCTGTAGTTCTTTTAGTTGGTACTCGTATTTGTTTAGATGTTAAAATAATATTGTCTGAATGTGAAATAACCAGAAAACTAAACTCTACGGGATGCTGGAGTGAGAATAAGTGATAACAGCATTTCTAAGACCAATTCTGCGGAATGAACGTAGAAACAGAAAAATATTTGCCATATTTTATCAAGGGGAAATCTGTTTCTTGCTTCCTTTAAAAGAATGGGAGGGAAAAAAAAAAGAAGTGGTTCTGTCATGCTAGTGTCAGTACTTAATTTGGGCACAGGAAGAAAAATAAATTCCCAGAAAACATCATTGGCTTCTTTTGGACTTTATAGTCAAGTTTATAACTGACAAATGCTGGTCTTCCTGCTTCCCCGTGGAAAAATCATAAATGTGTGCATGTTGTAAGAAATACTGTGGAAGATTTAGGCATCAATGCATTTGTCATCCTCTGCAGTTTAACTATGTCTGTAAGCAGCTTCTTAGCTTTAGAGGGATTGATCTGTTCTTGGAATTCCCCTGATTTAGGAAAAACTAATAATGCAATCAGAGAGTGTTCTAATTTAATTCTCAGATCTGCTGAGTTTCAGTTTGAATCTTTTTCTTCTTGTCTTTGTCAAATAAAGCTACAGCAAGTGCAGCAAATGCTTTCAAGCAGTAAAAGCCAGAGAGGAATTCTCAGGGTGTTTTTGCCTGTGTGAGAATGTATCAAAATATTGCCTGAACCAGAGACACAAATAGAGCAGTGTGATGAATGACTTGCTCATTCTGGTGAACACTTTCTCTGCTGTGAAATGTGAAGCAATGTCTTCTTGCTGTGCCACCAGCTCCTACCCTCAGCATGGAGCTAATGGGCCTAGAGGACACACTGCTGTCAGGGAAGAAATAGGAGATAGAGATGTGGCAGGGTAAGAAGCCTTCCAGTTGTCTCTTGACTTGGGAGGGTCCCCTGAGGTCCATCCAGCTGGTGTATGGTGGAGCAGCAGAGAAGTGAGACCCAAAGGCAGTGCAGAAAATGCCACAGGAGTTTGCTCTTTGTACTAGAGCAGATGGGCATTTGATTCCAGCCCCAGTTACAACTTAGGCAAAAAGCATGAATCTTGCTGCCTCTGTAATAGCTTCTGTGTTGCTCCAAGCAAGCTAGGTAGGGCAGTTTCACTATTAGTTTCAGTATCAACCACTTTTTAAGATCAGAAATGTGCTAAATAAAGCAATTTCAATTCCGCCATTAAGCCTGAAAGGGCAGGCATATCCACAACCCAGAATTTTTTTCAGCTAATTAATGCTTTTCTTCTTTAGTGAAAACCAACTAAATAACATTGTCAAAGAACTTTCTGGCTGAAGTCATTGGCAGATGAAAAATAACAAAAGGCTTCTAATTGCCCAAACCATACTCAGTTTTATCTTTGTTTCCTTATTTAATTGCAGCATATCTACCACCTTCCTGTTCTGTGGTAAGACAAAAAGTGAAACAGATCTTGGTTTAAGAAATCGTCTGTGAGAGGCTGAGTGTAAAAATGAGTAAACAATAACAATTCCTCTTTGCTGCAACTTCTGGGTTGCTCTAAATGGAATGCTAGTGCCTTGCCAGCGTCTGTTAAAAATAGAAAGTAACCAGTGTCAGAGTCTGTCTCTTTTTTTTTTTTCTTTTCCTTTTTTTTTTTTCTGATGGGGATCTGCAGGCTAATTTATTAACGTAACCTTTTTTGGTTCATCATTGTAGGGACTTGTTGCCTTGGAACAGCACACAGTGAAGGAAGTGGCTTTAAGAGCATACGCTTTGCTATTTGTAGACCCCATCACATGCTGTATTTTAACACTTTCTCTCCAGTGGTAAATACAACTTGGACTTTAAGACAGTAACTTTGCTCTGCTGTACAGTTGATTGTGCCTGTCAGTGATGTTTCGGAAGTTTAGACCAGCTAAAACTCTGTCTCCAGGATTCATTATAAATGTGTGTTGTCCTGTGAATTAAATGGTATGAGAACCAATAAGAAGAAAAATTGTCTGTAGCATCTTGAAAGGGCAGAAACTGGAATTAATAATCAATGCACCCAATTGTAACAGAGCTAAATGTAAAAACAAAGTAAAAATAATTTGGATTCTCTTCTTACTTAGGCTGACAACTTGTTCAGCTTCCAAAGCAATGTCAGTCAAGACCACCATGTCTAAACCTGGAGACACTGAACTGTTACTTAGGGTGCAAAAAATATTTCATCTCCTGCATCTTCTCTGATGAGTAAAATCCTGCTGTATGGTGCAGGACTGCTGGAACTATTGACATGCTAGTATTTGCTCAGTGTCTCTTTAGAAGCGTGACATCCTATTCAAAGAGCTACAGAAAGCAGTGCCCTTCTACTGCAGGCAGGTGGTTACTACTACCAGAAACTTTCACTAATCTTTTTCTGTTGGCTACCTGGATATCTGGCAAAAGGGGGAAAACATCAGCTTGGATTTGCATACTTGCCTACTAGCAGCCAGGACTGAGAAAACAAAATTATTATAGCACCTAATTCTACAGAGCAAGCTTTTCCAATTCACGCACTCCAGACTAGTGGTAATAATAGATAAATAAAGTGCTGCCATCCAGGTATTCTCTAATAGAGCTGGGGAGTGAGGGGAAGTTGAGAAATGAAAAGTTTTCTTTCTGAAAATTAACTTTGTATCCCTTTCACGGACTAATATCTGCCCTGATACACTGTCAGGAATAGACTGGTGAATAGTGGCAAAACTGATTACAGGCTTCATCTTCCTTGCTCTCCCTGCAGTCTGTGCTGGAAGTACAGTGAAGAAAACTTCAAATGATCTCTTAATGCCTTTAAATTGTAGATTGACTAAATGATGCTTGAATTCCTGCTTTGTTTTCAGTAGGTTAAGGACTCTCAAGTGTCAGCAGCACAGTTCAATTGCTTGTTATAGGAAAATTAAATAAAGTAAAACGTACTGTTAGCCTCCTGGGATCCTTTGCCATTAAGTATTTAATCACTCACCCCTGAAAATGTCAGGATTGCATTCTCTTCCCCATATCATTAATTTTGCTCTTTGTCAACTTGAAGTTTCTTCAGATCATGAGAGATAAGTTTTCCATGTACCTCCTGGTGAGTAAGTGCCAATTCAATCACAAAGATGTAACTTGACTTCATAATTTGTCAGAAGTTACAGAGCTGCTTGATTATAGGTTGTTCAAAAAACAGTGCTTATGTGCATTGTTTCCCTGATGGACAGCACAGAGGGATTCAGACTGCAGAAACTTGTGTTGTTTTTTTCTGTATTGTCTGTTAGCAACATGGGAATAAGATCTCATACGTTTTTGTGACCCATGGACCCACAGTAGAGTTAAAAGTTAAAATCCGTCTCTGCTAGTGTGTCTTGCAGCTCTGTTTAGGTTCATTACTTTTTTCCCCCTTTCATTTTTTATTGCATAAATCTGGTAACTAAACACACAGGAAAGGCAGAGAGGGCTGTATCAGGGCTGTATGAGGTGAAATCAGGGCTGTCCCCACATGTGATGAGGGCTCAGCAATAATCTCTAAGGCAGTCATGCCTGTGTATTCAAAGCCTGCAATGAGTAGCTGGTTGCAATACCTAGAAGTCTGCAGTTGCAGACTCTGATCCAGAGATGACAGCAGTGCCTGTGCACCTTGTGAGCAGAGAACAGCCATATTTGTTAGTGTTATCAGGGCTTGAAGTGCCCCAGGGAATCAGGAGGGGCACCCATTTTAAACCTTCTACAGAAGTCAAACAAAAATCCTAGCACCTCTTACCTCTGTCATAAAATAGATATGCCTTTGGAATCACAGTGGCCTGGAAACTGGGAGAGTGGTTTGGTTTACAGGGAGGCAAAGCTTAAAACCCAGGTCCTGGGATCTGCCCTAAAGGGGTCAAGCTGGAAGGCAGCAGCTATTCCAGAGCAGTTGCCCTGAAGACCCAGAGGATGAAGCACAGAGGAGCACAGATGTCCCCACAGAGATTAACTTTGTACCAGGGACACCCTAGATCTGTTGTGAGGCAGTCTGCTCTACAAACATTGATAAATGTGTTACGTACTGTGTTCCCAAGGTCAATGTTAGTACTGAACTTTATTTCAGAAGACTGGCACTCTATACTGCACCTCAGGTCAAACACAAACCGCTCCCTGGAAAGTGTATTTTTTATATATATTAATTGCTTCAGACATGGAACAGCTGCACTGTGTACATATATGCTCTCCCAACATGTCTCACCCTGCTGCTCACTTATGGAAAGTATTTTCTGTGGGAACTAAAATGGAACCGAAGAACCCCTGGACAGCAGGAAATGCTTCTGGGTTTTTTACAATCACATTAGTGTAACGAATGCAGAACAGCAGTTCATAGGTGTGAGGAAGGACAGAAGTCTGCATCTGGCAAGTCTTGCACAATTATAGATGTGGTTGTCCTGGAGCCTGGAGTATTGTGGGGGAAAATGAGGATGCCTTTGTGCCCTGATATTCCTGACCCATTATAAAGATACACAGAAAGAGGAGCAAGAGTTTGTTTCTTTTCACAAGGGCCTGAATTCAGATCTCTGGGGCATCAGAAGAGTGCAGGTATTTGGACACAGGTGAGAGGTGGAAAGGAGATGGAAAGCAGGCATGGATCAGTCTGGGAATAGTGCTCTGATTTTTTTCACACCTAATTTATGCTCTGTTTCATATTGTACCCACTTACATGGATGGCATTTCTGTCAAAGAGCAAACATCTCAGTAAGCAACTATTTCCAGCTTCGCTGTGTGCGGCTGTGGATTTAGAAAGCTGATAAAAAACCATGAGAAGGTAAACTGAGGTTTGTTACCCATGTAAACCCAAGCAATCACATTGTTTTACTAACCAGTTTCATTGTCATTGAAATTCCAGCTCCCATGCTGCTACTGCAGTGGAATGATTCTGGATCTCATTGCTCACATTTTTTAGATACTTGATATTTGTCCTGAAACCCTTGCTCTCAGAGTTACGTAGTTAACTTTCTTAACTTTCCTTTAAAAATTAAAAAAAACCCCACTATTCAGAGAACAGCTTGAAAAAATGAGGCTTTCTCAGCCTGTCTTAAAAGTTTGTCATTACACAGTTGTCAGTTGGAGATTTTTTCAGTCCTTGGGGGTAGAAATGCTAGGATTTTCTTCTTCATCAAAAGCTGAGTATCTGTCTAGTATGAATCCAAATTGAAGACAAATCGTGACATTTGCTGGGTGTGGTGGGAGAATCACTCATTGCCTTTCAATCACTACCAAGTCCTAAATTGCACCATGAAGTTTGAGAGGGAGTGAAAAACTTAGGTTCTTGGTTCATTTAGTCCAAGGACTTGAAAGTGGTAAATACACAAAGCAGAAACATGTCAAAGAGAAGTAAAAGCCTGTGACAGGTAGGGCATGCAGGAGAACCAGAGATGTGAATCACAAAGCATAGCATGACTGACTCCACTTTTTCCCTCTTGTTTTCAGGGTAAATGACTATTAATATCACCAGTTCCTTTGCTGCTGTGCTGTGTTATGAGTCAATGGGACACAACGTTTCAGGACTCGGTAATGGTGGAGAAATGTTAGCTACAGGGGTGTCAGCAAGATCTTTGTCACTGGCTTTGGTGTAGCTGGGTTAACAACCTAGACCAACAAGGACTTTCCAGACTGTATTTATGAAATATGTTCCTTGGGATTAGTTAGAAATAAATTTTTTAAAATTGTAATTTTATTTCCCATAAAATCTATTATTTTCTCTTTATTATATTCTGCACTAGCAAACTTATTTTCCCAACATGTGAACACCTTATTTTAACACTGCCTTTGCATGATAAGACAATATGACCCATTGCTTCAGTATCATTAATCAAAATTGACTTGATTCTGTACAAAATCGGTGACTTTCTGTTCAGCACTTAGAGTTAACCTGTTTTTAAGGGATCCGAGTTGACACCATGGCAGTTCCCATTATACTGCTGCATAAACACTGAGGACTGGATGAAGCACTGCTGCCTTGTGTCCCCAAAAGACCCTGAGCCCCATGTTTAAACTGCTCTCAGGTTCTCACTCCATTGGATCCTGTGTGTTACTCTGAAGTGGTGTTTCCAGATTTTGCTCATTAAACCACCACTGAAGGGAGTTGGTAGGCAGGGAACAGAGTGAATCACAGAGTATAAACTTGAAGGCAGTAGTGGATATTTGAACTCCTGCTGTGACAAGATACGGGTGAAGCAGAGACCCTGGCTTAAATTTCCCGACCCAGCTCTGTCATATTCTGGTTCACAATGACAAAGGAACGTGGTCTAAAGCCCAGTTACTTTGGCAGTAAGTGGGCAGGATGCAGGATGGTGGGAATTGATAAGAGCATCTCTGGCAGGAGAATACATTGAACTGAAGTTCAGATGACCTTGAGTGAGAGGCCATAAAACTGCTAAGTTTTTCACTGGTGCCAAAAATTAGGTGGGTCCTTGAAGCACAGCTTTTGGTATCCTAACAGACAAAAGGAAAACTTTCTGTTGTCCTGGCATTGCAGCACAGAAGAGGACAGGCAATCATTCCGTAGTAGCCTGATGAAAGTAAATGAATTCCTGTATCTGACAGCATACAGACAGCTGCAGCATTTCTGACATGTCTGATCACCTTTGACTTCCAAAAATAAGTTTCTCATTTACAGTGAGTGGACTGGGTATGAACTTGGACCTGTGGAGCCTAAGCAAGGTGCCATAGTTAAATCAGCCACCTTATTAATCTACAACAAATGTAAACATCACAGGAAAACACAGGGATAAATTTGTCAACCTCCAGACATCAGTGCAAGTTCCTGCTCCTCACCTTTTGACTTCCTGATATACTGCATCAATGGCAGAGATGGAAAAATGCTTTTTATTTTTCTGGCTTACCTCTAGTGAAAGTGAAGAGTCATTGTCTTTGACTTAATTAAAAAAAACACCACAAAACAATAATTAGAAACCAGCTACAGTCAGGCACATAGACAGGATTAGAGCATTCCCTTGATAGTGTTTGTGTCACTTCACAAGACTAATTTACTACTGTTTTACAAATATAAATGCCCTCTAGCATATCCACTTGTCTGCTGTCTTCATGAGAATGATTGACAAATCCTAAAAGCCTTCCTCTCCCTTGCCCAATTTAGTGGGCTGAACATTTTCCCCTGTGACATCCTGGGTCAAACTTTCCTTTTTTTCTTCTTAATGCTTCTGAAAGCAACATCTACAAGCAGATAGATGTAAGCTACCTTGCCACAGCAAGCTCTGAGAGTTTGTGACATAGAACCATTTTTGTAATACCCAACCCTTTTTCTTTTTGCTACCAGTCCTGTGCAAAGTGTCCTCCAAGCACTGTCATCAATGTTGTTGAGAAGAAACTTTATGAAAAATTCCTAGAGCAACCCATAAGTGTCTTCCAGCTCCACAATAAGGTCTGCTCTGTCAGTTGGCACCAGTTTTCAAAGTAATGTTGAGGATGGGGTTACATCACTATGGATATTCTCTGAATTTCCAGACTATTCTGTATTTCTGTCTATATCTGTATCTCTTTGCAATTTTAAGAGAAAAACAAGAAAGAAGTGAAAGAAGCCTGCTACTGCAGAGTGCTAAGGCCTAACAAATACTAATTGCCCAGATGAGCCTCATCTGAGGCATCTACCCACAATCCCTCTCTCTATTAGCCTGGGAGCTGCAAATAAGCTTAGGCTGTTCTCTTTAGTTCTCTTTGAGGGATGTAGGCAAGTTTAGGCTTGTTCTTTCCTGGCTTTGTTTTGTCTTTATCTGGTGTTTACCAGGCTGTTAGCTGAACCTGTTATAGCTGCCACCTCTGCCTGCTTCTGCTCAGGAATGGTGACCATAGATTTTAATTCTCTTCAGTGAAATAGTGTGTCCTTGTTCATGTAAAGGGGTACACAGGATGTAATTCCTGTTCATGACAACTGGCTTGCACTCCTCTGAGCTATTTGAATGGAGTGCTTTAGTGCAGTTATGTCCTGAAAGGAGCCAAGCAAAAGGTAACCAAATTGTGAAGGTCAGCATTAAAAAACTTCTCAAGTGTGAAAAGTGGGTTTGCACTCTAGTGTGCAGAGAAAAAACAAATCTTAACTTTGGGCCTTTACATGCAGCAGAATTATCATTCCCTGGCTTACTCCACAAACATCAAAGCCAAAAGAGAAGAATGTGTATTGGAGTGTTGGATTGAAAGCCTTTGCATAGACATTTTGCCTGGAATGAAGATAATGAATCTAAGAAGGTAAGAAAGACATGACTTACACAGTTTGCAGTTGGTAACTTTGCACACTGATTTTAATTAAGGTATTGTCTTATGGCAGGCATACTTGGCCTGTTTCAGTACTACCAGCAACATTTCCTGATACGGATATCATGCCTTGATCCCTCTCTTGATGTCTTTCTATTAGGTTTGCCTTTCCTACCTCTACACCTCTAAAGTTTTTACCCCCATTTATTATACACTTTAACAAGCCTGATGTTTCTTACTTTAGATTGGTTCTTGGTTGGTACAGCTGATTTTAGTAGTTGTGGGCATCTCGAAGATGCTGTAGATCACAGTAAAAAAACCTTATATTTTGGAAACTTTTGCATAGAGTGGCAAGTGCCTGCCACTTGTCAGAAGTGGTTTGTGTAGCACAGTTGAAGAATGTCTGGTCTCATGGGCAGCCTTCATTGAAGGTCTTCTAAAAGGTAATGACTCCTACAAATTATGTGGCCTGTAGCAGCTGATGGCTCCATTTATAGCAGAGCTGCCCTGCTACACAGCAAAGCTGTTGCCCAGCCAGCTGTGTTGTGAACTCTATGACTGCCACTGGTTTCAGCAGCAGTGCTCTGTATAGCTGAGAAGTCTGACCTCTGCCCCTAACCTGTGGTGTGATCCTGGCTCCATCACTTCTCTCACTGTCTTTCGGAAACTGTTCTGCATGGTATAGGTGTGGAGTGCCTTGTGCAATCACCTCTGGGTGGGACACTGCCTGAAGAGGTTTCTTGGGGATTTTTGAAGACATGTTGTTTTTTTTCGCCACTTTTCTGTTTAATAACTATTTTGGCTTTAAAGAAAAGGAACAAATAGGTTTTGAAAGACTTATTGTAGTCTTTAAAAATAGCATAGTTAACCCCTCAAAGACAGTGAAGCTAACCTCAAGAAAGTTTCCTTGTAAGGGATAAAAGAAAGATGCAAAGCCACTCTTGAATCCAGAAAATTTCTTAAATCCAAAGCGAATTAATTAACAACAGCTCTGTGTGGGCAACCAGACTTGCAGATGAAAAGAAGTGTGTTTAATGCGTTCCTGTGAACCGTTTTTGGGTATGTTTCAGGCATCTTGGCAACCAGCATTCCAACATGCTGACATCCTGGACAGCACAAGCCAGGCCTTTCAGGGCTCCTCATGAAACATCCCTTAATCCAGCACTTCTGAGTATTGACTAACAGAGAAGATTCTGTGTTTTTGTGTTTTTCACATGGTAACATTAGCAACAGGTTTTCCTGAAACAACTTGATAATTTTGGTAAATCTAGTAGAGGTTAATCGGAAAAGAACAGTTTTTTATAAGGCTTAATAATAACTAAGTCCCCAAATCTTTCTGTTCATGTTTAGGTAAGGCTGTTTTTTCTTTTCCTCAATTTTGCACATTGTTCTGTTAATAAGTAAAGCTTCCACACAATCTAACTAATTTTTTTTTGTACAGCATAATCCCTTTCTGTAAGAAAAGCTATGAAATGAAGCAAGTAACAGATTTAAGGCTCCATATTTCAAAAAACTAGTATTTAGTACAGCTATTGCAAAGCAAAGTTCAGTGAAATGTGCCACATACATCACACTCAGATATAGGTATGTAATTAGTATTCTGCTTTTGAATCCTGAAATTGCATTAAAGCTAACTGAGCAAGGTTTAATTAAAATTCTAATTACTTCTTCATATTTCAATGATAGCAAAGCAGAACAAATCCCCAAATTTCCTCCCCTTTAGGATTATATCTGGTGAATAAATATTCATATTTGGCATGATGGTTGAAGCCTGTGTTTAGCCAGTGGGCTCAGTAGGTTCCACAACAGATGCAAGCCAGAAGAGTATAAAATTAGTTTGAAGGGTTGTCACTGCTCTCCTCCGACTGATCATACAATAAATGAAAAAATATATTAATTTCATCAGGAATATGGTATCTCATAGTGTGAACTTCCTGGTAGAAAGCTGATTTTTTTTTTTCTTATAGTGGGAATTATTAGGTGCTGGGCACTCCAGGAGATCTGGCCCCAAGTCTGTAAACAGCTAATTTGACCCTGAATATATTTCTCTCCTGACATTTTACATGTTTGTATCACCTGAAGAACTGGCTGCAAAACTACATATAAACACTCCCCCTCCCCCAAGATACGGTTCCTTTAGCAGAGTTGATCAGAAATAACAGTCCTGGTTCTGAAAGAGTAATTTCTGTATGGAAAACCAGTACTAAATTCTTTCTATTATTTTCATCATTTTATGTTTCTCTTTGAACCAGAGATGTTCCCTTTCACTTGAGACTTCCTTTTTCCCTTCACTACTTTCTCATGGTGCATGCTTATATTTTACCAGCTTTCCAATAGAAAATTACTCCCTCAGAGCTTTTCTGGTCAGCATTATTGTGCACAGTTGCAAACATGGCCCTCCTTCCAGGGGAGGTGCTGTGAAAGGTAGAGGGATTTGCTTTACTTACCAAGAGGCATTACTACAAAAAATGGAAGCCAGCAGAGAACGAAGCATCCCACAACTATTCCCAGGGTCTTGGCAGCTTTCTTTTCCCTGGAGAACTTGAGGAGACGCACTGAGAAATGGTGCTTGCTCTTGGGGTTGGATGCTGATCCGCTCGCTTCAGGAGCATTTTTACGATGGATTCGTAGGGTCACTTCTTCAGAATGTGACTTCTCTGTCTTCAGACCAGAAGTCAGACCTTTGTTTTCCCTTTTGGCCACTACATACACTCGGCAATACATCACCAAGATAATAGTCAGGGGGAGGTAGAAGGAGCCTAGAGCAGAGAACAACACGTAGCCGGGCTCCTCGGTGATTTGACAGATGGTCTCATCTTCTGGTGCTGGTTCCTTCCAGCCGAAAAGAGGTCCAATTGATATCACCAGAGACAATGCCCAAACACACAGTAAGGCCAGGAGGCCTCTCTTCTCTGTCACTATACTTGGATATCTCAGTGGGTAGCTCACCCCGATGTATCTGTCTATCGAGATGATACAGAGGCTCATAATGGAAGCAGTGCAGCAAAGGACATCAACAGCTGCCCAGATGTTGCAGAAAATTCTCCCAAAGGCCCAGTAGCCCAAAATCTCCATAGTAGCTGAGAAGGGCAGGACAGTAGAAGTCAAGAGGAGATCAGCTACAGCCAGATTAATTATATAATAGTGGGTGACGCTCTGAAGATGTCTGTGGCAGGCTACAGAGAGGATAACCAGAATATTACCCAAAACCCCAAAAACTATCAGCCCCCCTAGAAGAACACCTAGTAAAATGGCCTTTGAAATGTTCAGAGGCCCCACAGAATGGGTGCAGTTGGAGCAGTCAGAGGAGTTCTCAGGGAGGAAAGCCATGGTGAGTGGCTGATAATGTTCATGCAAGGCTGTTGTACTTCACTCCCTTTTCATGTAGAAAGAGTGATGAGATCAGTTCTCAGAAGGTTCTACAGGCAACATTTGCCTGACTTTGCTGGGGAAGAGAACTTGTAAGAACATTTTAGAAGTGCAGCACCAGGAACAATGAGAAGGATCCAGAAGCATATTGGAAAATCTACCTTTTCTTCCTTAGCGTTTACCAGTAAAACACAGTTAATAGCCCCCATTTTCAAGTAAAAATTAACTACTTTTGCATTTTTCTTGGAGTGCAGAAATGAAACTACACAAAACTGAGGCTATTTATCCTGCTTTCTGAGGTTGCATCATGAGAAATAATGGAACTGCAGGTTAAAATAATTTCTGCCTTCTTGGGAACATTCAATATTTAAGTAACATAAATATTCCAAAAGGTCTCAATTTTAGGTTTCTCCCAAGAGGAAACTAGTGATGCTTTTAATTACCTTGTGCTAGTCCTGGTTCAGCCTTACACTGGCTTAGAAGAAACCTGTTTAGGTGGAGGCTGCTGCTGCTGTGTCTGCTTAGCAGTGTCATTTGAGATACCTGCCACTAGCCATTTTCAGGGTCTGACGTGTCAATCAGAGCTTCCCCGTTCTGTGGAGCAGTTGTCAGTTGAGCTCCTGGCCTGTGAATTAAAGTTTGTCTGTATCAGCTTCTGGCTTGCTTTGAAAGGGAGAGTGAAGTTTGCCGTGTCAGTGATGCACGCTGTTGTGCTCTTTGGAGATCATCACCCCCCTGAAGGAGACAAAGACACAAACAATGTGATTCCCAGAAGCAACTGTCACTTAACTGCCATGGTTCCCATATAAGAATAGAGCAGGAGGCTATTTTAGGGAGCCTTCCTCAGGCTGGCTCCAGCCAGTGGAACCAACCTTTTTGAGCCCAGTATTGTTTAACAACAACTAGGAGGCCAATGTAGATTTTGTTGCCTGGATTTTTTCACCGCATTCTCAGCAGCAGACCATTCTCCTTTAGGGATAGCAATCAATCTTTAATTATCAGTTCACTTGCAGAGACCAGTTCTAGAAGAGAACGGAACCTGACGGACACAATTCAGGACTGTGAATTGGATTTGTAAGTCAAGAATTTAGTGGTAAGATTTCCTAAGTGACT
This sequence comes from Chaetura pelagica, assembly GCF_000747805.2. NCBI lineage: Eukaryota > Metazoa > Chordata > Aves > Apodiformes > Apodidae > Chaetura > Chaetura pelagica. The sequence continues at coordinate 849,490 of NW_009952804.1, forward strand.
CCTTTATGCCCCGAACTGCTGGTTAGTCCAGCTGAACTGCCCATTTTAGAAATCTATAGGGAAAAGCAATTCCTGCCAAGCAGATGTTGCAAGGAATAAGTTTCCTGCT
>NW_009952804.1:849940-858373 GCF_000747805.2 Chaetura pelagica
TCCTGCTGAGTGACACAACATTTCAGAGTATCTGGAAGCCGAGCTCAGGCTCAGCTGACTAAATATGGAGAAAAGGTACATCAGATGGAAAAGTAAGGATAAGTCTGGGAACTGAGACATGGGGAACACAAAGGGGAAAGCTACAAGTGTGGGCTGAAAGCCTTTCACAACACCTAGATGTGAATGTAGTGTTCCCATCCAGAATATTGATCAAATGTGAAAAACCACCACTAAGATTACTCCTGTTAAATCTGAGATAAGACTCCGTAAGGTCTCTCAGATGAGTCCCTCTGACCGCACTTTACATAAACACTGAGCAGCAGCAGCAGCTGTCATGTGGCTGAATCTCAAAACTGGATTTTCCTGCAGGCAAATGGACTTAAAATTCTGGACCCCTGAAATTCACAGTTCACAAGAATACAGAATGGGGGAGAGGAGATGAAAAGGTATTGCACTGTGGGAATTTGCCTTCCATACACTGAAATAAAATGGAATCTTATTTTCTTTCCTGCAAGAGGAAACAAGTTGAAGAATAATTTCAATAAAGAAAAGGACAGATTTGACAAAGCACATCAATGAAAAGTGCCTGTAGCATCAGGCATCTCTAACCGTTATAACTGTGGTCATTAGAGGATTGATGGTGGGCTAGAAAATTAAGAAATTATCAAACTTGTTTTTTAAGCTCATGAAGCAGAACTTGCCAGTAAGTCACAGAAGCACAACAGAAAGTACTGTCAGAGATATTAATGCTCAAAACCAACCAGATAATAATCTGTGGTGACAGATGGTTTGGGGAAGAGCATATCTGAGACCCTTGTGTGTGCCCCAGTCCACACTCACCTCTTCAGTCTCTAGAAGGTGGCACAGCTTCTCTGAGCATCTGGGAAGGAGGTTCACAGCACAACACAGTAGGCTCTTCTATTCATGCAGAGGTGGTACTCTGTGCCTGAAAATCCATTGCTTTCCTCCCTTTACTTCCCCAATGTTTTGACAGCTCCCAGTTGCACTAATTCCCCGTATCCTAATGCTTGTGAGGGGTTTGACTCCAGCATCCCTCAAGGGATCCCTCCCCAGTGGCAGTGCTCAGCTCCACACTGTCAAGGAGCAGCAGTAACTTTACTGCTCTGCTGATGTAGCAGGCAGTTTCCTTGCTATTACCGTAATTGCCTGCCATTCCCGTATTGCTCAGAAAGAAAGAGCACATCGTCTGATGACAAGTGGTGGTTTTTTGTTGTTGTTTTTTTTCCCGTGCAATCTACCAGTTCCTGCAGAGATCAGAAAGTGGAAGCCAGCTAACAAGCTGTTTATAGGCTAACAAGTAATTCTTGTGATATAAAAAGACAATTGCCTGCCAGGCAAACTGAGCATGAAGAAGATAACAAGGAGAGACAGACACAGTGACCATGCAGCCTGCACGCTGGGACTAAGTACCAGGGTAGGCAGCACAGATAACTGGAGATGAGGGTTTAACTATGAAATGCCTTGAGCAGAATGTGCTGTTGAAGTGAGCTTGATTTTTCCCATGGGTCTTTTAACTGTATTTTTTTTTTTTAAGTGCCTCAAGTCATTGATGATGAACAGATGAATATAAAAAATCATGTCCTGAAGTGAGAGGGGCAGTATACAGATTGGGAGTTTACAGCCAATATAAAACAATTCCTCTAGCCACAGGAAAGCAGATGAACTAAGTGCTTGTACTTGCATGACAGATTCTCCACCTCCTGGTTCTGGGCAGTAACTTTGAGAGGGAAACTTTGTCAGATCAATGAGTTCCCTCAACAGAGGCCGTCTTAAAAGTGAGAGTAAATTTCCCCAGGAGAGCACCAAACACTGGCCTTAGCAGTAGCCTTAATCACTGTTCCAGCAGATTTACAAGAGGAGGGAAAAAACTTTGAGACCCTTGCACACTGCAAAAATGAGATGCAATGTGTAAATGACCAGCTTCCATTTCTCTGCAGTTTGCTCTGTAGATGAAATACTTGTTTCTGAAGGCTGCTGAGAGGTCTTGAGCTAACACAGAGCCCCTGCACTGACTGGAGTGTGAGGCTGTGTCTTCATCCTTCCCTGGGTAGCAGAGGATGTTGAGAAATAGTGAAGTCTAAATGAGTAAAGGAAGGCTTGAGTTACTCAGGACCCTTAAAGACCATGATTCAGCAGACTGATTTTAGATGCCTATCTTAGGCTGAGGCAACTCCATTTCACTCGATCAATTGGAAAATGAGTCTAAATGACTCGCAGGAGGGAAGAAAGAGGAAGCCTGCCCAGGATTTTGTTCCTGCTAATATGTTTGACCTCGCCATACTGGTGGCTTGTTCCAAGCTCTTAAATTCACAATGGAAATAAATTTATATTCACAGCTTCAGTCATTAACACTGTAGACAAAGTATCAGCTCATCTATGAGTAATACCCTTGTTAGAGGACAACTTTATGGAGTGGAGGGAAGCAGAAGGAAGTGCCAGACACTAAGTTATATTTCCTAAAATCATCAGAGAAAAATTAATGCATTGCTGTGAAGAACTCCTGTGCCTAGAGACCACTAACAGACCAAGGTCAGAAGGGTCACTGAACAACGTACAGATAATGTATGTTATCAGGTGAAGATGGACAGGGAAGGATTACTGTCACATCTAAGTTTTATGAAGCAATCTTTTAACTTAGCTCTGACAAGATATAGGCTGGAGTTGCATGTGTGCATTTTTAAAATATTGGACTAAGCAGAAAGAGTTAAGGTGAAAGCAGTGAGAATGGTACACGTCTAGAAGACATGATCTTGTGAGGCTGGGAAAGGGAGAACTGTTTAGTGTCATACTTTGCATCCCTGAGCTCAGGTGCAAGACTACCTGTTCAGATTATGAGTATCTATCACTGGAAGTATTTTAGAACAGATTAGACGAAGATCTGTCACAGTGTTTAACTTGGCTTTCATTCTCTATTGAGAGAGGATTTACTGTCCTATAGGGTCCCTCCCAATGTGGTTTTCTACAGTTAAGGTATGCAGTGAGAGGCAAGTCTTGGAGTTCAGACAGTGGAATAAACAAGAGTCCTGGATGTGGTCTTTGTTTCTACTGCAGCCTTCTGTGGTGATCTTTAGCAAGTCTATTTATAATTGTATCTTCCCTATTTGTGAAACGGAGAAAATGATGGTTTTCTCTCCCTTCTTGTGTTAGCTCAGGCTGTAACCCTTCCGGAGTAGGGGTTCTATCTGCTCTGTCTAGATAGCACAAACAAAATCCTATGCCTTCTGCATTGTAGCTGACACTCATCAGCATGAGAAGGTCCCCATGGGAGGGCTTCAGGCAATGTGCAGCTGCTCAGTTGTTTATGTGTCTCTGGCTCATTCTTATTTGCTACTTCTGTTAAAATTGGAGCTTTCAGTCTTTTGGCCAGTGTTGTTTTTCATTCCAAGTAAGTCATCCCACTGCTTGTGTGTCCCATGCCCTTTAATGAAGTGCCATCATTAATCTGCTTAGGTCAGTGCCACACTATGCACGCAAACTGTGGCTGGAACCAGGAGTGGAGTAACTTTTCTAAGGTGCTGTAGGATTTGACATGATTAATTATTCACCTCGTCAGAAAGTAGTGAAAAGTATTACTTTGAGAAGTCATGATTCAGGGTTGAGTAAGGGCTTAGCTTCTGCTTGGGTAAGAAAGAAAACCCCTCAAAGGCAAGTGATATTAAATGTTGTCTATTAAACTTGAAGCTGGAAGTAAACTCATTCCTGTGTCTTTTAAGATTTGGACAGCCTGAAGCTTATGGCACAGCTGAATTGAAGATAAATTGCAAACTTCTAAGTATTAAAAAAAAAAAGAGAAAAAACATCAACCCAGCATAGTTGCTGTTGGGCTACAGCTGCTCATCCATTGAAGACAATCATTTTGCATTGAGAATAGGGATCTTGGAGGATACTCCTATATGTGGCATGAGACTTGGAAGACAGCAGTATGTATTCAGTACTGATTATTTAGTTTTTCTTAACAGCCTTATTTGCAAGTGCAATAATGTTTAAGTCTAGGGGTGATGTACTGATGGAAACATCTAGATGTGTTAGATAAATGAAGTAAAAATGGAAAGTTATCCAACTAATTTAGACAACTCAAAGTGAGCATTCAAACCATGGGTTAAAAAAAGTGTTGGGCAAAAACGGCTGGAATTTTTAAACAAGATAGATCTGCCTGTTGATTTCATACTTAATGGTGAGATGTCCAAATATTAGAAGTGTCTAAAATTTTCCATCTGAGGATTCATAGGGACTTTTACATCATGTTCCTAAATCACTTAAGCATAGACTAGTGCTGGGTAAACACGGTCCATGCTTTTGCATAAATGGAGACAGCTTCATTAAAGCTGAGACTACTTGCTTAATTCACAACAGATAAAGATTTGGGCCACTGGATTTTATGTGCAGCTGCAGGTCTGAAGGCTGCCCAATTACTCAGAGAAGCTGTTACCTGTTTATTTCTATGTAGCTCACAAAGAATTTCCTACTTTGATTTATTATCTGGATGATCTGATAAAGTCTACCCACATAAAGAGGATAGGGCTATTTTGTAGCCTCAGGAAGATTGATTTTTACCTACTGCTGAAACAGATTTATCCAGAGATGACTGCCTACTTTAGTTCTCATCCCTCCTGCTTCTTTCTTGTTTACCTCCTGTTTCTAGCTGGGTCCTTTCCAATAATGTTACTGCTGCTTCCCTTTAGTGAGAGTTTATGCCACTTTTCTCTGCTTTTGCTTTACACTAATAATTAATATGTCAAATAGTTTGCGGAAATTGAAGGTGTCTCTAAATCATAACTATCTTTGTCCCGTTTAAATACTTCACTCACATTTTTATCTGCTGCCTGCCCACATGTGAGAAGTAGTGAGATCCAAAGCACCGATTCAGGTCTGGTCTTGTGCCTCACCATTCACTTCCACCTGCAAGCCTTCTTTTCCATTCAAAGCACACAGCAGAGCAAATTCCTTGACTGTTTTCAAGAAGCATGTCTCTGAAAATCCTGGAGAAGAAATTCTCTCTTTATTCAGAAACATTCTCTTATTCCTGGAGTCACTGTGAACTTTATCTGTCCTCTTGTATTGGCTGAGTGGCCAAGCTTAGGACATACTTCCTGGGGTGCTAGATTTCTCTGCTGTGTAATTTTGTGTAGAATTCTGTCATCTCTGCTAAGCCTCCACCTCCCTACTGTGCTCAAACAGCAGCTTTTGTCCAAGTAATCATCTAAGCAGCTAAAGAAGTTACAGTTGATATGCAGAGCCTCTCATTTGCAAAGAACTTGTGGTACTTTGAGACTGTAAATGCAAAGCTTGTGTCACCTACTGCCATCTCCAGCCAGCAGTTGTTTGCTAGCAATGTTAGAGAAAAATGTTTAAGGACAGGCATGGAAAGGATATATGATACTAGTGATGTATCAGTCTTTTCATAAGCATATATATACACCCATTGTTTGCTGACACCATATGTTGTCTGAGATCCCCTTGAAATGGAAGGGACCCAAACTGATGACAGCAGAAGTCAGCAGTTTTAAAAGAAATGTGGCAACAGTGAGTGCTTTTGGCAGTATGTTACAGGGAGCAGCTTTGTGATGGCAGCACTAGCATGGGCAGAGGTGAGATCCAAAACCCCCTAAAGTCAAAGTCAGTAGCTAGAGCTCCAGAAATTTGTCTGCTTAGATTACTGGGCCCTTTCTCTTACCAATAGAAACTGCCATGTCAAAATAAATCGATGCTCCATCTAATTTAGAAGCCTTTCATACTATGGCCAGGACAGGATGTTCCAGGGGAAGAGGCATTCGTAGTGTAAGTGCACACATCTATGATCATCAGACAATGAACGTCATACCTATGCAAGATCTCTGCAGCCACTACTTTAACCTTTCCCAAGCCAACCTGTTGCCCTGCCAGCCTACTTTGTCAGCTGCTGAGATTTGCCAGGCAGATGGTGAGTCATGTCTTCTTTGTCTTGGCTAAACTCACTCCCTTCTGACATTCCTGTTTCCTCCTTTACCTACCTGCTTTGTTATGTCTTAAGCAACATGGTGTTGGGGTTGGAGCTGTCTTTCAGTTCAGACCTGAGCAGAACAGAGCACACTGTGTTCCTAATGAAGGTATTGCTCTAAAGCCAGCAACAAAAAACTGTTCTTTATTTTTTTTAATCCTTATGAGTCTGACTCTTAAGAACCTCAGATAACAAAAGGAGTTAGCAGTTTGCATGCTCCTAATGCTACAACAAAAATCAGTGCCCAGTTTCTTCTTTATATTTGTATTAATCACCTCAAATTAATTCTGTCTGTAGAAATGTATACAGTTAGTATTGTGATGTCATGCTGGTAGACAAAGGTGTTTGAGAGATACTAGACAGCTTTTTATTCCCTTAAAGCAAGAAGCTATAGCTTTCTTCCTAAGTACGTGAGCATTTTGGTAATGTTCTTTCTCCTGTCTCATTTTTTTTCCTAGCTTTCTAATTGTTATTACTAAAATACACACACCAATAATTCCCTTTCTCTGAGCCAGGCTCTTCAAACTGCCTAACACAATTACCACAAATTAGCATCTCATGAAAAACAAAACAACAAAGCCCCAAAACCCAAACAAACACTCCCAACTACTTGACATGTTAAAACTCTACTTAAAACACCAACAGGCAAGAATGGTAACGAGATTTGCAATGAAAATGTTTTTACATCTTAAGGACTTTAATTCATCAGCACTGTACATTGTATTTATGCTCAAGAGTCTGTCCCAGGTAGACTCGTACATGAAGTAGAAATGTCTTTCCTATGATACAGTGTGAGCCTGTAGAGGAAATTACAAAGGAGCATCCTAGTGTCCAGAAGGAAAGAAATTATTTCCTAGTAGACTTCCCCTACTTCTCTGAAAGTTAATTTAAATCAAACCTTTTCTGCCCAGATACAAGCTGCCAGCACAAATTCTCCATCTTACGTTGGAGAGAGCAAAATTGGTTGTGGCTGAACTTCTGATAAAACCCTGCTTTGATTACTATTTGTTAATCTACTTATGTTTCAGCAATGGGGGGAGAAAGGAGAAAACAAAAAATGAAAATATTTGTGTTCTTAATATGTTTTTTCTATGACTCAATGAGCATTTTTAATGTAATGGAATTGTCTTAGGCTTATTTAGCACAAATTTAAGCTTTCAGTGAGAATTTCTAGATGAAACACGATCAGCAATCATGTAACAAAATATGAACCCAGATGCCTGATTTGCAAGGTTCTCTGTGTCTGTTTTTAACATCATATAAAGTGAGTTAGAAATAGACAGGACAGGTTATTGAATTAGTCTCAGAAGCTCTTCAGTGTTCATGCAAGAAATAGTCTGGCATGAAGAAGGTGATGGAGCAGGAATTAAAGAAATGGCTTCTAGTTTGCTACATGCTGTTTGAGCCTCTTGTGATATCTCTCTGTAAAGCTCAAGGGGCAAAAGTTCCCCAGCTATTTTTTCCATACTGATAAATTAAAGTTCAAAAGAGCAGAAAGTTCATTTCTGGCATCTTGCACTGTAGCATATATTAGTAAATCACTAAAATGGGATAATAAAAAAAGAGCATGCTCATTCCCCAGTGTAACGCTAACCAAGTAGTATTACCTTGGAATACATTAAAAATAATGTTAAATAATCCACCTCTCAGAGGCTGGAGCAATGTTCCTTTGCATGTATCAGCTGAGGCAGATTCCTTCCTGCAGGGAGTTCTTACTCTACCACAGTAAAACCTTACTTGAAAATTAAGTTGTGAAAGCTGCATTTTCTTTTAAATGAAAAGAGCTATCTAATTGCATTTTTTTTTTTTTTTTTGTTCAGCATATTGTGGGACACTTCCTTAATCAACTGAACTATAAATGTTTTGATACTGGAGAAAAAAAAAAAAAAAAGAATTGTTGCTCCTTGCAATTTTTTCCTCCCACTCTCTACAGCACACCAGAACACAAAATTCTCAAGTCAGCAGAGTTGGCCAAAACCACAACAGTTCTCTGAAAAATTGAATGTCTGGAGTGATGCATGGTCTTAAAAAAATAATAATAAATGGAGTACTAGGCAGCGAGTACAGGGCTTCTTGTGTGATTCCAGTTCCATGCTTGGATGAAGGGCGTTTTAAGACACTTCACAAACAAGCAGGAGAAGCAGGAAGCCTTTAGGAGAGGGATCAGTCAACGAACTGGAAAGATGTGCAGCATCCATAAGTTACATGAAGGGAAATTAAGCAAGAACGCCTCTCAATAGAGTTAACACTTCAGTGAGTCTGTATCAGAGAAACCTCACTAACTTCATGGCCTTTTGTACAGTGGCCTTTCTCACAGAAGGAAAGCGCTACCTGTGCTATATTCCAGCAGCTTCTTTTGTCCAAAAGTATGTTCTGAATTATTGAAGGCTTTGTGTTGGCACTTGGCAGTCGCTAATGTGTAGCAGAAGCAGCAG
>NW_009952804.1:858447-912918 GCF_000747805.2 Chaetura pelagica
GGCTTTACCTGAACCTGTGCACATATATAATCCCCTTCTTGACCTCTGTCCAAAAATATTCTTATTTGTGCCAAGTGGGGGAGGATAAATCCATTTTGTTATGACCAATGAACTTTCATATTTCATTTTCATCGCACATTAGAACAGAAGCAAAATCTTTCTCCCAAAAAGAATTAGATCAGTCTGTCTACTTAGGGATTGCAAAACATGAGTGTGGTCATGCAGGTCTATCCTTGCTCTTCTCCTTTAACGCAGGTTCATCAGCTTGCTTGGAAATAGCAAACAACTAAAAAGCTCTAGTCAGAAGCTTCTACTTGATGAAGACTAAAACTAGCACATGACTGCAAGAGAACTCACTTCCAAAATTTCATTAGGCTGAAAATGTTCTGATCAGCTGTAGTTCACAGTCCCCTGGTTTCATTCTTCTTGTGCATTACTGCAGCACAGCGGATTGCATAAATTCAGAAACTAACTCTAAGCAGATGGACCTGATTTTAGTTTATTTTTTTGCCAGCCTCTCCATTTCTGTGCCAGCAAGAAATCCAGCCACGATGCGAAACATCTTTCTTTTACTTCTATACAAGGCAAACCAGAGCTTTTCTGCTCTAGCATTTACTTTATGGCCCCTTCAAGCTAAATGGATGCTCTTAACCAACAGCCATGGCTCTCACTTAAGCTCAGTATTGAGATGGTTCTCAAGACTTTATATATTCTCTTATTGAGCACTTGGATTCTTATTTTCACATTTTCATTTCTTAATGCTAGCATAACCGATATAACAGTTATAATTCCACATTGAGGAATATAATTCCAAAATTGAGGAAAAACTAGTTATTTCAAACTACTTGGCTGCAGAATTTCTTTAAAATAGTGGAGAACCTAATATGGTTAAAACAAAATTGAAACTTTCTAGTATAATGAAAGGAAATGTTTCAGTTATACCAAGTGGCTATTTTCTTTCATGATGGATTCCCCAAAACTCTTAAGTTTGGGCTTTCTGGGCTTCTGGCTGTGGGATTTGAGCACATTTCAATGGCCTGTGAAATATGCAAGTTTCATACAATGAAGCAAGAACAAATACCTCCTACTGTTCTCTCCATTCAATCTAGAAGGGGGTATCTGCACTTGCTACCAAAGCATTTCATCCTTGATACCACTCATTTTCTCTCTACTCCTTCAGCTTTCTGTATTACAGTGTATTGAAGGCATGTCTGCTGTGTCATTTGTTTAACTATTTTCATATTCTTACTATGGTATAAACGTAGAAATCAGCTTCTTTAGCCCAGCAAAGAATATTTTATTCTTAAATCTGTGCCCTTCCATTTGTGCTCCAGCCCCAGGACAGGTTATCCCACAAGGTTACCACCCTCATGGCTTTATTTTCATGTTGGTGCCACATGTTTGTAGCCACCAATAAAATTGTTGCTGCTTTGGGTTCTCAGCAGGACTTAGAGCAGCTGGTCCATGCAGAGTAATGACCCTGTCACGGTGCCTTTAAATTCAGTGCTGAGGAAGACTGGTGGGGTATAAGGGACACTTGCTGCTAGACTTACTCTTTAGATATGCACTTGTATTTATTTTTCCCCATACGCTGTAATATATTTCACAAACATGACATTTATTAGAGATTAAGATGAAAAATGGTATAGCAGTAGGGGAAGAGGAAGGTTTATGGTTTAGGTACAGGGCTGGGGACGGGAAGAGCCAAGCTCTTTATTTTGAGTAAGGTGTCTGCTTTGATTGTAAATTTGAGATAAAATTATCTTCCTTTAGGGCTATTCCTAAATTAGGTGAAGTATCCATGTGTTATCATAACAAAGCAGGCAATGTAATACTCAGGACTACTTTGTTACTGTTATTTATGTAATCTGTCTTGTTAGTGGATTCTTCACCCCCATGTCCAAGCAGCTGCTTTCGCAGCTCTTCAGCCACGAAGGAGCAGTTGCTGCCTGGAGCTGAAGCTCTGTGCTCACATTGGAGCAGGTTGTTTCTGGAAGCATTTGCTCCTCAGGCTGAGGACTGGAAATTGGTTACAGTGCAGAGAGCAGGAGCAAGGAACAAAGTGACTGTAATGGCTGTATTTTTAGCAAGCTGACTTGTTCTATGCAAAATGGTGTATTGGGAATCGCTTTGCTTTAAATAAGGTTAGACTCTCTCACATTTAGCTGACAGGCCATTCCAATTTAAGATTTAAAAAACCTGGTCATATGTGGTTAGCTAAAATTTCACTGTAACTCCATTAAGAAGGAGAAACAATTAAAATCCTTACCATGTGTTAAATAGAGGGAGGGGGCACACACCAATACAATCTCTTTCAGGTTTACAGATTCACTTCAGTTCTTAATATTTGACAGGAATGAGAAGCCTCTTTATCTTGAACAAATTTAGTAGAAATCCGGGTGGTTCCTGAATTCTCTTGTATGCTGTTGTTTTGACCAGCTGAATGTAGTGTCTCAGATATCTGGCTCCTTAGGCATTCATGACTGCCTTTCCTACTGCAAACCATCACTCACTGAAAATGGCAGCCTGGAATTGCTACCTAAGGAAAATCAGTCCTTTTGCCCAAAGAGCAATCCTGCTGACTGCATCATCAAAAAGATTACAGCTGATGGTTTGTTCACAAAAAGCACAGATGGAGAACACCAACACCATCTCCCAGTTCTGCTTTCAGCATTATTCCCTCTGCTTAATTTTCTCTTTTGCTGATGTTTGTAAAGCATCTCCAGAGGCAGGGGTTCAACGACTCCCAAGGGGAGCCAATCTCACCATCTAGAAGAAGACATTTCTCTCTATTCTTGACTAGGATGTTAGTCATCCTGGACATGTAGCCTGCCACAACAAGGTAGTGTGTCTGACTACAAATCTCCTTCTTAGGAATTCTGCCTTCTTTCCTGGTGATCTAGAAGACTGCATTTCATCTGTAGGAATGCTTCTTCACTGCTTTGAAACAGTGTTTGGATATTACAGTAAATAACTCTTTAGGTGAAAAACAATCTAAGCAGGGAGCGAAGCAAAATTATTAACGCTCTGCAGTCAAGCGAGGGCTGGATCTATTCATTTATTTGAATTCCTCTGGCTTTGTAATGCAGGTTTCACTGTAGGAAGTGGATTAAATGATGTCCATGAGGCATATAAGAGAGAAAAGTAATGTACCCATTTTCCATTTTGATGAATTTATCGCTACTTTAAAGATGCTCTCAGGGCACTGGTGTATTTGGGAGTTATGGTTTTGCTGGTTAGCAGCCAGGCGCAGCAGTAAACTCAGATCAGCCTGGCTTACCAGCAAAATGCTGTTTTATGGTTGTCCCAACTTTTTGTTCTGCATTCAGAGATATTTCTTGACATTGACTCATCGGTTTCGGAATCTGCCCATGACTCCAAACATCTAGGTCAGGAAAGCACATGATCAAGATGCTTATCAGGACCTCCTGCCTGGGCTGAATTTGGCCAGAAACCCTGTAAAGAAAGCAGTGAGGTTTCTTGTGAAACAAGGGTAATTTCAGCTAGCTCAGGACTGGCTCACACATTTTGTGATTGATGCCTTGAAGATGGGGTTCTGCTCACAGACATTGGGAGTGGATAGTCAAAACAAATATGCAGTCAACTGTAGTTATCTATTTTTAGAATGAAGGGTAAATAGTTGATTCCAGAATTTAGCTGAGACCTACATTAGTGGCCTGGCTTTCATATAGTCTTAGGACTCCTACCTTGGATGGAGCAGGGAGTGGTTCTGTTTTTATTAATGTGAGAAAGGATAATAGGGCTCAGTGTCAGCAAGGACTGTTGACTGTTTAGTTAGCAATTAAAATACTGTTGCAAAGCATGTGGTCTCACCCCAGGTGAATTTATTTTTTCTGAGTATTCTTCAAAAAACATCCTCATAGTCATGCAGCAGGAAAAAGAATGCTCACAAATCCCATGCTTACACAAGCAGACTCGTACCAGTGACTGCTGACCAGCTCTGCCTCCAGCCAGATCCTTCCAGCCCACGTAGAGGCAAGGAAGAGAGCCTTTGTTTTGTTAGCAAATGTAAAAATCCAGACAGTCTTCAAAATCCTGGGGGATAGTATCAGTCTTGACTGCAAAGAAAGGAGCAGTTTACAAATAATAACCATGAATTTCTAAAGCAACACTAGTCATCACTTGCTGGTTTCTCTGGTTCAAATAAATGTTTTTAAAAGTTGCTGTTAAAGGGAATGGAGTTGTAAAACGTAAAGCTTTTCTGCTTCCAATATGATTTGCAGCATATTTACATAGCAGGTTCCTTATACCCAAGGATCCTTCCTTTATTTGTTGGCAAAGTCCATGAGTGCAGCTTCAGCAGTATTGGACTTTGGTTTTCTGTAAAACAACTTGGCTAGTGTATCAACCTGCTGCTCAGGAAAGCATTCCTGCCATCCCCCAAAATATTACAGATGAAGTAACTGTGGTCCAACAAAAAGCTTCAAACCTGAGTAATGTTTATCTGATCTCTCCAGGGAGAGTCTGCCTGGGTCATGTCTCAGATACTTAAATCTGCCTAGAACTGGCTTGATTTTTTCCCTTGAGTTCCAGGTGCTGTGTGGTGCTGCTTGTGTGATGCTGACATTTCTGTGCACAGTCCTGTACTGTTGGTTATAGACCCATATCTAGGGGAGGATTTACTGTAAGGCCAAGAAAACCCTTTCATAGTTTAGCCAGGGGAAGAAACCCTTTCCCATCTGAGGTTTGGAAAATGGCCATTGAACACCACATATTGAGCTCTGAAAATAAAAAAGCATGCTGCATTAGCATGAATTGCCAGTATTTTTAAAAGGAGGACAGGAAAGATGTCCTGAAATATTTATGTTGGTGGAGAATGCATAAAACCACCTTGAGAAAGGGAAAAGTGTTTAATTATATGTGTAATATACGTAAATGCATATGACATCAGAAATCTGATGGAAAACTCTACCTATGTGAAATTTGTATGAAGCTTGCTATTATATCTTCCCTGATCTACTTAAAAATAGACTGGACAAGGTATTTGGAAAAGCATAGGAGAAAACAACACCCAGTGTTTCTCTGTTTTTACATGCTCTGACGTGCATTTAACTGGTCAATGAAGACTTGATTTGGAAAACAACTTGAACTGATATTGATGGAAAGCAAACCCATACATTTTTATATTTTCCTCAGTAACAGGATTTTGGGAATGGGCATCCTTGAAGGGGGCAGAGGTTAGGCACTTGTTCCCATGTAATTCAGTTGCAAAAGATCACTATTTTTCAGGACTGTACGGACATTCCTTTTGAATTATTTCACAGTAAACTGCAGTAACATGGTGGGGCCTGTCCTTGAATTGTTACACAGCTAAACAAGCATATTAATTAGTGTTACTCCATGTTCCACCCCAGTGTGTCTGGTAGATTTCCACAGATACTTTTAGCCTGGTCTCCCTTTTTTCTTTAGGCTATTGCATGGCTAAGTAAAAAATGCAGCTTCGAGATAGAGCACAAGTTCTGTGGTGCACATAATTACAATTATGGTAGCTTGCTCTTTTCCAAGGTGTCAGATACCAGCAGTCTGTTCATATTCAGGTTCTAACTAACAGTAAAGCTTGGAAGAGGCCTTAAAATGGCTGCATGGTAATTTCAGCCAATCTGTCTTTAAAATTGGTTGCAGACTCCTTGGAGGAGCGGGAGGGGCAAAAATTTCCCCACATTTCTATTAACTTCTAATAACATCTTCCTTTCTGAAAGCAAAGAGCTTTTTTCTTCTAGGCTCTTCCCATCAATAGATATTGATCACTTAACAAAGCCAGTCTTTCAGCTACCAAAGGCCTTTGATTAAAATTTCACTTGGCAGCCTCTTGGATTAGATATTTTATCATCATCATGAACACTACAGCCCCATAATATGAAAAAGGAAATTAAATGAGGAGGTAGTAACCTGAAGGCAGAAGTGGAAAATTATGTATTAAATGCTGGACACATACTCTTTAGATAATACTGTGCCACTTTACATATTGTATGGTCAATTAGATTTCATAAGGATGGGTGTAATCACTGCAGAACAAAATTCTATTTAAGCATTCTAAATAGCATGTGTAGATTTTACTGGATTTGTCAAGAGACTGTAGGTTTTCTGCTGTGTTCTTGTAATTGGAATTCTCTCTGCCTTAGAAAACTGAGTTTGTTCTAAGTGGAAAACAAACTGGCCACTACAAAGTCTGTTCTGATACAGCTGGAGTTTCAGCTTTCTCTTTGTTATTTCCAGAAAACTCCCTACCACATAGGGAGATAGCCAATATTACGAATAAATGCTACTGGAGATGAGTCAGCTGCAGAGGAGGGGAGGGCTGTTTGAGTAACATTCTGTAGGAAAAAGGCAGCACTTTATCTAGCTGTAAGGCAGCAGTGATGATCAGAGATGACAAAAGAAGATTTAATTTTTTAAAATACAAGAACCAGGAAAAAAAATAAATCTGTTTCAAGTGATTTATATTATCACTTAGAGGCTACTAATAATGTCTAGGTGGGTGGTTTAACCCTTTCTTATGTGGTTCTTTAAACTCTTTCAGCAAGGAATTCCTTAGGGGACAATACAGCTAATGCTGCATTGAGCTGAACAATGAATTTAATTGTTTCTCAAAAAAAACATCAGTTTTTAAGTTCCCAATAAATAGTTGCAACCACAGTCATTCAGAGAGAATGAAGTAGTAAAACCAGATGATAGAAGACTGATAGGTGATCTGTCAGTCCCCTCAGTAATAGCACTGACTTGGGGACTTCCAGTATCAAAGCTTTAGAGGCTTGAAAATGACTGAGAAATGTGATCTCCTCTCACAATAGACTCAAGCTGGTTTTGAGGAGGACATGAAAGAAAGCAAAGAACTCTTAATTTTTGTCAACAAATTGTGAAGGTCCTACAGCTTATATTATATCTCTCACTCTGGGAAGGTAATAAAGCAAAACCAATAGTTTCTTGACCAGGTGTTTCTTTTATGACCTTAATTAGAGTGTGGAAAAGATGGAAATGTTTTTGTTCTGTTTTAACTCAATTCTGTCACCGGGCATCTTCAAAGGCCACAGATCAATTTATTTTATATTTTTTTCAAATTATTAGATCTTTTAAGTTATTAGATCTTTATCTGTGAGTAAGAAAAATAGCACAACATCTGCAAAGGTTAACGCTGACATGACCAATCCCTCAGAAACGCGTTTCTGTGACCTGGAGCTGCCAGTACCATAGCAATTGTGCATAGGACATAGAAACCATCTCACAGAGATGGGGTTCTGGGGAGAGAACCACCAGGACAGGACAGCAAATAATACTAAGGGGTGGAGAAAGTCTCGCAAGTCTCAGTTCTCGCATTTGAGGTTTTGTGGCTGTTGAAACTGAATTTGAATTGTTCTTTAACCCTGCATGCCTGTCCTTACACTGAACATAACAGAGCCAGATTAATAGAAACACATTTGTTGATCCCTTGAAGTGTATAATTATTACAAAGTTCTCATAGTCCAGGCAAGAAAGTACCAAGTGGTCTATTACCTTCTTCCTCTTCTTTGTCTTATAATGTGATAAGGTCCAGATGTCACTATGACAAGAAAAATATGGCTTAGATCACAGTTCCTGAATGTGCTGCTGTGTAGGTTTTCTATTTGAATAAAAGCCTTTTGTGGCACAGTCCTGAAGATCTGATCTCACCCTTTCTGCCTGTTTGCTTGTGGTGGGCTGGGATATTTCTTCCTGAATTTTCTCATCCAGTCACTATTTGCAGTAATTTCCTGTAAATTATAATTTTGCTTGCTCAGAGATACTAGAAGCTCAAAAATTCAAGGAAAACTATTTGATAAAAACAAACCGACAGTCATTGATTTTAGTTTTTCACTTTGAGTCTTCTGTCCATCACTTCACTTTATTAATGAGCTCATTAATAGTTCTGGAGAAGAGTAAAAGTTACGGCTGCTCAATCCATCGCTCACACACCTGCTGCTGTCAACATAAAATTATAATATATGACCAGAATAGGACATTAAACTATTGCTGAAATGGAGAGAGCAGTTTGGGTCAGTCTTCTACTATTCATCATAAAATAGATGCACTGACTGCCTTGATTCACGGGTGCATGATATACATATTAATGAGTTACATTCCACTAGCAAGTATGACGTTGGTTTTCAGGCAATTGCATCTTTTCAAGTATTTCTGGTTGATGTGTCACTGTTACATGTTATCAGCTTGTATCAACCTAACAAATCATGACATATCAGTCCTATCCTGGCAGACTATCATGCACACTTATCTAAACACAAAATACTTGCTTTTGTGTTCTGAAACAAATAAGCCAATGGTTTTATGGCTAGAAGGCAGATTATATTATGTATGCAACTAAATATCAAATCACACAAAATAGCTTATATTTGTAAGACAGACAGGCTTAAGGCCTTCTGTGTGATTAGGGCTTTTTTTTCTATCGGGGATGAAATTAATTTCATATATCAGCATAAAACCCAAGGTTCTGGTAGATGGCTACAGTGACTAAGGTAGGGCTGATGGCTGAAGCACAGCCCTCCCAGCCCTTTGCACTCACTGAGCTTGTTGCAGACCCAGTGTTTTATAGCCTTGCTTCCAGTCTGTTCCTGCCATGGCATGGCCCCACTCATCCAATTATTCCAAATGCCAATCTCGGTGACAGCCTGTGCTTGTAAGCTTCTGCTTGAAAGAGCCAGTGGCACTCAAGTATGAAAGGGTTGGTATTTCTCTACGTAAAATGTCCTTGATAAACTCAAGATTATAAAGGTTGAATAATCAAAAGTTTGATGTTGGACAACGTCAAAAGTATTTGTTATATATATAATAGATACTAAACTAGGCCACCTGTTTTGGCAGAATAGATTGTAGGTGTGTTGTGGTTGTGGGTTGATTTACAAAGGCCAGAAGACAAATATTAACCAAGTGTATCCCACAATCTTATGAGCTTTAAATTACCTTATATTATGCCTACCCCTTTTGTGTTTTAGCACTCCAGAAGAAGTTGTCCTGTTTTTGATGCTACTCCCAAATTCCAGTCTAAAGTAAGCCTTGGTGAAGAACCTTAAGCAGCCGAGCAAGAAGGAAGATGCTAAATAAGGCAGAAAAGTATGGAGACACCAGGGCTAACAGGCAGACATGTAATAAATAACAATTCAGATTCTTATACTTGGATCCCAAAGCTGATTGTTTGTGTTCAGCCCCAAATTGTAACAAATTAAAATTAATTTAGTCAATGATATTTTTCCTTTGTTGACTTAATAGTTTGGAAACAAAGATATTACTGTTGGATGGCTATTTAAAACCCTGAACAGTTCTCCCTTTGGGCTTTAATAATTAAATTCGTTCAATGAAGTGAATTCATTGCAGTGCTAAGACAAGGTGGTTTCAGAACCACCAGGTTTAATGTTGATTAAAATGTTTCCCTAGGCAGTGATAAGCAGTCAACAGCTGACTCAAGAGTTTCTAGTTAAGAAGGATTTGAGTATCTAATTCTCATATCTGTGGAAAAAAACATGGTTATAACAGAAGAGGTCAAATGATGACAAGCCAGAATCTGCTGTTCAAATCTACCTTAAGGCGAGCTTTAAGTGTAGTTGTGTCTGCAAAACGGTTGTAGTTAGGGGCAGGATATTTTTGTAACCCAAAGTGCCCACTCTCAGCAAAGTCACTCTTCCTGAGTTTTAAAGACAGGTGAGTGAAGAGATAGGCTAACAGGATTATATCCCCAAAAGGCTGAGCTTGTTAGAAACCATCCTGAAACACAACCTTGCCCTTTATTGAGGTAAATATTTATTTGCCACCCGAAAAGAAACCTGCACATTCCTTGCAGGGTGCTCCCAAACTCCTGCAAAAGACTGTGGAAGAAGCAGCAAAGACAGAAGCACAAGCTTCTCAGACTTTCATTTGTTTCTCTCCCTATTTTGATTCTCAGCTTACAATGTCCTCATGATAACACAGCTACAAATAAGTTGGCTGTTCATCCACCGTGAAATGATATTTTAAATTTGTTTCTATTATTTAAATAGGAAGAAGCGCTGCTGCTCTTGTTTATTGCGCTAGCAAAAGAGCTTCCAGTAACATGGAGTTTATTGAAAAGGATAACTGGATGGTGTCTTGTTTTGGTAACTCTGTTGAGCTAGTTTGCAACATCAATGCTAACTTCTTAAGGAACTTTGTTGGCCTAATCTTCTTTGAACTAATTGGATGGATATAATGGTCTTGCCTGAAGTGTCAGGTAAAAGACTATAGATTTTGTTAACGACTGGCATTCAATTTGGTTCTGATTCCCTAGCAAGAAAACCGGAGATACTATAGGAAGCCAACTAGTATTTTCTTCCATGCTTTCCAAAGTTTTGACTCAGTATTTTATGAGGCAGCAGATAACAGAATTCCACCAGCCACAATCAAACTGAAGTTAAAATTGGCAGATAATTGCATGTTTTACCAAGCTTATGCCTAAAGTGTATCTGCTGAATGTCACAGAACAGAGCCAGGGTGATGATGCTGTTATGCCAACAGTATTCACATAGCAAAAATGAGCTATTTCTTAGCCTGTCCTACTCACACAAGTCATTCCAATCTATACTGGCAATGAAGACAGCTCTTCTATTACTGACTACTGCTTGTGGAAAGTAATTAGAAAGTTTTTAGCTCCTGCTGTAGCATATTTACTATTCCCATGCTTGAATTTCCAGTCCTAACTACAAATCTGGGATGTGTGAATGTGTTTTAAACTTAGTTTTCAGTAAAAAGATGCTTTACAAAATCATATAGCTAGTTAAATTGAAATACACTTTGAAATACCAACAGTGGTGCACTGTTTCTCAGTAACTGGAAAGTAAGATGTAAATTGTTCAGCCTAATGTAATTATTTGCACTCAGTGAAATGTTGAAATAAATATTGTAAGGTGAACATTTAAATTTCTTCATCTTTAGTTATAGAAGAGTCTTTAGCAAATTATTTGACCTTTATCAAAAGTTTTTCAATATTTCTGAAAAATGTAATGATACTGTCCTCCATTTAGTTGCTACTTGCACTCATAAGTTTTTGTTTTATTCTTAATACTTACGACTGCATTTGAGTAAGTGTCCTCCATTGGTCTGTGTATGTTGACTTTGCCTTTGAAGTTAAAGAAAATCAGTGAGGCATCTCTAACTAATTCTACATTAGTGATAGTTTGAAATTGCAAGTGTAAAAACCCTCTTCTTTTATTGGTAATTTACTTAATGGCAAGCTATACATACACTCATTCATGTATCATGTGAATAAAAATAACAAGTTTGATTTCATGTACTGAAAAACATTGTTCTAAACATTACATTTTAATCTCACTTAAAAATAGTAGTAATGTATGTATTCATCATGCAATTAATTGTTACAAATTTGGGAACAAGCTCATACATCCATGTGGATTTGTTATAGGCTAGTAAACCCAATGCAAGATGTTCATGAAGCTTCAAGCCTAAGAAAGGATTATGAGCCATTAACAATGGAAATGATGGATGCTGAGGGTTGAGGTGTGGAACCAGGGAGGTTTAGCTCAGGAACTTGTACCACCACAGGCTGACTGCAGCAAAGCAGGAAGGAAATTTAATTTCACCCCCAGTGCCACATTTTAATTTCCGCAGTATGTTGTTCCTCAGGAGCCTCTGGAGTACTTTGAGACCTCTTGTGATTGTATGAGAAGATGCTAAAACCCAGATGGAGCTGTTCATTTGTTTGGCTGCATCTAACAATGAGATGTACAATGCTTATCTGTATTATTTATAGAAAGCTTTCATAGTGGTTCATATGGGACCAGCAAACACTTCCAGCCACTGTGTAAAGTACTGAATGCCCACAGCTCTCCTGGGGCACTCAATATTGATGGGCTAATGCCACGCTGGGAACAGCTGGTTGTGCTACGTGTTACCTGCGAGATTTAGATTCTAATAAACTAGGAGAGTCACAAGCTGTAGAGACCAAATGATTCATATCCTCTGAGCTTTCATAGAACAAACACTGTCACCCTCAGAGCACGCAAAACCATCAAAGAGGTTTTCTTCAGAGGCAAAGAGACATCTGCTGTAATTAGAGTGGGAAACAGATGGGACACATATCCAGGTTAACTGGCCCTTATTACAATATATGTGGTGCTAAATATTCAAAGCCTCATCTCAAGCTTGCCCCCTTATTCTGCTGTTTTCATGGGGGTTGTCTTGTCCCAGAAGCAGTACACACCCTTGCAGTGTGTGGCCAGAGAGGCTGTGGTCATCTCACAGTGTGTACAGAAAGGTATCTGACAGGCAGCCAGTCTTGACAGGACAGGGACCAACAGAGAGTAGCAGTATACCATTATTTGAGATGTACTTTCTCTGCTTTAGATATTTTAGTAACAAATTCTAAGGACTCCTTGCTCTGGTGGGATTGAAACTGAAAAATAGATAAGCTAGATGAGTTAACGTGTA
Organism: Chaetura pelagica; assembly: GCF_000747805.2. NCBI lineage: Eukaryota > Metazoa > Chordata > Aves > Apodiformes > Apodidae > Chaetura > Chaetura pelagica. The sequence goes on from NW_009952804.1 coordinate 870,892, forward strand.
TTCTCATTATGTTGCCCGGTCTCCTGGAGGGTCTGGAGTAGTAGGAGTTGCACTCCTTTTTGTATATATTCTTAGCAATATCTGTAAATGTGGGAAAAAACATTCATATAACTCACTTAAGCATTCCATCTTTTAAAGAATAGCTTTTTAATTTTTTCTGGCTTTTTAAGAATGTTCATATGCAACATTTCTTCCCTTCTACAATTATTTGTTAAGTTTAAATGTAAACATATGAAGATGCTTTAATCATCTTCTCTGAGACATCCTACAGCTTGTCCTATTATAGAGAGATGTTGGAAGTACATTTCAAGAACAGGATTAGAATCAATTAATTTGCAGTTTATTCTTTTTGATCTTCAGGAGCTGTGGTGTCTGGAAAAGGCTGTCTGCCTCATACAGAAAACTGACAGGAAACTTTTTCCTATTATTTAGAGGAAATTGTCAACTAGATGAATATAAAGGCTTGAAAAATCAATTGGAAGGTTCAAAACTAGTTGGTTATCTTAATCTACCTCTGTGCTTTGGCATGAGTCTATTTCTGTCATAATTGAAGAGTCATGGCTAAATGGAAGACTGAACTTGGAAATCAAATCATTTATCTACAGACTTAAACAATGCTGAGGAATCCTTTTAGTTTAGTTGCATAGGGAAGAAAAATGAAGTTCTTTGCAAAATCTGCAAACTTTGCAGACAGTAAGAGAGAGCCGGCAGTAATCTATCCCAGTAGGATTTGAGGAGGCATATGTTTATGGCAAAGTAACTTCAGGGCATGACAAAGGATAATCATAGGAGCTATTTTAGTCTCTAATGTTTCCCAGTTTACATCACAGCATGACCCATTAAGATATCTAAGTAGTAAACTGCTCTCTTAGTTCCTCAGGCTCTCTCTCTCTCAAGCCCCTGAACAGAATAGTTTTGAATGAAATGCAGTTAAGAGTCTACAGTCAGGGATTGTATGAGATGAAAGCAGGAAACAGATCTTCATTTGAAAGAGCAGAAGAAAAAGCTATTGAAGAGATACTTGCATTAAACCAAAGCCTTTAGTAGGAAGATCTTTTAAGTAAACACTTATGCACTTGATAGTTCTTTAATACTGCCAGCATGAGAACCAGGCCCTCTTCATTGTACAGGGTCTTAAAAGGTTTTAATATAAGCAGAAGATCTGCATGGAGAGATGGAATAAATTCAGTTAGATAAAAAATGAGTTAACTTTTTTTTCCTCTAACCCTTCAGACAAAAATTGCTCATTGGTTCTGATCTGATTTCCCATTTTGTTCTGCCTTAGACTGCAACGTGTTGCTTCTGTGCCCACCTCTGTAGTCCCCTTCTAATTGGCTTTTTTTCATGTCTGACCTGAAACACACCAAAGCTAACAAACATCTGTTCCCATTGACTTAGCAACTGCTACACGAGGGCCTCAAAATACAGTTCGGAGCTCAGTTCTACTCGCTTTGCATTCCTGTAAAGTCATTGACTGCAGTGGAGTTCTGATAACTATACTGTTGTAGGATAAGAACTAAATCAAGGCATCAGAGACTAACGATGAAACTGGAAAAACAAACTTTGGTGTCAAAGTCCACTTCATCTGGGGGTTACGCAAATACTCTCACAAAAATCAAAGCATAAAGGGAATAAGGAAAATAAACTATAAGTTGTCCCAGAGGTTTCAGGCACTGGTTCCTGTGATTCCATGAATAACAGAGAACTGAAAATATTTACTAATCCTGCTTTGAATGATTCAACCATATTCAACTGTGATTCTTAAAGAGAACTCTCACTGACATGTGATTTCTCATGTGGAGGAAATCTCTTTTATTGTGTCACCAACAGGTATTTTATTTTACTTTCATGAACTCTGTGTCAGCAGCATGAAGGATTTCTTATCAGCAGAAATTCCCAGGAGAAGTTAGTGACACAAACAGTGGGAGTTTGTGCAGCAAGAGCAGGGGAGCAGCGCGCTCTTCCCATGTTCTCTTGGTGGTTCTGATGACAAGTCTTTGGCATCATAGGATGCTCACTGGAGCCAAGAGACCATGGGCAAACTTCACTGTTTCTATTTTTGTGATTCATAGCGGTTTTTTAACAATTTCATGGTCCCTTTTCTGATAGAGCAAAACTGCAGTGCCTTTGTAGTCAGACCTTTCCTTATTGGCTTTCCAGAATATTATGTTACTCGGCCAGGTTGCTCCAAGTGCTCACAAGGGTGTGAGCTACATAATGCACCATAAAACAAGGAGAACTGTATGTAACACCCACATTCCCCTGTCTGTTTTGGCATCAAGGGAACTGTAGATCAATTAAGAGACCCGTTGGCTGCTTGACAGTAAAATCCATAATTAACTTATTCAATAAATTACAGAAGTGTGATAATAATTCTGTACAATCTAGGAATGTTTTGGCATTGAAATACAAGATTTAGTAGTAATTATTTGCACTTTCTGTTCTTTGGATCAGAGTTGCTTTATAAACACACAAGGATGTTTATTTCAAAAGAGCTCGATTTGATGGGTGCAAAGCACCTCAAAGACTAGCACTCTGGTTGCACCTTTCTTTTCCTTCTGTTACAAATGCATTTTCAGAGATTCCCCTGTTCCAGGTTTTACAATTAATGCCATTTCCATAATGCACTCTCAGTTGTGTTGATCCATCTGATCCTATAGCCACACTTTAAACCTGATTTTGCCAGCAGCTCTCCTTTAAATACTCAGATCCACTTCACTGCATATGCAGATTTATTTCCCTGAGTATGCCTGCCACCTCTGGCTCAGTCTGCTAGGTAGGTGTGTGCTGCTTTTGGGAGGCTACTGGTGTGGGTAACATGAATGTGGATAAAATGAATATATTAGCAAGAACTGACAGAGAAAAATGCTGGTATGCTTGATAGCACTGATAGTAGCTTTTATTTGCTTTCCAAACGTGTTTGTACAAAAGTGTTTTGCCAGAAAGGACAGTAGAAAGGGAAAAGAGGGAGTGTTAAATATAGAATGCATTTCTCCACTTCACTAATACTGTCATGAGGACATGGGTCATCCATGCAGCAGAAACAATCCAGGAAGATCTCTGATCAGAAGCACGTGATAGGAATAGCAAGGCCTTAAAGCAATGGCTGAAGTCAGTGGTTTGTGACCAGCCAGTTGCTAGGGCTGACTCAAGGAATGGGTTACAAACATGCAATTTCAAAGCAGCTACATTCCTAAAAATCAAAGCTTGTACACAGAAACGAGACAAGGGAGCTACATAGACCCTCCTGTTCCCCAGGAGCATCTCACTCAGTGCTCAAGGTGTGTAGCCTTTTCAGTGTTGTACAGCTGGACAAGGAGAATGCAGTGATTAGATGGTTTGTCTTTGTTATGTATAGAGAGGACTAAAAAGCCCACCAAGGTTATAGTAAAGCAATATGTCCATCTACCAATACAGAATTTTTTCCCTGTTCAATTCCAGCTAATTTGAGTGACAGAGCACTTGAGTCTCTTTGGAATTATGAATACAAAGCACCTGACAACCACATTTTTTATTTATGCTGGAAGAGGTCTGCTATTTTTATAATACATGTAACATTTGCTATGTCTCTGTGCAGCAGCTTTTTTGTAGCAGGGATTTAACTTTGGATCTTTTAAGTTTAATTTAATTTTTAAGTCAAGTCTACAGTAAAAGATTGAGCTGTTAGTTTATACCCTCTCAAAGATTTCACTCACTAGAGGGTGAGAGAATCGTGTAAGGAGATCACAGACTTCCCACTCAACAGCACTCCTCATCAGTTATTGAGTTAGCAGTAGGTTGTAAAAGATTTTCACATCATTAGATTAATGAAACAATTTTGTTGACAGTGACCAAGCCAATCTGTTCAGCTCTGACAGTGGGAACTCTCTGCCTGCAAGGGCAGTTTGTGTAATTATACACATGTCAGTGAAATGAGGTAAGGAATAAATCCATGTCAGTGTATTAAACCACGGCCCATTTCTTTCATCACATGACATGAAGTATCTTCTTGTATTCACACACTTTACATTTATTGATATAATTTAGTCCTCAAATCTCCTGCCTTGTCCATAGAGAGTTAAAATTATTTGTTTAAAAAAACAACCCTCTTTTTCCTCTTACAGAAAAATAACCCCTCTGTCCCATCTGAGAATATTGCTGTCTGATGCACCGTTGCCAGGCTTCACGAGGGAAAAAGCCAGTGGACCTAAGACAATTAATTGTTCTTAAATTTAACCAGTGTGCAAACTAAACTAAAACTAAACTAAACTAAAACTAAACTACTTGGAATACTGAAAAACTGCAAAACACAAGTTTATTGAGAATGCATCTTAGATAAACTTTTGTAAATAGCCATTTCCTCCTACTCACCTTTCTTTAGATTTCTGCCATGCTAAGAATGTGTACTGAACAGCCTTTTTAGTTACAAATTCTTCACTAGATTTCTTGCGTTTTTCTTATATGACTTAGAAGTGGACCCTTACTTAATTTGATGTCTCTGGATTATACTGTAGTGAAAATAACTGCATAACCACCGGAACAATTGCAATAGTAACACTCCAATTGCTGTTGAGCTCTAAACAATGATCACTGCAAGGCTTTAGCAGCAGACCTGGTATTATTAAAAAAAATAATTTTAAGACACAGTGTTTTTGTCTCAGCATATGATAGTCAATGGAAAGCTTCCCAGCTATTTTCCTTAGGTCTCGTAGAGTCTTTTTTCATCACCATTAAATTCACCACTTTGCTAAAGAACCAGCAGAAGTGCTCTGAGTTTTACTCTTCAAAGAGAGTTCCTTGGACTTTACTTCTGCATAGTCTGTCTGCATGAAGTGTGAGCACTACCCTGAGAAGACAGCACACAGAAGGTGGGATATTTGTACTTAGAAATAGAATTTGTGCATCTTTTATTTGATCTCTAGATAAATAATCAGCTGCTGTGAGAGCTTGTGCGTTGCCTGACTAGAAGTCACCTCATGCCAGAAAGCAGCCCAAAAACACAATGTCCTCCTAAATTTTCTATGATTCTCTTAGCAAGCATATCCTGAACTAAACTGTTTAATGTTTGTAATGAAAAAAATTTCAAACAAATCTGCAATTTCCTCATTTATCTGTTCTTCTGTTTGTACTTTTTTAATATGTGTGAAGAATGAGTTATGTTGGCAGAATTCTGTGATTGGAAACACTCTGGTTGACTACAAATGAGGTACAGTTTGGCACTCACAAGACTTAAATAAAATTTTTAAGTAGTGACACTGAGACCAAAACAGTAATAGCTCAAAGGCCTTCATGGAGGAAAGCATTGTTATTTATGCTTCCAAGTCTTACCTCCAGTTTTTAGGAACAGACCTAGCTCTTTTAGTGAGTGTTGTATATATTCCATTCTTTAATGACTGCATCTCTCCTTTGCAAGTTGAAAAGGGGTGAAACAAAACTCTATTTTGGCAGGTATGTTACGGAAACACCTTAGGTCTGATACACAAAAGTAACTCCATCCTGCTTTACTGAACTCAGCCTCAACCTTCTGCAGCTGATCTTAGGAAACTTGCTAAAATGAAGCAGAAATCTTAGGAATTGCTGGAAAGGTGACCTAGCTTAATGAAACAAAAGAAACAAAAGAGCTTATCAGTAAAGCACGCTAAATTCTAAAGAGCCTGAATTCATTCAAGTGTATGCAATTGATTTCAGTGGGAGCAGAAGTTGGCTTAAAATACACTTGATTAATTAACAATAATGATACTTTGGCAGACTCCTCCTAAGCCCCAGAGGAGCAGTCTATGCAATTATCATTGCAAAATCATCATAAATATTTGGCTGCATTTGCTATATTAAATAAAAAGTCTATAGAAAGCTAATGGATTGAGTGAACTTGTTCTGCAGAAGAGGGTCCATGATTAAGCACTGAAGTGCCAGGGAGAAGAAATATGACTTCACGAAAGTCCATGGCAAAATTCCCACAGACTTCAGTAGGAAGAGATTTCACTTAGCGTGACTGTCTGTGAAGGTGGGAACACTTGCCTATAATGCTCTCTCTGTTCCAGCACACCATCAACTCTGTGAGCAAATGGGCATCTGGCCTAGCTTGCTCAAACCTTTAGCTGAAAGCATCTGCTACCTTACAAACTGAATTCCCAAATCACTCCTGTCCCAGCTCTGATTGAAATTCTGAGTGTGTGTAACTCACAGCTTTAACCCTAGGTAAACAAGGGAAAACAAAATTGAGTACTGGATTTGAAGTGAGTGCAGAGGGTAAAACTTCAGGATACTCCAAGGATGTTTGCGGTTTCCTTTGTTCAACAGCCTGGGAAGTGTTAGTCAATCAGACTATGGGTGGAAAGAAAAATACTAATAAGCTTCTTGATGATATAAACAATTTCTAGGTTTAGGATCAAACACATATTTAGGACTAACTAATTAGAAGTGTATCTTGTGATCTTCTGTGTTCCCTAGGATAAAAACATTGATAGTTTTTCATTGGACAGGTAGAGATTGACAATTTTAACCTGGATCAAGCAGAACTTCTCACCCTACTGCCCTCAACCCGGCTAATCCTGAGAGAATGAGAACCAAAACATCCAGACACATTTAGCAGTTACAGAAGAATGGCCAGGAACACCTCACCATGCTGTTTCCCAAAATCCAGGTTAGCTCTCCTGCCACAGACTCCTACATCATTCAGTGTCTGGCTCATCTTTTGCAGCATTAATTTCAGTGGGATGGATGATGCTCTTCCTCTGCATTGCTAAGATAAAGTCTCATTTATTTTCTATCTCATTGGCACAGAAGAATAATTGAAATACAGTCATAGATTTTGGCTCTTTATAAATAGCACTCAGTAAGAGTGGAGGATTTTGTCTTTTGAATTATAATTGTGCCTCATCTCTGAGCTGTATTTTATTGACCACATTTTATTATCCTCCCAGTGTATTGCAGCTGCACTGGTGGGGGACTGCCAACAGTTTGCTGATTGACATGTGATTTTCTACTGTGTGATTAAATCAGGGAAAATGAGAGTGAGTCTAGTATGCCCAAGACTATCACCTTCAAAATGCTCCTGGAATTCCTTTTAGCAACCCTAACCTGGTGATCATCGTGCTCCTTGATGGTATTTTAATTGACTGAAGAACAATGCAATATGATTTTATCTAAAGCATTTACATATTTGATGGCATGACTTGTTTGCTGCTAGATCATGGCAGAAAGTAAGGATGAGAACCCTGTGCCAAGACAAAATTCCTCATTACACCACTTGGGGGGAAAACAAAAAACTAAAGGGTTAAGAAATCAAAGAAATGTATAGCCTGCTAATGAAGAAAATCATACAGCCTTTCTGGAGGCTGTAAAAGGCTTAAAGAGAACAGAAGGTATTGGTGTGATGGCCATTGATACTATTTTCAGTCAGCAACTGGTTACAGCAATGCCTTGATCGTGGTTAGTGTTGGACAATGGAATAAAAGAACTCTCCATATCATCCTTCAGCATAGGTTTACTGTTCAGTGCAAATTGTAACTAAACATGCTGAGACAGACAGCAGAAGTGAAGGAGGGAAAGAAGGAACAGCAGAACAGTATTATAAAATAAGCTGTTTGTTGAAAGCAGTATTATTCTTTACCCTCTGAATTTCTACACATAACTTGCTCAAAATCCCACTGAAATTGTTTATTCCATTAACACACCTTCCTGTAATATATACTAGCAGTTTATGACAACTTGAGACAAGGAAAAGCTATGAACAATGTAGTGTGGACCCAGATGGTGTAAGAAACTGATCACTTGTGTCTGTGATGCAAGCAGTGGTGTTAACTATCTCCAGCATTTTTTTTGTTGACCTCTGTTGTCTGAAAGATTGTAATGAACCCTATTCTGACCTCGCTATCTTTGAGTGAAGAGGAAAGGGTTTTGGTGACTGATTCTTCAGTTTCAGTTGCAAACAAAACTGTTTTGAGTGCCTCATGCATTGCAATATTCTGTCTAGTATGCACTGAACTACAGGACATTTCACCGTCTGCCCTCTCACTGGCCTCTGGCTGTTAGGAAGGAAGGCAGACCACAGTTGTCACTGATATCAGGTATGTAGATTTTGGGGAATTTCCAGGATCATAAAAGGAAGTACAGCTCCAAAGCCAGAAAGGCTGCACTCTGATACCTTCTAACAGGATTCTCAGACACGAACGCATGAAGGATGCTTGGAGCCAGGCTGCTCAGAAGTGTATGACAACTCTGTGGCTTGACTCACCGCCATTAATGGATGTTTTCCCTCATGCTGGATCCTGCAAGAGGCCATGAAAGGCAGACCAGATCTCATTGATGGTAAAAAAACAGTCTGTAGTTAAGGAGCCCCTCGTGGAGTACTCCAGTGGGCTTTGTAAGCCCACACTTCAGAAGAAATAGTTGATTTAATCTTGCTCATAGTGCTCAGAGACTTGACAAAAATGCATATTGAGAAGGATAACATCATCAAGATAGGCTTGCTTACTTGTGTCATTCTCTTAAATCTACCCAAGTATGATGAAAACTTCCTAGCAAATCCTGCTAGGTTGGTAAGGGTTTGCTATCTGACCTTTATATAGCTAAGCTAGTCTGTCAGCATTTAGACCTATGTGTATTCTCTCGTCATGGTGGTATGTCTTGCTTCTGGATTCTAAAATGAGCAAGACCCTATTAGCAGTGGGAACTGAGCGCGGTTGGCTAGAGAACTGGAGGTGTTCCAGTTGTGCTAATAATACTTTTTGCTTGGAGACAATAACAATCCAGTTATGTTAATTTTTTGCCTGGCTCATACAGTGTGTGATGTACAATAATGTCCATAAGTGTTTTTATGAGTGCTTAACGCACACACTTAACTTTTGCAAAGCAGCTGTCAGGTCTAAATGCCTAACAAATCAGATGGTTAATCAGCATGTGAATACGTAAGGAGCTGTGTCTACGAACCAGGCGTGCTATTTTTAAATCCCTGGAGAGCTCTGCCACCAGATGGCCTTTTTTGAGCTATGAGTATTCCTCAAAACAGTTTGGTTTTAGCATTATACAGTATCCAGTAACTTTTAAGTACCTTTCTGAAATTGCTCATTCTGTCTCCTAGATATGCAGCTGACGTTGGCATCCTCACCTTAATGAGTGGAGCCCTTGTTTCAGGCAGTTTAATCCTTGTCCTAAATTGAAATTAATGGCTGCAGGGGATTCCATGTGATTGGTTTTGTACATATACCAGTGTTCTTTTCATTCCTATTCCCCACTGCATGTGTTGTTATCAAGTCACCTGATATTTTAGGTAGGAATTAATCAAGACTAAGGAAATCAAGTCCAAACCTGCAAGTGTGTAAAGATATGAAGTCTACTAATTTTAGGAGTTAAACACCTAGATAGGAATTAAGTTCCTACATACCTTTGTGGCCCTGGGTATTAAGCATCCAGTTAAATCATGGAAGCCAGTGTAAGTAAAACACTTCACATCCTTAGGCTATTTGGAAAATCCTAAGTGGTGTTTTGTCATATGTAATTTGAACCTGATAAAACAATATACAGACTTGAGAGCTAGGACTCTGTAAGTTCACTAAATGTGCATGAAGTGGCTGAACCAAGTGCTCAGTTGTATGATGTTCCACTTTCATGGCAGCATTATCTGCTAAAACTCAAGTCTGCAATGACTTTGCTGCTAATGGGCAAGGACATGATATGGCTCTAGCAAACCTCCCCCGTGTTTCAGGTTCTAGTCTGAATAGGACAATAATATTTACTTACACTAAAACGATTTTGTCAAGAATTTTAAAGTTTCTTATGACCATTAATTAAGCTCTAAAAATATGTACCACTTCTATTGTTACCACTTCTTGCCTGGCTACACCTACACAGCAAGAGTTGAAGAAAGCAGTTTGATGTGGTTATGAAAAAAAATGTGCAATGAGAAGATGATACAGAAGCATGAATATAATCAACAGAGGACTTGTTTTCCTCATTTGATTGAGGACTAGAGGCTCATCTTGCATCTGTTAAATACTCAAAATAACCGTGGTATCCTTGTGGTTATTTCTCTTTGCATTGGAATAACTACTGGAGAAGGACTTTGGTATCTCATGTAAATATCATTAGCACTCATACTTCTCATTCTGGAATAGTGAAGAATTTTTTTCCCTCCTTTCTGTGTTTTTCCTTGTTTCCCCTTTCTCCCACTGTGACCCGGAATACCATTTTTGTCACATGTGGCCCACGAGTTCCCACAAAATGTTTGGGTTTTGAGAAGCTGACATTTTCCAACGGAAACCCATTTCATGAGAAAATCGCCAACCAGCCTCTTCTCTGACTACCTCCAGTGTGCCTTTCATGGGCCCAGATCCAGCAGCAATCACACAAGTATCAACAAAGCTCATTCCACGGACCTCACAAGAGAGATCCTGACAGCAGAATCTGGCTCACTCCAGGGATGTTACTAGATTCTACAAACATTGTTACCAGCTGTTTTCAATTGTGCATTGCTTGTGTGTATCATACACACGACTGTATTAAGTTCTTATCAGGCAAATACCCCCTGCAGAGGTACCCAAAATCCAGCCTATGCTGTGGTGGTGGCCTGTGCAGCCAGGGAAGACTGCCTGTTTTATAATAAACCTCTTTCCCAACAGATGCAGGTATAAAGAAAACACTCCAGAAACACAAGATGGAAAAGGTAGTATTTTTCCTGACAATTCCTGCTAGCTTTATTCCCCTGGGGAACCTACAGTCCCAGATTTGACTCACAGCAGAGAGCAGCAGACTCCTCTGAAGTGATCCTTAAGGTAATTTGGCTTCCTATAGATTAAAATCAATTACACTATTAGTAAGGCTGGCAGGGCTTTTCCACAGAAAAGGGCAACATTACTGCTGAATACAAGTGCTGAACACAAGTCACACTCAGGCAGCTATTTCTTCCTCCATTTTTTAAAGCTAATTTGATGACATTGAGGAAAGATAAGGGAATCAAGGGCTGTAGGCATCCTTGGCAACTTCTTAACAATTTCAAATGGCCAAAAGGACAGAAGACAGGGAAGAATGAGTAGTGATAAGAATGCTGCACAGCTGTAGGAAGGCAATATTTCATCTGAATTAAGTGGGATGAATTTCAATTTGATACTTGTGGCACAACTGCTGACTTTATTGAAGGCAGTCTGCTTTATACGTTGCATGGATTCTTCAGTTCCCTGGAACATGCTTTACTTTCCAATTGTGAGTGTGCACTGTAGCAAAAACAGATTTCAGTTTGCTCTTCATCAGCAGACACAAACATTACAGGAATAAAGTGGAAGAAAAGACAGAAAATCCTACCAGTGCATAGCAAATGCTTTCCTTTGTATTTGCAAAACAAAAGTAATTGTTGAGGTGTTTTCAGCACAAGATTTTGAGGAAGAAAAATTCTGTATTACATACACAGCAGTCTGCCAAAATGATAGAAGCTTTTGCTAAATTTCTTATTTCTAGATTTTACCAGGAAAAAAATCTATGTTGCCTCACTATTTTATTATGAAATGAAAAACAAAGATCAAAGTGGTATTTCTTTTAGCTTTGTAAGGTAAGGATAGTTAAATACATTAAAAGGAAAATATGGTTTGATTGATCTGCAATGTTTTTCCCTAGTGTCTTTGTTTTCTTCTGATTTTGACCAGGATTCTTCTCTTATTATCAAGTACTCTGAAAGAGAAAAGATGTTCTCCATTTCTAGCAAACTGTTCTCTGCAAAGGAGAATAGAGCAGAATAGAGTTCTCTTTAGATGGTCATCCCAGACCTATTCATTTGGGCCATAGTCTTGCCAAATATTCAGATGTGAAGTAGACTTGAAGGATCTGAAAGTCAAACACAAGTGTAAGTACTTTGCTGGACCACAACAGCTTAGGTACGTGCAGAGAGTGAAGTTTAACGAAGAGTGGGGTGATTCTGTGCTACTGTGTTAAAAATAGGAATGCTTCTCTTTCAAGCATTCAGTTAGTTTTTCATAGTACAGAACTGGAACAGGAAAAGAACAGTATTATCAGTCATATGACTCTCAACCTTTTGGAACAGCACATGTTGTGCACTATGTATATTTACCCATTTTAAAAGTCTGTAGATTAATTTTTTTCTCTGACATGAAAAATATTGATGGAAGCACTAAAGGATTAGAGTGTCTCTGTGATTTGCTTGCTAAAGTAAACATGAACCAATACTGTAACCAGATCACATACTTGTGGTGGAGTAAAGCAACTAATTTAATTTTCAGCCACATTGAGAAGAAGCAGAAAGTGCACCAGGAAATAGACTGAGCTTTCTTTAGTGTGGGAATGAAAACACATGTGGGACAGATGGGCTTGATGGGGATGTTTGGCCTCATTTTACCTGTCATAGCCCATGGGATACATCAAGAAGAATAGTTCAAAACAAGATTTTAAGGATTCTGCAGACAAGAAATAAAATGGATTCCTATTGCTTCCTCATAGAACAGTTCAAGGAAAGCCGAATCACCAAATAACTGTAGGAGTGTTAAACTGGGAGGTGGACTCAGGTCAGTTTCCAGGCTTTTCCTCTATTCAGTGTGGCTGATTAGAAAGGGAACAACTAATTGAACTGAGGTGCTGTTGAGAGGCTGGCTCCAGCCTCCCCACAGTTAATCTAAACAGAGAATCAATTACTTACCAGCTGTGACTTACCCATCATCTCTTGCATTTGCAGCAAGGTGTGTAGTCTTTGAGGTTGCTCTTACTGCCTCTTCCATGTTCAGATTGGGCTTTGACTCAGCTGTCAGGGATGGGAGAAAGATGGTGAGTCAAGAGGCTTCCAAGTCACCCCCCAGGGTGTCACAGTCTTTCCATGCAAGATGTCCCATTTCAGAATAGTATCCCATTCCAGTAAGTGTTTCACAGGATTTTAGCAAAGCACACAGTACCTTTCATTCCACTGGTTGAAGAAGTGATGAGTAGTCTGGAATGACATCACTTGCTTAACATGATTAAAAGTCAGTAGTAAAAACTAATACTGTGCTTTAAGTCCTATTTTACTACACAGATTGCTTTTTCATGGATCTTGTAAGCAGCAATTTGGATTTTGAGGGATGTTTGGTTTCTATTTAAAATGACTGTTACTATCTATTTTTACTATGGAAGCCTCTGAGCAACCCAGATAGCCCACCACCCTTCCACTGCATGAAAGGCTGAACAGAACTCACAACAGACGAGTATCACCTTAGTTTAGGAAAGGATATTTTGATGCTGAAGCATTGTGCCATGGTGACACAAAAAATTCCTTGCCATCCATGCATGCAGTAACAAGAATTTTGTGGAATGGATAGTGTTATCTGGGAAGACTCCTTAGTGGATATTGTAAAAGCATTTGATAGGCTCTTACCAACATTCATGTGACTCTCAGAGTTGATTGCAGCCTGGGGGTAGGTTTAGGAGAATGCAGTCAGTCTGCTTATGACTCCTGAAATTATGTCCATTGCCATCAGGTGGATGCTTTAGAAGGAAATTAATTAAAAAAAATTTAAAAATCAGGAACTCAACATAAAGACATTTAATAATGAAGACCTCAGTTTTCATCTCACTGCCAGAAGCAGGAAAAGAGAAATTGGTGCCTAAAGGTAAGTTGTGTTTTCTGGATGTGGTTAGATGCAATGTGTAAAAGGAAGTTAGAGAAAAAGAGCAGCACTGTCCTGCAGCAATATTCAACCTTTGCATGTGTATTCACTAAGCATGTGTCTTGTGGCACTGCCAGGCAGGACTGGGGCTCCACTGCTGTGCAAACACATGGTGAGAGACCCTTCCACTCCCAAAAAACTTCAAGAGTTCAAGTGTAGGAAGGGAAAGGAACAGGACTGTCAGTCCCATTGCACTGACTGAAGTGTGAAGGGCAAAAATGTCACGTATCATGGCTGAGGTCATCCAGGCAGCTGTCAGCAGGCACGTCCCTTGAGTCCAAGCATTTTTACTTCAAAGTTACAGGAGGTCAAGTTATAAAACATGCTCTTTTCCTCACCAGGAGTCCATTCCTTCCTTCAAGCATGTTTCTATGTTTACACTAAAGAGGATTTGACTGTAAAAGGCAGAAAAGTTCAATAATCATGAGAAATGCAAGGTGAAAATGGCATTTACCAGCTTACTCTGTGTAAAGACATAACCATGAGTACAAGGGCTCAAAAATAGGCTGAGAGCAAAAAATTGATTGAAGGCAGATGGAATCTAATGTATTCTTAAAAAAAATATTAAAAATTAATAATAATGAACACTTTCTGCCCCCATATCCCTCCTACTTGGACACACATTGCTACCTACTTCACTTTGTTCTCTTTCCATCACAGTGATGACACAGTGAAGTCAGATACCTTTCCTAAACAGAATCAACAAGAAAATCTAAACTTAGTACTGCAACCTTTATTATATGACTCAGAGCAGCAAAAAAATACCTAGGAAGATACAGAACTTAAAAACATACACAGAGTCTTATTTGCTGGCTGGTAAGACAGGACCTTCCATACCAGGAAAGTTCTGGTTTGATCTTTTCTTTGGAAGATCTGTGAAAACACTCAAGCCATTTTTATTGCAATTTCTCTTTTGCATGAGACTGCAGTATATTAACTGATGACAAAACCAATCACAAGTTCCAAAATACTCCAGATTGAAAATACAAAAATGAGAAGCTATTGTTTCATCAGAACTCCCCCAGCCACCAAGCAACTCTACAAAAATAATTTCATTGTTCTGGCTTGTTACTATGCACTATTGCATAGTGCAATGGAAGGTTGTTCCACCTGGATTTTCCCAAGAAGCTGTGCTAGGCATTTTTGAACACTCTGCTCTTTGTACAATGGAAAATTGTGTGTACGTTGAGTGGGAGCTAAATGAGTCACCCAATTTTTGCTGTGATTTTAATACCCTGTTATTTCAATGCCCAAGCATGAGTACAAATTAGAATAGTCTTCAAATCACAGATGCTCTTCTGGAGTAGTTCTTGGAAAACAACTTAGCTGAACAAACTTAGAGTGCTGAGATACAAAGCAAGCATTGCACTGTATCCAGACAATAAAAAGAGAGAAGGAACTAAATTAATCTGACTTTTATAGATACCTTTTTTTTTTAATACAAAATTCTATTTTAATGTATTGCTTTAGCAGTGTCTTTTGGGGAGTAATTTTCAGCCTTCCAAATGAGCATGTCTTAATATAAATAATAATAATGATGATAAAAAAATTAAGCAGTTTGTTTTGTCTTATCATGTTCCCACAGGGCTTCCAAAGAAACTGAACAGAGGATATTCTCTGGAAGAAAACAGCTTCTGCCCAGCCAAGCAGATCTTTATTGCTGCAAAAAGGTAAAACTCCACTGACTTGAGCATAGCTCTGTGGCTGAGAGGAAGTGGTTAGGATCGATGCTGGAGAGAAAGGCATGTTACTCTGGCTCTTATAAAAAG
The DNA here is from genome assembly GCF_000747805.2 of Chaetura pelagica. NCBI lineage: Eukaryota > Metazoa > Chordata > Aves > Apodiformes > Apodidae > Chaetura > Chaetura pelagica. Next base: position 886,280 of record NW_009952804.1, read on the forward strand.
CCAGCACATTCTGTACCAGAATGGTGATGTGACCTAGCTGAGCTGAATTTCCCTTGGATAATTTCCTTCCATCTTGGTATTTAGCTTCTGGAGAGAAAGCCAGGCCCAAGGCTTAATGTGTTACTGAAATTCAATGGAAGCATTTGTTTGGAAGCCCTGGTAATGCCCTGTGCTGTGTGCTCCTCTGCAGGCACCCCAAAATTATAATTTATACTTTATATAAAGTTCTTAAGGCTTGAAAAGACTGCTTGACTTTTGGGTGAAGATCAAGAGACAGAAGAGGCAGCATACACATTTTCTGCTCCAGCAGTCATTTATTTTAGTAAGCAGGCCCTGTGCATGATCTAGTAATGGGCTGTGTACACCTCTCCCCACCTCCCTTCATACCAGTTGCCTCTACTCTGTTGAAAACATGGGAATTTGCAGTTTCTCTCTCTTGATGATCCATCTGCCCCATGTAGAGAGAGTCTTTTGAATAACTTTTATTGCTCCTTTTCTTTGTTACTAACAATTTCTTAGGCATGTATTTACCTGTATTTTGCACTTATACAACTTTATTTCTGGTATAAAATTGTTCTTGATTTTTGATGCATCTTATTTGCTTTTTCCTCATTGTTAGAGAAAGTTGTTTCACTGAATTACCTCAAGAATTCAGCCATGTAACTGGTAATTTTTATTTATGCTTAAGAAACTGAGGCTGATAATGGCAGTTTGAAGTAAAACCAGACTATCAGCAGTCAGAAACAAACCAGGGCTAAACTGTGATTTCTGGATAAATCAAAGTTAAAGCTTGTCCACCAAGTCCTCAAGTTTAACATTCCAATGTGTGTGAGGGTTTGTGTTCATCCAGCTGGGTTTGGCCTTCAGCCCTATTTAAACTCAGCAGAGACACTCTTATAGTAACTTGCTGGCTGGAGTCCCCATCATGTTCAATGAAGTTCTAAGCGACCTTGGCTCTCCTTCTGGAGATGCATCTGGGCATTTCTATTCCTTTTGAGTGTTGGCCCCTTTCGGAACCATCATAAATTGTGTCTTCCATTAATACACAGGGAAGCTCTTTATTATAGAGAATTTAAATGTCAAGTGGCAACGTGTGAGCCACAGGAGAAACTGGACAGTGAACTCTAAGCTGACTAGGTGAAAGACTCCTTCCAGTAATGGCAGACTGGGTTCTGCAGACATTGTTCCTTGTTTGCTTTACAATGAATAAAACAGTTGAGAATCTCTGATGCCTGTTCTCACTCAAGGAGACTGGTCTCTGTGCTTCTTTAATGGCTTCCCAGGGGTGGTATCAGCCGTTACGTTCTGATCTCCTAAAGCTTAGAGGCTTCCCTCTGAAAGAATGATCTGCTTTAATTGGCTTTAAATTAATGAAAAGAAAGCTTGCTTATTGCAGTCACATCAACTTAAGACTTACATGAAATTAACTATGTAACTGGGAAACAAAACTGGTATTCTTTCTGTAAAAGCATCAGTTTGTATTTCCAAATGTAATCTGGATTTCCAGATGGATATATTTCTCTTCCAAGTGAAGAAATAGCTGGCTGGTATAAACCAAAAGTTTCATCATGAGTGGCAATATAAAATACATCAAGGAAGGGCAAGACCTCTCATCTTGGAGACTTCAGTCATAGCCAGCATCTTTACAGGTGACATTTTGAGATTAAAGAAAAAAACCACAACAGTGCAAATGCAGGCTATTAATTGTGTCTGGTCTGAATTGTATTTATATATAATTTCTGCTGGTCTTTAAGACAAAAAAGAGAAAATAGGAGTATATTTTACTGGGCTATCAGTATAAACAGAAGACATTAATGGATGTTAAGTTAAATCCTGCAATGTCTATCCACCCCTAACCAAGGGAAGCTGTCTGGTACTATCCAGGATCCAATAAAATGCCTCAGGCTTCCCACACACGGAGATGTCTTTACAGATTTTTGGAGTCGTCCCTTTGGTAGCTTGGAGATCTCTTCACTGATGGATTTTATGGAGTCATCCTCAGATTACCCACCACAGCAAATTTATCCTTGCTGTGAGGCAGCACAGAGTTGATTTCTTCGTTACACAGACAGGGAGTTGTGCCCTGAGAGGTGAAGTGACATATGCAGGTTCCCTTCATCACAAAACCAGATGTTTTGGGCTGTGTTAAGAAAGAGTGAATCAATTCCTGTAATCACTGAGTAGTGCTGATGTATAGAGCAAGTCCTCCAGATTGTATAATCAAGATGCTACGGAAAACTATTTTAGAGGCACATGGATACAAATCACTAAAATAAAAAGGGTTATGTCTTGGTGAACTGCAAAGAGAAGGATGGCTTTTGGCAGGACACACAGATTCAGAACATGGTGTCTGTCTGTTTGGAAGATGAAACTTTTTTCACAGCTTGAGTTTTAAATGCAGTCTGGATAACAGTCAGAAACTTCCATGAAACAAAGTATGTGCATTTTGAAAAATGAGAACTTGAGTTTTAGGTCTCTCCTGTCAGCTCAGTTCTTCTTTAATAAAGGTGGTGAATTACACAGAGGCCGTTGCTGTCAACTAGAATGTTTTGTGACAAGACAGAGACATGACTCATGAGCCTGTGAGTCAAAAGGGCAAAAAAATACTTGTTCTGTGGCTGCTCCCTTCCCTAATATCTCCAGATTGTTTTCCCAGGTGGCCTGCCTGAGATTTAATTCTGTCTTTTTCCTTCCAGAGCCCTCCTTGTTGAATTATTGTCAGCTTTTCATGATATACAACGAACGAAAGGAAGTGCTCTGCCAAGTCCCAGCCAAATGGCTCGGTGAGGAAGGAGCCTGTTTCTGACATTGCTGATATCAGATGTTTTAGAAGACCGAATGCAGAATTCAGAGTGTGAGTAATCAAAGAGAGCCTAGGAAGAGAATTTTTTTCACTTTACTTCCTACACTAACAAAGTAAAAGTATCTAGGAAGGCTTAATCACATCTGTGGATATGAAATTGCACACAGATAAAAAGTTGGGAGCTGCTGAGTGTTTAGCTCATCCTAGGTGCCACCCTGGGCCCTTCTTAGGAAGTCTGCTACTGGTGTTGGAAGAGCTAGGGTTCTGTCTTGGTGAAGAAAAGAGAGGCTCCTGTCATAGTGCCAGGAATTTCCCTTACAGACTGGAATTCCACTGTAGTAGGGCCCTACAAACACTGAACAAAAACTAGACTAAAGCATTGAGATTTAAGAAGTGTTCTTCATTGTGTAGGGCATCTCAGGTTTCAGTCAAATGCTTTACACACATGCTATATTTTTAGCTGTGCAACTAGCAAGATACTGCAAGTAGTATTTGCCTGAATGTTAATTTGTCTGGTTCTAATGCTGTTAATGAATTTGTGCAGCTCAGGATGTGAACTCTTTCATGTCTGGCCAGCTCAAAGCTTGGGTTTCTCCTTAGCCATTTGAGATCCAAATGCTCTCTTTTCCTGTATGCCTCTCTCTCTCTCATCCTGCTCACAAGATGGTAAGGAGAGTTTCTAGACTGATGTAATTGTGACATTTAGAGATTCTTAGGTTCAAAAATTTGATTTCTCCTGCTAAAGCTGCAAAGATGCTGACTGTAAAGCATTAATGGAGAACAAATTTGCTTAGTCATCACACCAGGAGTTTCTATTTCTACTCTTAACTGCATAAACTGCTATTTGTTACAAGTTTGAAGTAATGCTGATAAGTTTTACATCTGATTTGACTTGAAAATGCTATTTGGTATTCTGAAAGCAAAATCAGCTGCTCTCCTGAGAGCTGGATGAGTATAAATCAAAAGCCTGTGGATGCTGTTGCTGCAACAGTGACAGAAACAAACTAGGCATCTGATGTGTTGCACTATAATAACTTCTAAATTCAGGAGAACTTTGAAATGCTTCAAGAATTCCTACCTGTAGTTATCTCACTATAGGTAAGAACTAGATTTTTAGTAATAATGTTTTTCCATTTGGCATAAATTTGAAAAGCACTGCTGAGTCCTAGAAGGGTTGCATTCTGTTTTTTATTTGGCTGTTTCTGCTGCTTAATCGCAGTAGGTTGCAGAAAATTGGATTGCATTAAAAGGGAGACTACATCAAAATAATTAGAAAATTAGCATCAATCAGATTCTTATTTGAACTTAAAATGAATGAGTCAGGAATAACACCACTGAAATGAATGATGTTTTGGAGGTAATATTTTTTTTCCTAACAAAAAGTTTAAAAAGAAAAATCCTCAAAGCAATCCCTAGCAGGAAACCCTAATGATGAAAAAACAGTTATATGGTCCTAGGATAACAGATAATCTTAAAAAGTGAACAAAGGAAAGCTAGTGTCAAGCTGAAAAATAGAGTACTGGCTTTCTTTCCACCCCCACATAAACACAAAACCAAAGCCCTGAGAGAAGCATTGATAAACAAAAACTTCTTCAATAATTCACACAGTGGGCATGACAGAGGGAAGGGAAGCCTCTCAGTCACATCTGAGTACAACACCAAGCATATTATGACACTTAGACCTGGTCTTCCTGGGTGTTCTATTTTTTATGGAAATTTAAACATCTGCATGAGACTAAACAGGTTATAGTTTATAAACTATGGATATTATTTGGTTTCTGCCTATTAAGCTGAAAGGCTTAGAGTGATAATAAGCAATAAGGGAAGTGGTACCCAGCTGGGCAGCGGAAGCCTGGCCGGGACCGCTGCATCGCTGCCCCGTTTGTATCTGCTGGTGGTTTTTGGGCTCCCTCTGGTGGCTCTGCCTTTCATCGCCCTTTACATTTCCTGCTTTCCTCCTTTGGAGCTTTTCACAGAATCACAGGATTTTTTGAGTTGGAAGGAACCTTAAAGATCATCGAGTTCCAACTCCCCTGCACACCTTCCACTAGAACAGGCTGTTCCAACCTGCCCTTCTACACCTCCAGGGATGGAGCCCCCACAACATCTCTGGGCAGCCTGTTCCATTGTGTCACCACCCTTACACTGAAGAACTTCCACCTGATCTCTAACCTAAATCTCTCTTCTTTCAGCTTAAAACCATTACCTCACAGCAAGCCCCTGTAAAAAGTCCTTCCCCAGCTTTCCTGTAGCCCCTTCAGGTACTTGAAGGCCACTACGAGGTCCCCCCAGAGCGTTGTCTTCTCCAGGCTGAGCAACCCCAGCTCCCTCAACCTGCTCCAGCCCTTGGATCATTTTTGTGGCCCTTCTCTGGACATGTTCCAACAGGTCCACACCTTTCTTGTTGTGCTGGGGGCTCCAGAGATGGATGCAGTATTCTAGGTGAGGTCTCACCAGGGCAGAGCAGAGGGGCAGAATCACCTCTCTCCATCTGCTGGCAACACTTCTTTTGATACAGCCCAGGACTGGAGTTGGCCTTCTGGGCTGCAACTGCACATTCATGGCTCATGTCCAGCTTTTGATCCACTAGGGCCCCCAAGTCCTTTTCCACAGGACTACTCTCAAGTGTGACCTCCCCCAGCCTGTATTCATATCTTGGGTTACCTGGGCCCAGGTGCAGGACCCTGCACTTGGCCTTGTTGAACCTCATGGGGTTCATGAGGATTTTGTACTGCTCTTCCCAATCTATCCCTTTATAGTTCAATTCCTCACTACCATTCTTGAGCTAGATTTAATTATTATAAATTAGGCAGCTGGCAGACTTGTGAGAGCAGCACTAGAGCCACAGCCCTGCTGCCTGCTCTGCTTCAGGCTGGCTGGGACTGCACACACTCCATCCCACAGAATTTCCCTAGTAGTTTTTGTTTTGTTTTTAAGATCTCTGTACTTTATTAAGAGGCAGTAAACAGCAACCAGAAGCTTTTTTACTTCTAAAGCATTTCTCAAAACTCCAGATCCTTACTTTCTCTGTAGTATGGAAGAAATAATCTAGAAGTTGACCATCACAGACTTCAGCCATTGCTGACCTGATGTAACTGCCTTATCTTCTCATTAGACTGTTTATCTGCACAGCACCTAGTCTCAGAGGTCCATCACTGGAAGACCTACTACCTTCTTAGCTGTGGGGAGTATAAACCACTGCCTCATATTTTATGTCATCCTTACAAAGACTCCCTGATTGTAAAAAATACTGGAGCATGAACAAAGGTGGGTGTTAAATACTCAGTGTTTTCTAGGTACTATTTTTTAATAAGAAATCTTACCAAGAAGGTATGAGGTAATGCCTGAAATGTTTTGGGTTTTGCTCTTCACATTTGAATTTTAAAAGTCTCTGTAAACTTAATGCATTCTGGTCTAAAAATAAGGAGCATTCCTATTTGTAAGCAGTATGTATTGTTCCCTTCCACACCTTGAACTAATTGGCATGTGTTTTACTGTCCTGAGGTTTTATTAATGAACAATATTTCATTCAAAGCTAATTAAAATCTCTAGGCAGACCAGGCTTAGGAATAGAGATGCCAAGTATGAATGCAGAGAAAGGTGAGCAGACAACCTAATAACTGTAATTATTTTCTTGGGAAGTAGGAGGAAGTAGGGGGGTAAAGCCCACATGTTAGAGATTCATAAATACAAAACACTCAAGAAAGTTTCAGGTATGTTGAGCCACTGGAAGTGATTCACTGATGTGCGTTTAAAAACCTTGTTTTGAAGGTATAATTCTGCAAAAAACATTTAGATCCTGTTCCCAGGACATTGCTACTCTGCTGAGGCAGAAGAATCTTACATAAGAAGACTTCTGCTAAGATGAAAGGCCCTTCCCATAGAGTGAACTTGTTGGAGAATGAGTAACATGAGACATTTTTTTTGATCTTTCAGAGTAAGTTGCTGTGGAGCAGAAAGTGTGCACGAAAAGACTGCAGTCCAGCCACTCCTGAATGCTCTTGGAGGCTGCAAGAGCTCATAGGGATTTATAACAGCTCTGGGACTTCTTAGAAATTTTCTTAGACATAACTGCTCTCCAGACAACCACAAAGGGGATTGCCATGTTGCCTCTCATGGTCCTGCTCTCCAACCCCACTCCCCAGTGTATCTCTTTTTGAAGTCTGCCCTGCCAGCCTTACACATTTCATCCAGGCTCTGAGCAGCAGCCTGAGGAAGCATTCTGAGCTTCAATATCCACAATTCTGGCTGAGCAAACACGAATGTCCATGGTAAGGTTTTCTGACACATTTGTGTTAGAACTTGAGAGAAAAGATGTAAGAAATCGAAAGGGAAATGTACTGAGACTGGAGCAAAGATTTCTCCATTTCGCTTTTGCCATTGTACAATCATGCATTAGCAGCTGTAATTAGTCAGTGCCAGACCATCAACTGCTCTTGAAGTGTCTGCAACTAATTTGACACAAGATTTTTATAGGAATTAGCCTGTTAACCTAGAATTTTACACTGATTATTCTTCTGTAATTGATGAGCACAAGGCTCATCACAGTGGCATTTCTGATCTCAGAAATAGTTTTAACATCAGTGTTAGAACAATTTCTCATGCCTTGTTTTGTCACTGCAAGGCAGGGATCCATGCTGGTTGGTCAGTTTGTGAAGATTTCTCTGAACTAATGGTTGAAATTTTGGAAAGAATCTGAATTTGCCCTGAAGTCCTGTCTCTTGTTACATTTATCTTTACCCACTGCAAGTCAGATATACATAATGTATTGAACTGAGTGTTCTCTATACACACTGACATTACATACAGGTGATGGAAAGCGAGAGCTCAGATTGCTTTGATAGACACATCTCTTTTTAGGGCTCATTTCCAGAAGCAATATTGCTCTTTCATTGCCAAATGAAACTTCAGGGTCTGCTATGTCAAGCATCTGGCAGGAGATACTTAGTATTACACAGGACTGCATTACACAGTCTGTGGGCTCCAGTTTCACATGCTCTGTCTGCAAATGTTTTCATCATTTAACATGTGTAAGGATGTTAGGCAGTAGTTATATTCTGTTATAATAGATAAATTTATTTAGAAAGAGTATGCCAATCCTGGTCAAATTCTTGGCTGTTTGCAAAACTGATCCTTTCTGGAAAGCACTTGATTTTTTACTCATGCCATATCTTGTTGTCTGAGTGTCCATCACTTAATGTCAAAACACCATGAAATCTCCAGAATGGCTCTTGACACCCACTAGAATACAAAATTAATTCGCTATTGAGCAGTCACTCTGCCATGACAGTCCTCAAAATTCATGATGATGGGGTATTGAGGTGCAATTCATTAAAAACAAATTGACTGGGCAGAGTTAAGCCAGCTTGTCAAGCCTTGGGCAATAAGGCCTCCGTGGAGGCAGTGATGGGGCCACTGGCTGCCCTTTCCTTCTTTTAAGCCAGGGAGGTTTGAGGGGCACTTGGGAGGGAGTGGCATGTTTATATAAAACTTATGAGGTCAGAATAAATTTTACTGAAAGAAAACAAGACAGCTTTGGCAATTAACTTTCTCTATGTTAATTGACTTCCAATTACCCTGTCGTAAATGTCTTTAATGTCAGCATCTTGTTTAAAAATATTCCATATTGCTTTAATCAATCATGTAATTACAATCTTCATAATGTACTTTAACTTTGTGCTTATTACACCGAGACCTGAATGGTCACCCTGAATTATTAAATCTAAAACATTCTCTCCTTAATGTTATTTAACATTAAACAAATTATTTTTAAATATGTACACTGAGATATGATTAAAATGTTATTAAATCTTGTTAAAATGCAGCTAATCTGAAGCCTTGTTTTTCAGATGGAGGAAGTGGGAGGCCTTGCAGCTCTGCGTTTGGTTTGTTCCTGGTGCCACTGTCACAAAGCAGTTGTGTACACATGCATGGGACCCCAAGGCCTACAGCTGTCCAAATGAGTGTGGCCATGGACCTCATCCCCTCTGACAAATGGTGGTGGCTGTCTGCTACTGTCCTTCAGGAAAGCAGCTTATTCAAACAATAGAAGAGCCAGGTTTTGCTGATTTGCCTCCAGAAGGTATGTATTCATCTTAATCTTTGGGAGCAAAGGTAATTTTTGTTGACACACCTTTGAAATGTGTCTCAGGGTGAAGACTTCTGGGGTGTGAATTGTATTAGCTTGTTTGTACGAGCTAGTGTAGAGTTGGAATAGGATTAAATACCATGGTAGCCAACTATCTCTATATATATACACTTTTCTCTTTCTAAGACATTAGTGGCAGAAGAATTATAATTATCCAGAGGACTGCATTTAAAAGCATGTAGATGCCTAACTCTGGTGGTCTAGTGTGCTAAACTGTAGCTTGTATAGACTTTCAGATGCCCAGGCACATAGCCCTCAGTGACCTGTGGCTGATGGCTTCATCCCTGACTTAAGTTTTATCCCCATGTCACAGATGAGGCTAAGTCTGCCTCCTTTAAAAGACACAGCATCTTTTCACAAGCAGGTATGAAAAATTCATTTGAGAGTGGCTGTGGGTATGTGAGACCTGTAGTATGATGTTGTGAAGAGTTATGAATGTCAAACTTCCAATGTCACTTGCATTCTGCAAGTGTCTGGAGGAGACCTTTATCCTGCAGCTTATAGGTAACATTGCACATTTTAGTGGATTTTTAATTGGGGTAAATCTTTGCATAGCCTATAGTGTGAAACTACAGTTTGTCACCTTTGATTTTTATGTTGGAAAGTAGTCTCAGAATCTCTCTAGCTATGTTAACTTAATCTCAGATGGCAAAAAATGTGCAACAGAACCTCAACAGAAGGCCACTTCTGTGAGGTGACTCCATCCCTGCCTCCCTCCTCTGTTCTCACCAATTCACTCATTTCTAAGAGTGAAGCAGTATTTTCTTTCTAAAGGTGACCTTGGAAACGCACCTTCTGGAATGTGCTCCTGAAATTTCCATCATTCTTCACAGAAGTAGTAAAACAAAGTAGCGTTCCAGCTGTTCCTGTATTTCTGCAGATTACAGATATTATTCTATTATGCTTATTTGAACATTGACTTAATTTTTAATTAGGCTCCTGTGCCTAATTGCTTGGGAAATACACCTCCCCGTAAAAAATGTTGCTCCTTGCTACTTATAAGAAGCTAAATACCTCATCACAAAAACACATTGCATTCTATAAATGTCTGTGTTATAGCTCATTAGGCTGATATTTTAAAGTCATTTTAAATAATGTGGTTTTCTCTTTAAAGCTGAACAGAATAAAGTATATGCTTTAAAAGGGAAAATTAAATAATGGATAATAATTTATTCCTTTTGCTCTGACAGGCGAGACATCAGTCTAATGTTGTTCAGTTTGTACCTCAGTGACATTAAAAGTTGCCTTCCCTTCCCAAAACAACAAATGAGTTTTGATTTCTTTTCATTAAATGCATCATTAATTCCTCCTCCTAGTTGCTGTTTGTTTTTCCTTCCATACTTTCCTATTCCTGTAAATTTAATTCAGGCAGTGCATCCATCACATTCTTGTAATTAGCACTGGAAATATGAAGTCATCCAGGCATTATCACTTCTGCATGAGTGCTGAGAACTGGACAGGTCTATTTGCCTCAAAAAGCCTTAATAATTGGAAGCTTGAATTTGGACTGAGCTGGAAGGCTTTGGGTGCATTTTTCAAGTTCTAGCCACAAACCAGGTGTTTCCCAGTTTTGTCATTTGAAGTTTCCATTTTGATTGTCTTTTCAACAATGGAAATGCAGCATGCCAAGGACTTGTTTTAGAAGAGCTGTTGCTTTATCATGACTGGATTAAATGGGGTCCAGGACTGAACTGTGTTTAGCTCTTTGGAATTTCAGCTTTAAAGACATTATGTGCCTGTCAGTCTGCTGCTCACTGGAGGGCCGAATGGTGCCTGAGTCAGAGGACTCAGGGATTTCTTTCTCTTTGCAGCTTCAGACAACTTCTGTTCCAAGTGTAATATTGTACCCTGATTCATGTTGACTTGGGCATGCCCAGCAATAATTGCGTGGCTGTGGAAATAGCCACATGTTGAGTGCCAGTGAAATCGTGTCTCCTATCTGTAAGCATGTTCCATCTGAAGACTTTTGACAATTTTTATTTTTTTTTTTGTGTTAACCCACCCCAAAAAAACACCCAAGCATTCTTGGCTTTCTCTGGCCTTTACTTGAATCCCCTTGGTCTGTCATGTAGTTGGAAGGAGTCATATTATCTCTTGGCCAGAAAGTATGCTGTGATTGAGCTGGACATTCTTGTAAGGCATTGGGAAATCCAAAGTGGCACCTTAGTGAGGAGGAGATGACTGATGGATGGGATGATGAGGGACAGATGAGATAGACCCTGCACAGGCAAAACCCTCACTACTTCCAGTGGGAGCTTGCCTGATGCAAGACTCTAAACTTGTGTAGCTTTTCAGTACTTTTTCACCTATTTTGATTTTCTTCCCCATCTGTGATGGTGTTTTTCTGTCTCAGGGCATGAGCCCTACCTACCCTCCAAGATGTAACTGTTTCTGAAGGTGAATAAATAAATGGCATATTGAAGACTAGCGCAATGAGGCCACTGTGCTGCCTCCTTTTATCTCTCAGAGCTTGGGTGAATTTACGTTCTTGATTTAAGAAGCTTCATCCTGTGACTACATCTGGGTATTGATGGACAAATAACAAATAACTGCTCTTCAGTGAGCTACAGTTTATCTGTCCAGCTGGGGTAATGATGCTTCTGTCCTTTATAAAATCCTTTGAGATGTACATTTGCAAAGTTTTATACTGTAATAAGGAGGTGTGATAAATTGCATCACTATTTTATACATGGGACTGATATTCCATGCAACTGCATCATGCAAGGTCAAACAGAGTGTTTGGTAGTTTCAGTAGAGTCATCAGCTGTCACCTTAGCCATAGGGTTTTTTCTTTATGTACTCTATACACCACTGTCTGTTGTGACCATGAAACAAGCCCTTTCTTTTGCTTCCCTCTGAGATTGCTTTAATGGTTGCCCTCATCCTCTTTAATGATTTTAAATCACTGCTTTTGATGTCCAGTTTATCTTCCCAAAATTTAGCACTACTGACTGCATCAGATTGACTCCTTAATCCCCTTAGCCTCTCTGATCACTCAAGACTACAGTTAGATAAACTATCTCAGATAGCCTTTGACATCTCTCAAGAAGCAGCTGAATGACACAAAGGATCCATCATGCTTTCCTTGGTGTCAAAAAGGTTTTGCTATTAAAGATTAGGGAGGCTGGAGGTCACTCCAAATCACAATATTGTTCACTTTATTAGCCCATTTTATCCTGTCATCTGGTATTATGCTTTCAAGTTGTTTCTGTGGCATGTATCAATTTCTTGCCCTTCAGTCCTTTTAAACACTAGGGTTTAAGCACTGATTGATTCATTAAATGTCTCCAAAGTCAAATGATTTATCTTTTCCACTGTTTTTTATTGTGTCTGTTTCCCTGTACCTGACTCAGAAGCCTCCAGCACAACACGGAGTTCTTCTGTTCCCTTTAAGAATCTGTGTAAATACACTGGGTATTTCTACAGACATGAAAAGAGGCACCTGCACATGCTTTTATCCAGTATTCAAAATTGCAGTGTTCCTTATGGGAATTCTGGTGGGTTTTTGCTTTGCTTTTACAGTATAATTTCTTTCCAGTTCAGATTTTCACTCTTGTTCTTTTATTCAGCCCTAGTTTCACTTCACGTTTTTAACCCGGTTAAAGTATATGTATATATTTAGATAGTTAACATTCCAGAAATGAGAATATAAGAATAACCGGTTCTGTCTATACACTAGTAAGAGTCAGCAAAGTTGCTGAGTTGCTTTGAACATTTGCTTTAGTACATAGTTCCTGCACCTCACTTTTTCTGTACTGACGTGAGAGAGACAGCACCAGGGTTGTGAAAGCATGAATACCAACATACAGAAGAGGCTGAATTTACATGGGGCATGAGTCTTTCATGTGGGTTTGAATTCAGTCTTCGAGATTTCTTCTTATGGATAGTTGATGTCTTTGGAGTGAGCACTAAGATATTAGGAGAAATGAAGTGGTTCTGATCCTGCAACAGGCAAACAGATTGTCTGATGTCCTACAAAACAAAAAGCCCTAGTTGAAGGTTTTCTCTGCTGTTCTTGATGTTGGCTTCAACAGATGCTTAAGATAGCAATTTTTGTTGCCCTTAGGAAGCTGGCTTACCTTGAAGTCCTTTTTCTTCATGTAGTCTGGCACTTCCTCACACATACACTTGTCTCCTTTCCTGCTAACAGTTATTACAATTTTCCAGCTTTGCTGTGGAAATGCTGGTTCCCTTTGTTGAAAAGGCTCTTGGAAAACTGCACTGTCAGATTTAACATATTAGCTTACAATAACAGAGACCACAGAAGTTGATTTTGCATTAAATGTTATTAAATATTAACATGTTTACACTACACTGTTAGCCTACAGTTATACACAACCCTGGAGTATTCCTTAACTGTCATCTGGTTTTTCTAAGCAGGCTTCCAGCCTGGGCTATTTGCCTTTCTTATGGCTTCTCCCAGCACAGATGCAGTTTCTGACTGCAAATGCTCCTAGTCCGTTCCAGTGCTCTGTCAAACAAGTTCTTCCAAGCAACTCAGCAGATGCTTTGAGCAATTTTGTGCTGGAAGAAAGCTGCAGCCCTCCTGTGGGCAGTAGCCCTGTCTCAACTGAGGACTGAAGACCCTGGACAGATGCTGCCAGCTGTCGCAGACCATGGCTGCAAAGATGTGCCTAGCTTTTAGAAAAAAATCTGCAGGTTAGTTTTGGCAAACAAAGCTACACAGGAATTGGGTGTTTTCATATCAATCCTTAAATCTGTTTACATGGTAAGCTTCAAGTCCTGTTTTGGAGTGAATAGTGTGGCAGTGCTGACTTTTATGGGCTACAGATCTGAGCACAAGGCTTGGTCAAATACATTTGGTTTCCTTCCCAAAACAATTGGCAAATACAAGCTGGAAAGGACCCAAAACCAAAGCTTCAGCTTGCACAATAACCATGGTTTTTCTACAGGGTAGTTCCCAAAGTGAATCTCACTTCTAATTTTCTGTAAGCAGAGTTATAAATGCCAAGTAATCATCTAACTACTGAAAAATTTTCTCCATGGTTCCCTACACAAAGGATCTTAACATCTCCAAACTTATTTGGGTCCGAAACACCTAAATTAGCATCAATAGTTAATAGATTAATCTGACTGCTTGGAGAAGATTTGGAGCAATCACATCAATGCTTCAGCTGGTAGAAGGGTAGTGGTGAAAGCTTTTAAATGGATAGTGTGGAGAGGAAGCTTGATATATTAGCAGCTTGGCCTGGTGAGTTCCAAAGGGTATACTGTGACTTGGTAGAAAGGTAAGCATGTAATCACAAGAAAATAGTCTTTATGCAGCTTATGTCTGCTCTAATCTAACTTTCCAGTACTGTTGCCCTTGATCATCTTTGACCTTTTCTTTCTGAGTTCAGGATTCTATTAATGATAGTTGTAGGTAGCATGCTACCAAATATCTGTCCTTCCATCTCAGTTTATTTGGCTTTGATCAATTTGAAAATTAATTTATTCAGTTAGAAAATGACTAATTAATTTGATAAAATGTTATTTTGCATGTACTTACACCCTGGCCAGCGTGGTCCTTTCTCTTGTGTTAAATAAGGTAACACAATATTTTGTGTATATCATGTTCCTAAAGGAGCGTGTGGTAAAGTGTCTGTTCTTAGGAGATGCTTCTTGCACTGGATAAATATTTAAGTATCAAGATAAAAATCCATTTTGTTTAATTAGTGTTTAAATTATGCTGGGAATGATCCAAAGCGCAGTACATCTGTTTCCACAGTGAGTAATTGCAAGTCAGTGTGGATATGAAAAGTCTGATATAATAGCAGAGTAACATGTAGCCCAAAGGTCTGCAAGACTCTCAGTATAGTTTATTTAGAATGCAAATGCCAGGTGAGAACCTCCCTGACTCTCTCTCCAAAAAACCCCAAATTTATGTGTTTGGAATGTAAATCACAGAAGACTTTTTTCTGAGTTCCCTTGCCTGCTTTGCTGCAGTGGGTGTTTGCTGTGGAAGACTTGACAAATCTGTGCAGCCACAGAGGTTGATAATAGATGATCTAATCTAGCCTTCATGGCAGGAAAATAAAAATCAGGGCTGTTGTAAGGTCGAAAGCAAGCCTTTCTGTTCTTATGCTAGTCATTGCTCAGTAACATTTTAGCAAATGTTAGAAAATAAATTTAGATTTTTTGATCCCAGTTTAATACAATTTAAATGCATTGTATCCATCCTCTTGATCTTTCTTTGTCTTTAAAGAAGAGTGATGGGAGAGAGAACAGAAGCTCTGTCTTCTTAAAAGCATTGTTTTTCAAATTTTTCATTGAGAAAATAGCATTTCTACCTAAGACATTTTTACTGGAGTAGGGGAGCACAGGTTTTCCTCCACCATACTTTGCACTAGAGAATTGAAAAATGCAGTAATTCCAAGTTATTTGTGTTTGAGAGTTGAAGAACATATTACATGTCAAAAGTTTTGAAGAAGGCAAGAGTTTAGAATGTGTTTCTGTAGGCTTGCCAGATAGAGTTTAACAAACTGGTTTGTCACTAGAAAACAGCTCAGGAAATTCTAAGCAAAGCTAGTCATTGTTTATGAAGTGTAGCTTCAAATAGTTCTTTAAAAATAGCTTGTTTCAGGGGGGATCTCAAGGGAAGTTTTGAAAGAAAAATGTTTTGAAATGTTTAGATCACTATCAAAAGGGAGCAATGAATTTTGATCATATCTTGGTATATTAGCTTTAAAAGCACCAGGTGTAGTATCTTACCTCACTGGAGATGGAGCATAGGAAAAGGAGGCAAGCTCCTTTTCAAGATTTAGACTTTTCTTATGGGAAGTATTTTTCACCCTGTAACAGTTTACCCTCCCACTCTGTGGGTAGCATTCAAAGACTGGTTTTTTGAATCTCTGTGCTTGAGAATCATTGTGTTCTGTCTGATGCATTTCTCCAAGCAGAGACTTCAAAACCCTTTTGTCTGGGCCATCGTTTCTTTTAACAGAAATCCCACAAGCTGCAGAATGCACCATGAAGCAAGAGGATTGTGCTCGGGTTTGCATTTTGAAAACTAGTTTTAGGCTGGTGAGAGAACAAGGCTTTTTATTCGTCTTTGGCACTAGATGGGGCTAAGGGACTAAACAACAAGCGTTAAGTCTTGAGCATGGAAAACCTCAGCAATACCCCAGCAAAAAGCCCGCAGAGGCAATCGATGCTATTGAAGCCTCTTCACTTGGCTTTGTGGTAGATGAGAAGAGAGGATCTGACTCTAAAGGTGTTGGTTTGTCAGCAGTGGAAGGGCACTTACATGGTGTAGGATGGTGAGAGCTGACCCAGGAGCAGGCTGCCAAATGTAACTCCCTTTCAAACAACACTTGGAGCTCAGCCTTTCTCTCCGTGTGGTGAGGGGGCCTTGCAAGGAGCAGCACCCAACCTGCAGTGTGCAGGAATGGCACCAGGACACAGGGGAGCTCGGGGCAGAGAGCTGGTTTTTATGGAAGAAGGAACAGATTGCTAGGCCCTGTGATTTCAGTGTTCTACTGGATAACTTTTTAAAAAAATGTTGCTGCTTGTAGATGTAAGATAAAGTTGGCTTTTTAAATACATGACAAACCTATTTAAATTGTTATTCACTGGACTTCCACCTAATGTAATGTCCTGTCCAGGTAAAAGACCTATTGGTTATCAGATAAAATAGGGAAATAGCACCCTTTATTCTGAAACGCAATATCCCTTGACTGTCACAGTTAAGTATCTTAACTACCCTTATCAATCCTATTGTAAAGATCTGCTGTCCTACCAGCTCTTGCCCATATTATCTGGGGTGTTGGGACTTGTTTGTGCAAGCAAAGATTTCAGTAAAACTGAGCAACCAGCTGTTTCCTCATTTGCTCTACAAGTGTGGAAACACTTAATGGAGTTGCTTAAGGTTTAATGATTTGTATGACACAAAGGATATTTTCCTGCTGTCAGTCCTGGGCCAATTTCAAAGTGCTTGAGAATGTAAACATGACAAAACAACCAAACAATTTAATTTGAGCTGCCTGATGTACCTGGTGAGAAATTATCTGCTCTAGTTATATTATTCCTTGTATTTTACATCTTTTAGCTGCAGGAGTTCTGTTTTTTGCTCCCTTCTTTATTGCACAAATGCTTAAGTGCCAAGTAATAGCACAGATGTGAGTGAGTAGATTTTTTTTGAGGGAAGCACCAAAGAAGTCCAGAACTTCTTTTAAGTCAGCACTTTCATCTTTTGGAAGCAGATTGGAATGAGCTCTGAGAGGAATGACAACACTCTGGGACACGGGCAATGACCAGAACTGGAGACAGCAAGGAGAGACTTGCTCTACCAAAGGCAGCTTTGGGGCAAGAAAGGCTTTAGTACACAATTACCATTTTATTCAGGATAGTTCTGATCCAGCTTCTCTTTGTGTATTCTTGGCTTTGCAGCTGATCTAAAGGTCATTTTGGGCATGTGATTTTTGCCTGCCTTCTTTTGTCGATCTTGATCATGAGTGGGATCAAGATGTTTGTGTGGATCAGGAACTGCCTTTCTCTTGTGTTTGTGCAAAAGCTCCAGTCTTTGCTTTTCTTCATCCTCTTATTTGCAAACAGTAAGGGCTTGAAACCTTTATAAATGAGTAACAAGCATTGATTCTTTGCATCCAGCAAGAACAAAAGACAAAGCTTAGGATGTAGTTGCAAAAGTTGGCAACATTACCCACTTCTGAAGCTCCCTGCTTTGTTGCAGATGAAGCACATGGGCCTGAGGCCTTCAGCCATTCCCTCTGGCTCTGCAAAATAGGTCTGTCAGATTTCTAGCATAAATAACATTTTTGTGATCATTAGGGTGGCAATCAAATTTCTGCTTGGTATATGCAACTTTGAGGAAGGTGGTTAATCACCAATTAGTGGGCATGCTGTTTGCATCACTCGGTGGCTTTGCCATGTGACAGGAAGAAGCAAAATACTAAAGAGAGCAAGCAGGAAGCCTGATGCCACCTACCTTCCTCCCATGTGAGTTTTAATTATAGCTCTGGACTTGGCTGAGATGTGTCATTGGGCCTTGTGTTAAGGCAGCTTCTTTATAACTAAACTGACTTCCCAGGAGGAAGTGTGTGTATTAAGATGTTGAGATTCAAATGCATTTCGTAGTAGTAGTTCTGGGCAGAGTTTTGGAATTAAGCTGGGTGGGGCAAAGAAATGAAAACAACTAGTAATCTCCATTTATATATTTATCTAGTTTTCCTGGCTTCTGAGGGGAGCTGCGAGGCAGCTCAATTTGTGCAATGAACTTGTGAACTGTGAGCTTTATGATTTTTGCCAACAGACAGACTGTAGTTGATTGCCTTGCACTGAAAAAGCTAATGTTTTAGAGATGGTGTGTTATGTGCTACCCATTCAAAGGACATTTTCATCTGGACACCTTTGGCATAGTTGGGAAGTTATCATTGGATCAAGCACTGGGTCTGACACTGCAGTGTTCGACCTGGATATTACTGTACAAAGGCTTTCTTGGCTTTGGCGTTCATGTGGAAGAAATGCATAAGAATATGTTTTCTGTCTCTTTAGATGTAAAACATACCTTAGCCCTTGGGTTCTATCATGACAAGTCACTGGGTGAGCCCACTGGGACAAGACATGGACAAGACATGATGTGGCTAATGACAGAGTTAGAAATAGAGACCGGGAGTTCCTATTCTCCTCCTACTCCCCTTTTTTTCCTAAGCCTTATTGTAATAAAGCCTGGAGTCACAGCTGGAATGGCAATAGGGAACTGCAGCTGCAATTACACCTCTCTTCCCAAAGCCTTTGCAGGTTGTATCTTCAGTGTCCCAGGAGGATGTCTTTTAGTCTGGTGAGGCCAAAAGTGTGTAGACATGCATTTATTAAGCCTTTAGTACATGCTTCATGAAATTGAGGTTCTGCAACAGCAGCAGGGATGCTGTTAAAAGAATAGTAAAGGCTTTCTAAAAGACAGGGACTTAGACAAAATCTATGAGATTTTGCTTGAAACATCAGCTTGTGGCATTGAAAATAATCTATGTTCAAACTTGTAAAGCTTTCTATTGGGGCTAAATTCTCTGTCATCCTAAATCCTTTTCCATGTTCTCTTGTAAAATAAAGCAGCTTCATATGGGCAGAAATGACCATGTTGAAAGCTGTATGAAAGCTGTACTATGGCACAGCTCCAAGCATAAGATGTTTTAGAGGTATTGTCAAGGTATGCTTTGCAGTATTTATTTCTGGGGATCATGTAAGGAAATGGGAAGCAAAAGTGTAAAACACAGCAGCCTGGAGGGTTAGGTCCATAGCCTGGATCAGTTCTTGGAATGGGATGTGAGGACACCAGAAACGATTGTAAAGCCTGCAGAGGAATCTCATCTCTTTTAACCTTCTTTTCTACATTTGATGGTTTTATCTCTCTGCTCTTCTCTTACTTTCCTGTGCTACACCAGAAATAAACATTTTCTATTAACTTTTGATGAAAAAATAGAGCTTGAACAGCTCCTGAAAGGTTGTTTTGGGGATATAGGTCTAATCTGAAATTTCTGAGCATCCCCAGGTCTCAAAGACAGACCTTTAACATTGCTTTATACCTACTGAAACACAAATCTTTCTGTCTGTCCTACCTGAGTCTGTCTTGGTTTTGTTTTCAACTCAGGATGGTTGAACTGGTGTTAAAGCACAGAGGGCTTTGGCTCTGCCTTGGGTCTGAGAGATCCCATCTGGGGATGTATGGAAAAGCTACCTATATGAAACCTGAACCTGTGTTAGGATACAAATGCCATCAGTTGATTTGCTCTGCCAACATCGCCCTCAATCCAACAGTAGCTGACTGCAGTATTTTTGAGTGTTTGTTGTGATAATCCCACATTAGTTCTTGTTCTACAAGTGAACTCTGTGCTTAGATCCAAAGTGGCTTGCTCGAGGTGATACAAATGTTGTCACAAAGAGGGGAATATACTGGAAGTGAAAGTTTTCAATTAATGGCGCATCTTTTTCTCTGAAAAAAAACAACCCAGCAACATTCCTAGAGAGTTTACTGATAGCCACCTGGATGCCATTAAGTTTGCTGGATGCAGGTGTCAGGTCATGTTGTGAGTATGGAAGTAGACATAAGTGTGGTTGTCCAAGCAGAGTATGTATTTGTGTGTCTTTAATGCAAGAGTAATTTTAAAATACAGAGCTTTTCTAAAAGGCAAGAATCTTGAAATCTCAGTCTTACTGGGTAACTAACCCAAGTGACATGGTATATTATTTAGGATGGATACAGTAAAAATTATTCTTGCTCACAATGGAGACATTTATTTATAAATACTTTTTTTCTACAATGAAGTCAATGTATCTGTAATGTACTGCATAATTAAACATTGCAGATATTACTTTGGAGGGAAAGCAAGTAATGAAAGAGATACAGTAAATTTTGGTGATTACAGATTCAATTGTTTAGTCCAAGTATAGGATGGTGTGCTTTGCTGATTAAAAAAAAGAGTCCAAAAGAACACAATTTTGATTAAGCTCTGTGTTGCTCTGCTAGCAATGGATTAGGTTATTAAGCTTTATTTTTCCATTAATAAAATAAAATGTTAATGCATTGTTTGCTGATAATGAAACCATTGTAAGAATTGCAGCTACTTCTGTTAACATTTATCACCTTGTTCACTGCATTTTGTCAAGACTGGGGATGCATTCAGTGCTTACTCTTTTTGTTTGTTTGTTTTGTTTGTTTTTGTAAAGCTGGATTGGGAAGGCACTGCACTGCAGGAACTGTGCTGCCCCCTTAGTCTGCTTTGTGTTTGCTGTTTACTCATGGACAGGGGCTACAGAGAGCTGAACTTTAAATACAACCCATTGAACCACCTGCTACATCACATCACTGGCTTCATTAAATTGTATTAATTCATAGTACAGTGAGTCAAGGAAAAAAACTGCTGGCCTCTTCCTGTTTCTGTAATCTATTAGCAGGTTATAAAATGCTCCACCAGCTACCATGTTGCTGCACAGATAAAGATCTGTTTGTCCTAGAGTTTTTGCACTGCAGCTTGGGTTCAGCACAGCAATAAAGCTTGCTTTTGAATTTACCTAGTCCAACAAGTCCAGCATGGTTAGAGCTGGCTGTGTTGTACATGTCCTGAGGTAGGCATGTATGCATTGATCAGGGCAGGGAGATGTTTAATACCTTGTCCAGCTTTTTAGTAGCTTGGTTTCTATCCCTTGGGAGAAAGTCCTCTGAGCTCAGGAGGAAGACTTCCAGTGTCTTCAGTGGGCCTCAAACTGGGTGCTGCTCACAGCAAGTAGAGGGTCTGATTCTTTTTCCCATCTCTGTATGTCAGAGGTAGTTGCACATTAATCCTTTTATCCTTGGCAATATTGTCAGATAGCTGGGGAGAGAACAGGAGATAAAGCACCTGCATGCTGTTATTCTTACTGTTGTAAAGCTTTGTGTGGAGCTGTAGATGTTATAATGCAAACAACTATAGCTGCAGATAAAATCTAAAAATGCCAGCTTGAGAGAATGGCTGGAGTCTCCCCCAGTGATTTTGGTAATGCTGCTCATGACATTTTCTCTACAGCCGCGTTGCAGAGGGGACACAGCTTTCTGATGCGGTTAACTCTGGTGTTCAGTACGAGATGTTTTCAAGGTCTGCTGGAGCTTTTAGAGCAGGGACACCCTATACACAGGTGTCTGTCACAAATAGGATGGCAGCAGCTTCAATCAGAAATAAATGAAATTGAAGTCAAAATATGCTCCTAGGTATCTGAGGGCTGCAGCCCACAGCTGTGCCCTCTTTATCCAGAGCAGCAATTTAATTTATTTTAAAGGACTATAAGGGAAGCACAGTTGGTGAGTCAAAGGCATAAACACCCATAACCAAGCAGGTTCAAAGAAATGCTGCTTTGCTATTAAGGAGTGTATTTCTGAGTTCTCTAGCAGCATGACTGTATCAAATCTAAAATACAGCAATTTACGGACATGGCTCAAAAAGTAAACTGAGTCATTTACACATTCAGAAGTCTGCACAGACCTTAATTTGTCTTATCAAAGAGTAATCTGTTGTGTCAAGGCTTGGAAGAGGATTTGATTAAAACAGCAATTGAAGTATGAATGCTGGCATCTGTATAGTGCAGAAGTAGTATTTATTTAAATAATGAGTGAATTTGGTAATGGGGCCTGTATTTAGAGTTGCATCAATGCCTCTTCTTTCAAAATATTTGCAAACGATTATTCCTAGTGGAAAAATAAAAACCCCATTCCTATCTAGGGCTTTTGATACCTTCAATTTGTAGTGCTGCCCTTCTGGAGCTGCACTGTATGCAGACATAGTGGTTACCCCCTCATACCTGCAAATCTTCTTTATGATCACCCATGGCTGCTATTCGTGCAGAGCCATGGTAAAACACCACTGTCATTTGGAATAATTCTGTAGCAGGGGGCTCCTCATCTGTTTTCTCCTGATAACACTGTTCTGTGTATTGGGCCACATTAATGTTATGTAGGATTAAGTGAAGCAAATACAGTGTGTTTGAATCTCTGCCCTATAATTATGTATGACAGAGTTCAGTGCTGGAAATAAACTTAAGTTTTGACCAAAATATGAGTGTTTCTGCTAAGAGTAACTATAATGCTTGGGCTTATAACTTCCCTCTTAAGCAGAGTCTTTTTTTCTGAAATACTGAAATAGTACTGTTTAGGTTTTATTGGTCTTCTTTGGTCTGCTTATATTCTCCAAAGAGTTCAAAGTGTCCCCTGTTAAGCTCGTGTAATTTCATTAAATTTAATAGAACATTTTCCTTTTCTTTTTTAATAGATCTGTATTGGCTGTTTTAATATTGTCCCAAATATTGCTATTTTTGAAAGTCAGCCCTTTCATAAAGAGAGCCCAGCTGCTGAAACCAACTGTTGGAGCAGCACTGATGAATATAGCCTCCTGTTCAGGTCTGCCTTGCCCAGGTACAGAGCATAAAATTCTGTTCTACAGATAATTTCTTTCACATTCAATGAAACTTGAAAGTGAATTAATGGTTGAAGAGGTTTTGTATATTAAAAAATACTCTATAAGGGAATGTTGTGCCTTCCTACAGGGCACACATGAAGTTAGCATCATCTGTGTTACACTGCTGATGGACAAGATGGTAAGATTTGTCAAAGATCTCATTAAGACCTTGAGCAGCACTTGCCTTGTTCTGGATCCACACTGGATCAGGCCTGCAAGAGCAGGTGGTAGAATTGACAATGGTTTTCTCACCCACACTGACATCTTGTGCTATAAACAAGCCTTGCCTTTTCTCTAAATGTGAACAAAGGCGTAAGAATTTCATAGTAGAAAGCATGTGAAAAGCACTTTTTCTGCAGGATCTGGGGCAAATGCTTAATTACTTGTGTTATGCTTGGAGTGAAGCCAGTGAAATTGGATGCCCAAACCACATGTGGGTGGTGATGGCTTGCTGAGAGCTTTGAGTCCTGCCACGGAGGCCTGAGCTAGTTGGCTGTTGCATCTTTTGGCATATCTGGGATGTCACAGGCAACATCTTTGTCCTTGAATGTTCACAGCAAATAAGTCCTGCCTGTGAATACTGAGGGCTGGATGGTTGCTCTGCCACTTCTCAGTGTTGGTGGAGTGGCAGAGGGCTTTCGGTTGGCTGGGAGAGGGAATGGCTGGAGAAGGATAGATCACCAGCTGATTATTTATGTCAACTTGTTAAAGCGGCCTTTCTGCTACTGGAGCCAGAAAAGGAGGAGTGCCCTTTCTTACTGCTGGTGAGAAAACACCTTTTAAAATAAGGTGTTCTTGGTCTGCAGACTTGATGTGCTTGTCTCACTGGTCCTAAGCTCTCTGGAACTGCATTTCGGCCACTGCTTCCCATATGCTTGCTTGGCTTCACCAACTGTTTTATAAAGCTTTTGGAAGGGCTTCATGGGCAGTCATCCAAGAGGAGCCATATCTTTCTTTGCAGATAATGTTGCCTCTGCTAACAGCAGAAAATAATCAAATACTTAATGAGGATTGCATAAAGGCCTTACGAAGAACAATTCATTTGATATACTGAAGGTTTGCAGATCAATTTTCAGCCTTGCGCAGTCTTACTTGACAAGCCTAAATGATACTGTCACAAAAAGGCCTGGATTAGGATGTCTGTGTGACTTGCAGGTTTCTTGATTGTTCCTTGCTTGCTCTATGTGCACTGGTATGGGAGACTCCTCTATCTCAATGCATCCGGGTAATATTTGGAAGCACACAATGTAAACGAAGCTGCTGCCTTCCACCCAGCATTCAGTTCCCACCTCTTCACCAGCTTGCTTTGTGGGGTGCAGTATCAACATGGTATCTGTCATGCTGTAACTGTTCCTCCCTGTTGATGCTTCCTGTGATTGCTCCAGCCTTTGGCACGTCATGGCCTGTATCTTTCTCTACCTTGACAGCTGGTGTGGTTTTTCACTCCCTTTGTCTGGTGAGCACAGACAATTTGATTTTGTTCTCCTGCTGGAACAGCTGTGCTGAGCAGCCTTGTGTGACAGGCGAGGAGATGATACAGCACCTGAGCTGGGTTTTAATCAGGCCCAAAAGATGTGCAGATTTTTTAAAAGATAAATAGGACCTTTCTTTTTCCCTAGCTGGGTTGCCTTCTGCTCTAAAGTGCTCTCTTGGTTTTGGATCAGGAGTAGAACTGTTTCTGTTCCTTAAATACTGTCTTGGTTGTCATACTCTGTGCCTGTTGGTGTGCCAGCATTAGTGTAGCAGCCATTTGAGCTTGGTCTTCATGGGAGGTGTGTATCCTGAGCTGATGTGGGTTGATACCTGAATGAGCACAAGCCTAACTAACTAACACAAGACAGTTGAAGTGAGCCTTTTACCTACAACAGCATAAAAGCCTGTGGTTGCATTACCTGAAGTACTTGTTTCAGAACTGGGGCTGTGCTGGTATCTATATACTCATCCCAAGAGCTGCTGCAATCCTTGGGCCAAAGATGGCTGGAGCATGTCTCATATACTTCATGTTAGCTGCCTGCACCTCTCCTAGCTGACATTTTATCATGGCAAACAAGATGAGCCTGTTTGTAAGAACAGGAGAAACTGTCCATGATTACAATCTCCACTGGAAAACAGCAGATACCTCTTAACAAACCAGTATTGAAAAATAAAATTAAATCCTTTTGATAACTTTTTAAATTCACTATTCTAAGTTGAATTTTTTGATACTTTAAATCTTGTAGTCTTGTCTTTTTTTTTTTTTACCTGTAGACACATAGAACTAATTTGCCTACAAATGCTTGCAGTAGCTGTCACAAGGACTTCACTGTGATTGCAAAAGACAAGGTGGTTGTTAACAAGACCTGAACTGCTTAGAAATGCTCGCGTGACAAGCAGGCTCATAAGCACTGCAGGCAGTGTTTAGGAGTTGCCTTGTCCTGCTAGATATCTGAGTTTAGATCTTTATAATGTTTAAGACAAAATGGTCTTGATTCAGTATTTTAAATAGACTCTGCTGGACCTAGAGCCTATATTAAGACTTTCAAGCTTCGTGTAGGAACAACAGAAAACCCATAAGTCCTAAGTTGTGATTTTCCCTGAAACTTTGGTGCTTGCTCCCTGAGAACCTAGGGAGTACAGTTTACTTTCTCTCAGTTGCTGGTCATAAAATTGACCAGAATAATTGAATAAATGACACACAGAGTGGTTTCATAGCATTCCTGGGACATTCTGGTCATCTGTACTGTCAGTTCAGTGCCTAAGCCATGCTGATTCTCTTTGAGCAAATATTGTTCAATTTTATTGGTCAAGTTTGTTATTTTATATTACAAGAAATGATGGGGGCTAAAACCTGGTATGACCACATTATGTGCCATGGACCTACAAGCTGAAGAGAAGACATTCAAGAGAAAATGTTTACTGCTGGAGCAGTGCTTTGTGGAGCACACAGGGAGACAGAGATGCTTGATAGAGAAACGCTCTCTTGTGTTCTGTGTGTGCTCTACTTGCTGTAAGAAACTAGATTTGGGCACTTTTCATGCAAACCCTATGGTTCGTTTCCTGGAGGTCACTTCACCTGCTATTGCAGAAGACTCCAGAATCTAACTAGAGAATGCAGTTGGAATACTGTGATTTCTTTCTTACACATCTATTAAGTTATTTGTAGCTTAGCTGTCTCCATGTGTTTGCCTTCTTCTTCTTCTTTAATAGTATACAAGGAAGGAAGATACAATGTCTTTCTTCTCCTTAAAATCTGTATTCCACTGCTGTCTCACATGTTGAATGCATTTCCTTTACAAATCTAGACTTATGTTTTAGCTTAATGCCAGCAAGAGCTCTGGAAGGATTTATTCTTCTGGACCCTAATGTAAAATGAGTAATGCTAGAACTGGCTCCCTTGGTAGCAGCAGCACATTTTACTACTGATTGTCAGAAACAATAAAAAAGGGAATATGTTGGTAGTTTCTGTGCTATTTGCTTCCTGGGATTTTTGTCCTGAATTAACCTCTACAAATCTATTGCATGAGTAACTTTGGAGAAGTTCTTGGCGTGTGTGTAGGAGAGAAACGGGGAAATCAGGATGTTACTACAATTTTTAGTAATAGACAGGAATGAATTGGGACATTCATCCCAAGACTAGATGTGACCCATTCTGCAGAGAGTGACAGGCATCCCATGGAATTCATCAAGGGAAGGGGAGTCACCCACTGCCACCATGTACCTTGTGTAGGCATAGCTGTAATAACTTGCTTTCTGACAGTCTGGGTGTGTTCTA